>NC_135234.1:540543551-540867551 GCF_051348905.1 Ranitomeya variabilis
TCCCTTTATTTTTTTGAGCAGTGTATTGTAGAGAATTCACAGAAATGGAAGTGTTGGACTCATATGTGCTCGGTTCAACATTTCCATAGTTTGCTTCATTATTGGAAAAATATAGATTTTAATTATTATCTCACTGAACACAAGGACAGTTTCCAAAATTTTGACCAGACTGAGTTTCACAATTTTTTTTTACCCATAACATGAAAGTAAGGTAAATAATATAACTTTCATTGCAAAGTTGTAATGGATATAGTGGTGGATCCACTGCGCAATGGTCTGAGGAGAACCTGAAGGGGCATAAATAGGTGAACACCTGACTCTTTGCTAGAGCCCCTGATGGTGGGGATAGACTTGGCTCCAGGTGGACCCCAGGTGCTGCTCCAGGATGGATCTCAGACACACAGCAGCTGACCCCCAAGGACAAGGAGCTGGGACGGTCTAGAAAGGGAAGAGTACAGGAATGGCAGGTGCTTGCGGGAATGGCTGGTATATAGGCAGGTACTGGCAGGTGCAGACAGGAACAGCTGGTATACAGATGAGCACGACAGGTATAAACTATTATGGCTGGTATAGAGGCAGACACTGGCAGGTGCTTGCAGGTACAGCTGGTATATAGGCAGGCACTTGCAGATGCAGGCAGGTATGGCTGAAGTACAGGAGCACGTCAGGTGCAGGCTGGTATGGCTGTTATACAGGTGGGCACGGCAAATGTAGGCTGGTACATCAAGTACAGCTGGTATACAGGCATGCACTGGCCAGATGTAGGCAGGTATGGTGAATATACAGGTGAGCATGACAGTTGCAGGCTGGTTTAGCTGGTATACAGGTGAGCACGGCAGATGCAGGCAGGTACAGCAAGCACGGCTAGTATACAGGCAGGCATAGGCAGGTACAGACAGGGATAGGCAGGTACTGGCAGTCAAACTAGAACAGGGGACCTGGGAACTAGCAAGAATACAACAAGCAGAGTATAAATGTTGCACAAGAACCTCCCAACAGGTTGATGTGACTTAAATAATAAGTGTCTCCCAGCCATTAGCTGGGGACACTGTAGGACGGGGCATGTGCTCTCGCCCTTTTAAAAGGAAAGTCCACCGCTCTAAGCAGAGTGCCCTGGGATTTGGTGTTGCAACCGTGACTGAGTTGACATCCCTGCTGGGGGAGAAGGGAAGCGTACAGGGATGCCAACGCTACAAAAATCTTCAATTGTGCTTAACTTAGTTGATGCAAAAATGAATACACCTACATCAAAACCAACTACATCGCGTATTTTGCATGACCTCCATGATATTTATAGACAGCTCCAAGTCTTCTAGGCATGGAATGAACAAGTTGGCAACATATTACAACATCTGTCTTTTTGCATTCTTCAAGAACGACCTCTTTTAGAGCCTTGATGCTGGATGGAAATTAATGCTTAACTTGGCTCTTCAGAATTCCTTATAGATGTTCAATTTGGTTCATATCAGGAGACATCCTTGGACACTGAATCACTTTCATCCTGTTCTTCATCAGAAATGCAACAGTGGCCTTAGATATGTGTTTTGCATCATTGTCATATTGGAAAAGGCCACGTCTACCGAGGGTACAGAGTGATGGTAGCATCTTCTCTTTCAATATAGAGCAGTACCTCTGTGAAGTCATCATACCATCAATGAAAAGTAGCTCTATGACACCAGCAGCACTAAGAACACAGCCAGCACCGTGTTTCACCCTAAGCACTGTGCATATCTCTTTGTATTCTTCACAATTGTGATGCTATACAGTTTTGATACCATAATTTCCAAAAACATTAATCTTGGTATCATCACTCCAATGTATAGTGTCCCAGTAGTCTTCGTATTTTCCAGCATGGGCCCTGGCAAATGGTAGGCCCTGGCATTTTAGGAGATACTTCCTTTGTGGATAACGCCCATGCATCCACATCTGATCGTCGCTTGTGTAGCAGAGGCGATCAGACAACTGGAGCTTCTAGTCTCCCATGGAGACTATTGAAGCATGCAAAAAGTCAAAGAAAATGTTTTTAAAAATATTAAAAAAATTAAAATAATTTACGTTCAAATCACCCCCTTCAGCCCAATTCAAAATAAAACAATAAAAAAAAAATCAAGCATGCACATACTTGTTATCACCGCATTCAGAATCGCCCGATCTATCAAGCTATAAAAAGAATTAATCTGATCGGTAAATGGCGTAGAGAAGAAAAAGTAAAAAAACACAGAATTATGTTTTTTTGGTCGCCGCAACATTGCATTAAAATGCAATAACGGGCAATCAAAAGACTGTATCCACACCAAAATGGTATCATTAAAAATAGGCCCTCACTTAGCTCCAGATCACAAAAATTGGAGACACTACGGGTCTCGGAAAATGACGCAATTTTTTTAAAAGAAACTTTGGATTTTTTTTCAGCATTTAAATAAAAAACAACCTATACATGTTTGGTATCAACGAACTTGTAATGACCTGGAAAATCATATTGTCAGATCAGTTTTAGCATTTGGTGAACATTGCAAAAAATATCCAAAAAACAGTTATGGAATTGCACTTTTTTTTGCAATTTCACCACACTTGGAATTTTGTTCCCATTTTCGAGTGCACAATATGGTAAAACCAATGGTGTCTTTCAAAAGTGCAACTCGTCCCGCAATAAAACAAGCCCTCACATGGCCATATTGATTGAAAAATAAAAAAAATCGCTATGGGAAGAAGGGGAGCAAAAAATGAATACCCAAAAACGAAAAAGGACGGTGGAATGAAGGTGTTAAATGTTAACTTCTGTGGTTGGCTTAACATCTCTGTGAGATGGTTGCAGTCTCATATTTGTTACATTTTTGTATCACTTATGCTTTAGTATTGTGACTGAGAAGTAAAGCTTTGCCGATGTTCTTGTAGCCTTCATCTTTTTTACGTAAAGAAATTATTATGTTTTTCAGGTCTTGTGACATTTCTCTTCCATGTGGTGCGATTGCTGACAGCATGAAATGGGAAGGGGTTTTATTTGGTAAGTGTCGCCATTTTGTAGTCAACTGTCTGCTGGACACCTGTTTAATGACTAATTATACTTACCTTTGGTTGAATTCTTAATTAGAATTTTGAAGTCTAAACTTTATCTTTCATTGGGGTGTACTCATTTTTGCAACATGGTATTGAATTTGAATAACAAATCTTGGTTGCAATCAATGGCCCACATTTCTGGGAGTATTTTGTAGCACGGTATCCTATAGAAAATGTTGATTCTCAAACAAAACTGTAGCTTTTGTGACAAATCTGTTGGGGTGTACTCTTTTATGCTGAGAACTGTGTAAGAAAGGATTTTGACTATTTTACAAAATATGTCACATTTCTGATTGTATTATTTCATCTTAAAATTAAATACAAAAAATAAATAAGGGAACAGGGAAACCAATATGCATCTGAAAAGAAACATATGACTCTTCTATGTGAATAAGGCCTATGGTCTCATATGGCAGTGTGTGCATACCTATAGTGTGGTGTCATAAAACTATACAGTTCGTTCTTATGGACCTGTAATCATTGAGCGAAGACAACACTAAGGGAATACATTTATAATGAGACAAGTGATTCTTCAGACCATTAGTTTTTTTCTCTCAATGTCTCTCAATAAATCAGTGAGTAAAAACCATTATCCATTTTTAATACATAAGTATACGTTCATTGAGGCCATGTGCACATGTTCAGTATTTTTCACGTTTTTTTCGCGTTTTTTCACTATAAAAACATGATAAAAACGCGAAAAAAACGCTTACATATGCCTCCTATTATTTACAGTGTATTCCGCATTTCTTGTGCAAATGTTGCATTTTTTTCCGCGAAAAAATCGCATCGCGGAAAAAAAAGCAACATGTTCATTAAATTTGCGGAATTGCGGGGATTCCGCACACCTGGGAATGCATTGATCTGCTTACTTTCCGCACGGGGCTGTGCACACCATGCGGGAAGTAAGCAGATCATGTCCGGTTGGTACCCAGGGTGGAGGAGAGGAGACTCTCCTCCACGGACTGGGCACCATATAATTGGTAAAAAAAAAGAATTAAAATAAAAAATGGTGATATACTCACCTTCGATGGCCTCCGGAGTCTTCCCGCCTCTCAGGTGCATGCTGTCTCTTCCGTTCCTATAGATGGTGTGTGTGAAGGATCTGCGATGACGTCGTGGTCTTGTGATTGGTTGCGAGACCGGTCATGTGACCGCTCACGTGACCGTGACGTCATCGAAGGTCCTGCACACACACACCATCTATAGGAACGGACGCCGCTGAGGAGATCGGCTGTCTGCAGGTGAGTATAATCATTTTTTTTATTTTTTTATTATTTTTAAACATTCTATCTTTTACTATTGATGCTGCATAGGCTGCATCTATAGTAAGAAGTTGGTCACACTTGTCAAACACTATGTTTGACAAGTGTGACCAACCTGTCAGTCAGTTTTCCAAGCGATGCTACAGATCGCTTGGAAAACTTTAGCATTCTGCAAGCTAATTTCGCTTGCAAAATGCTAAAAAAAAACGCAAAAAAAACGGAAAAAAACCGCAAAAAAAAATGCGGATTTCTTGCAGAAAATGTCTGGTTTTCTTCAGGAAATTTCTGCAAGAAATCCTGACGTGTGCACATACCCTGATACATACATCATTTATCTGTATATTAGAGGGTTTTGTCCACACTAGCTTTATTTTAGCAGTATGTTTGGGAAATTATTTGGTGGCTCTTATTATACAGTATTACAAGATCAGCACCAATCTCCTTTGTGAAGTACTGTCTGCTCACTTGTTAGTGATGCCTTCCTAACTGACTGCACAATGCTCCCATTCTCAAAATGACTGTTAATGGAGGAGCATATGACCAGACCCATCCATCAGTCTCCTCCAACTAAACAATTGCTTTGTCATTTGCAGTATTCTTCAATTAGATGAGGCTGATGGACAGCTCTGGTCACATGATCTTCAACCTGCAGCAATTTTGAGAACAGGAAAGTTGTGCAGTCTGAGAGGAAGGCTAAACTATGAGTACAGAAGGAGGAACCTACAATACAAAATCATGTCCATAACACACTTGCTAAAAGATTCACTGGACAACTTCTTTAATTATGAAACCTCACACCCTTAGAGATGAGCCACAATGTGATTGTTATTTTGTAAGAGCAAACGTTTTAAAATAAGACATGACTTACTGGGATCTTCTCTGACTTTTATTGAGTTTATCCTATTCTTTAAAGAAGTACTCCTATTTTTTTTCTAATATTACACTCTGCATCTGAACCATGTCTTGCAGCAGGGTTTCTTGTCTCCAGAGTTAGGCTATATACACACATCTGTGTGTTACTATCTAAAATAAATTTACCTATTTGTTCCTCAGGTTTCATCCTAGTTGCATCAGGTTTATTTTAGGCCAGTCTCACACGTCCAGATAATTCCGGTACCGGAAAAATCGGTACCGGAGTTATCTGTGTCCGTGTGTCCGTGAGCTCACGTAGGCCATCCGTGTGGCACACGTGCGGCAGCCGTGTGCTGCCTAGGTACCACACGGACCGTGCAGGAGAGACAGCGCTACAGTAAGCGCTGTCCCCCCAGGATGGTGCTGAAGCCGCCATTCATCCGTTCTCTCCAGCGCTCGCTGGGGAGAAGGGATGAAAAATCTTTTTTTTTTTGTTTTTTTGTGTTTAAAATAAACTTTAGGGCATCCTCCCCCCTCCCACCCCCTGTGCGCCCGGCCGCCGGCATTAAAATACTCACCCGGCTCCCTCGCTGGCGCTGCTTCCTGTCCTGGCCGCACCTTCTACTGTATGAGCGGTCACGTGGGCCCGCCGATTACAGTCATGAATATGCGGCTCCACCTCCCATAGGGGTGGAGCCGCATATTCATTTCTGTAATGGGTGGCCCCACGTGACCGCATACAGGAGAAGCTGCGGCCAGGACCGGACACTGCGAGGGAGGCGGGTGAGTATTTTAATAACAGCGGGCGGGCGCACAGGGGGTGGGAGGGGGGTGGGGACATGGATCTTTATGATAAACACGAGAAACAAACAAAAAAAGGATTATTCATATCTTCTCTTCAGCAAATGCTGCTGCAGAGAAGATGTGAATGGCGGCTTCAGCACCATGTGGGGGGGACAGCGCTTACTGTAGCGCTGTCTCCTGCACGGCACACGGACTGCACACGGACAACGTCCGTGTGCGGTACGTGTTTTACACGGACCCATTGACTTTAATGGGTCCGTGTAATACGTTCGCTCCCACAAACACTGACATGTCTCCGTGTTTGGCACACGGAGACACGGTCCACAAAAAATCAATGACATCTGCACAGATGCATTGATTTCAATGTGTCTACGTGTGTCAGTGGCTCCGATACGTGAGGAAACTGTCACCTCACGTACCGGAGCCACTGACTTGTGAAACCGGCCTTACATTGTTTTTTTTCCACTGAAGCATGTAGATGGTTTGAACATTTTTTAATCCATTGACCCTCAACATTTTTTTTTCACTGGAGCATGTAGATGGACTGAACATTTTTTAATCCATTGACCCTTAACAATGTATTAGATAAAAATGGATGAAACTAGGAAGAAACTCTGAAGGTATGTCAAGTACAGTACAGACCAAAAGTTTGGACACACCTTCTCATTTCAAGATTTTTCTGTATTTTCTTGACTATGAAAATTGTACATTCACACTGAAGGCATCAAAACTATGAATTAACACATGTGGAATTATATACTTAACTAAAAAAAGTGTGAAACAACTGAAATTATGTCTTATATGCTAGGTTCTTCAAAGTAGCCACCTATTGCTTTGATGACTGCTTTGCACATTCTTGGCATTCTCTTGATGAGCTTCAAGAGGTAGTCACCGGGAATGGTTTTCACTTCACAGGTGTGCCCTGTCAGGTTTAATAAGTGGTATTTCTTGCCTTATAAATGGGGTTGGGACCATCAGTTGTGTTGTGTAGAAGTCTGGTAGATACACAGCAGATAGTCCTACTGAATAGACTGTTAGAATTTGTATTATGGCAAGAAAAAAGCAGCTAAGTAAAGAAAAACGAGTGGCCATCATTACTTTAAGAAATGAAGGTCAGTCAGTCAGAAAAATTGGGAAAACTTTGAAAGTATCCCCAAGTGCAGTGGCAAAAACCATCAAGCGCTACAAACAAACTGGCTCACATGAGGACCTCCCCAGGAAAGGAAGACCAAGAGTCGCCTCTGCTTCTGAGGATAAGTTTATCCGAGTCACCAGCCTCATAAATCGCAAGTTAACAGCAGCTCAGATTAGAGACCAGGTCAATGCCACACAGAGTTCTAGCAGCAGACACATCTCTACAACAACTGTTAAGAGGAGACTTTGTGCAGCAGACCTTCATGGTAAAATAGCTGCTAGGAAACCACTGCTAAGGACAGGCAACAAGCAGAAGAGACTTGTTTGGGATAAAGAACACAAGGAATGGACATTAGACCAAGGGAAATCTGTGTTTTGGTCTGATGAGTCCAAATTTGAGATCTTTGGTTCCAACCACTGAGTCTTTGTGCGATGCAGAAAAGGTGAATGGATAGAGTCTACATGCCTGGTTCCCAAAGTGAAGCATGGAGGAGATGTGATGGTGTGGGGGTGCTTTGCTGGTGACACTGTTGGGGATTTATTCAAAATTGGAGGCATACTGAACCAGCATGGCTACCACAGCATCTTGCAGCGGCTTACTATTCCATCCGGTTTGCGTTTAGTTGGACCATCATTTATTTTTCAAAAGGACAATGACCCCAAACATACCTCCAGGCTGTGTAAGGGCTAGTTAAGCAAGAAGGAGAGTGATGGGGTGCTACGCCAGATGACCTGGCCTCCACAGTCACCAGACCTGAACCCAATCGAGATGGTTTGGGGTGAGCTTGACCGCAGAGTGAAGGCAAAAGGGCCAACAAGTGCTAAGCATCTCTGGGAACTCCTTCAAGATTGTTGGAAGACCATTTCAGGTGACTACCTCTTGAAGCTCATCAAGAGAATGCCAAGAGTGTGCAAAGCAGTCATCAAAGCAAAAGGTGTCTACTTTGAAGAACCTAGACTATAAGACATATTTTCAGTTGTTTCACACTTTTTTGTTAAGTATATAATTCCACATGTGTTAATTCATAGTTTTGATGCCTTTAGTGTGAATGTACAATTTTCATAGTCATGAACATACAGAAAAATCTTTAAATGAGAAGGTGTGTCCAAACTTTTGGTCTGTACTGTATATCCAAAGGCATATGTATGGGGAGCAGATACAGCACAGCCGGGAAGTGGGCGCAGTCGGAACTCCTAATGCTGCGGTCTGAAGTGTCTCTCCAGCGGCAGCATATTGCCGCCCCTCAGACTGGGAATCGGCCTTCCCTGAGCTTCCTGTCAAGCTGACAGTTGGCTCACAGAACATGCAGCTCCCACGAACAATTGTATTAACAAGTTTCACATGCAAGTACAATTGAAACTCTGACCTCTGAGTCAGAGCGACGTTAGCAGGTCATGTTATCACACCGCTGACGTCACTCGCCGACACGCAGAAGCGCAAAAAACATTGGTGGTAAGTGCTCTACACTAGTGGAGCTGAAGACACCAAAGATTAAATGTACGGGGGACGGGAGATTTAGGGTGGGGCAGATTTACTGTGTGTGGGGGTATTTTTTCTGTGTGGTAGACTTAGTGTAATTGGGCTGGGGGAGATTTACTACGGTGGGGGAGATTTAGTGAAATGGGCTGGGGAGATTTACTCTGCGTGGGGGAGATTTACTGTGTGTGGTGAGGAGATTTACTGTGTGTATGGGGGAGATTTTCTGTGTAAGTGTAGGATATTTACTGTGTGTTGGGGGAGATTTACTGTGGTGGGAGAGATTTAGTGTAATGGGGCTGGTGTAGATTTAGTGTAATGGTGGAATGATTTGAGGACACAATTTTAGGAAGCAAGGAAGAGACATGTGCAGACACAATATGGGGAGCAGGAGAAATTTGAAGACTCAATATGAGGAGCAAGGGGTGAGATGGGGGCACGTATGAGGAAACTGTATGGGGGATGGGTGCAAACACAGTATGGTGAGTGGGAGGATGAGTGCGGAAACAGTATGAGGAGCGAGGAGAAAATGTATGCAGACACAGTATTGGAAGTGAAAGTGATGAGATGGGTCAGGACACAGTATGGGGAGTCGGGATGTGTGAGTCACTAAAGGGGGACACAGTGTGCAAGGACAAAGTGAAGAGGGGGCCCAGTATGGAAGGGAAAGGGCAGTGTAAAGAGCATATACCATAAAAGGAACAGTGTGGGGGTCTTATCTTGTGAAGGGAATATAGTGAGGGGCAATTATTTATTCAGGGGATCAGCGCAGGGCAAATATTTTTATTCAGGAGCATTATAATGACACTGTTATCTTTAAGGACATCATGTGGGGATATGCTGCACAAGACAGGAGAAGATGGAAATCTGCAGAGACGAGATATGGATGAGAAAACTCATCATGGCATCTGACAGGACAAAGAAGAAAAGAAAGAGAACGACTCTAGAAACAACGTCATCTATCATATACATTGATGCCAATTTTTTTGTGATTCTCACTAATTCTTATATTTTTTTATGTTAGGAGCATTAAGGGGGTTGTCCAAGTTTGTGATGAGTCTGCAGTTATTCTATGTGGTTGCAGACTTTTGAATTATTACAGTGTACACTGCATACTGTCAGGATTCTCTTGTGCTGGTGATTTGCATACATGCGGTCACGTGACGACTAGACATGCGTGGCCTCATTCAATGAAAATGAATTCATCGAGGCCGTACAAGTCAGGAATGGGACCAGAAGTATACAAGTCCCACACTCGCAAGGGAAAATCCTAAAAGTGTGCAGTGCATGTGGCATGAGAATTCAGAAGCCTGCAGCCACCTATAGTGACTGAAGACTTTCATCTCAAACCTGGATTCATCCTTTAATTATAAAATGAAGCCCTTTAGCCAATCTAACAGCGTGTAATATTCCCAGTCTCAGGATTCAGTTCATGCTGGTTCCGGCAGTCATTACATGGCCACTTCACTCATGCTATTTTCAATTGTCACGTGACAAAGAGCTTCTCTTCCTGCTTCTCTCAGTTTTTCACTAAACATTGAGAGAATTAGGAGCAGCAGCTTGTCAGAACGAGACTAACTGTGCAAATAGCATATGTGATTGGAGGTGGGGGTGCCAAAACTGAATACTTGCCCTTTGTGCAAGAAAACCAGGCTACACCTCTGAGTATATCTTTCTAGTTTTATCCATGTCTCATGGATTCCCATATGCAACTTGCCTCTTCAGAGAAAAAGAGGACTTAAACTCTATACCACCACCTGTTGGAGGTAGCAATCCTACAAGTCACAATCAACCCTTTAACGAGTCGTGCAATATGACTTAGAAAAAAAGCCACATCAGTATCTCAATTCAAAGAACCAGTGTTTTGGGCTGTTGGCCCTTGTCAGTGCGAAGCATGAGAACTAATTTGGCTAGATGAGAGGCTCTGGACTGGGTTCTAAGGGGTAACGGTTCTCCTTATGGAGAGTGACATACCAGCTCTGGCTTGTCAAGGTAAGGAGGCTTATTCGCCGTGCAATGCTCCTCTGGGAAATATAATATGCAAATTGCCTCTTCAGAGAAAAAAAGGCCATACACTTTAATGGCCGAGTCCATGCTCTGAGTCTCCTAGACTGGAAACACGGGACTGTTTTTAAAACTGATGTGTGCATGACTCAATTGTCATGGTTAGGACATGGTGAATGTCCTGTTTTCTCAGGGTTAATGTTATTGGCCCCTCTTTCAAGATGGGAGGGGTATTTATACTCACTCCAAACTGGGTTTCTCTGTCAGCTATACATTCCGCTTTAGTTTGTGTGCTTGACCCCTGGAGTGTGTGCTCGGTTTGCATTGTGTTTCTCTTGGTCTCCGTGCGTGATCTCCTGGCTCCGATCTTTGCTTGTTTGATAACTCTCTAGTGTTTATCCCCTCTCTGTACCCTGGCGTCTGGCTCTGCCCCCTGATCTCCTCCCACTCTGTCACATGTTTCAGGTCCTGTTGGTTACCAGGTTAGTAACACGGCGTTTAGCTCAGCACCTTTGACGCTGTGTGCAGCTCTCCCCACAGCATTAATACCCGGGAGCCATGACATCAATAATACTCTATGGCTCAGTGTGCTGTCTGAGATTAAAAAAAAAAACTGACAGCATTAGGACAAGACATAGATTTGTGACTGTAGCCTTAGTGAGGCACTGGTGCTGACCTTTTCACTGGCATCCACTGTACCTCAAATTTTAATGCAGCAAAAGGCAGGCAAATAGAGATAACAATTACTTTTTTTTGTCTCCAACAAAAATTGATTTGCAGAGTTTCATAACTTTCCATGCTGGACTTCTTTTGCTTAGTGGAAGAAAAATGAACAAAATGCTGTTCTCAGCTGTAGTCATGTTCATAACTCCAAGCTATACGTACAAGCACTTAAAGCCTCACACTGATAATACAGTGTTTGAAATAAGAATAAAGGCTTGACTGAACAGCAAATCAATCAAGATACATTAAAAGACAAGGCCTGATGCTGTTCAACCATCAGATAACCATTGCTAATAAATATTTGTGCATTCTACAAGATTCAGGGCATCTGTAAACAGCACAAACCCTGCACAGTAGCTCTTAAAGTAATTAAAAGCATGAATAGCATACCTGTAGGCACTTTTATGGGCTGCCTCCATGAAGCACTGTATTCTGTCCTGGAAGCAACAGTTTAAGGGAGAGATACTTCTGGATTATTATATAGATGTGCCAACTTGTTCTAAACCAAACAAATCCTGAGATGTATGGCACAAGATGTTAAACAAACAAAATAAAAAAAATATACAGTGGGTAAAGTAAGTATTGAACATATCATCAGATTTTTAAGTAAATATATTTATAAACGTGCTATCGACATGTCGGTAATAACTCATCTAATCCACACAGGCAAAGAAATCAAACCATAGATGTCCATAAATTATGTGTAACAATAAGAAATGACAAAGGGAAAAAGTATTGAACACATGAAGAAAGAGAGGTGCAAACAACTATAGAAAGTCATGACACCAGCTGAAATCTATTAGTAATTAGAAAGCAATCCTGCCACTTAGGGAAAAATATCAGCTGGTTCAACTGATGGAGTATAAAAAGGTGTCTCACTACCAAGGTGCCACGCAAGAAATATCTTGTAATGGGTAAAGCCAGTGAGTTGGCTCAAAACCTTCGCAATCATATTGTTGCCAAAATAATGAGGGCATTGGTTACAAAATAATTTCTAAACTACTGAAGATTTCAGTGAACACTGTTGGGGCCATAATCCGGAAGTGGAAAGAACATAATTTCACCATAAAGAGACCACTACCAGGTGCGCCTCCGCAAAATTTAAGAGAGAGAATGAAAAAAGTTATCAGAAGAGTTGTCCAAGGGCCAATTACCACTTGTGGAGAGCTACAGAAATACATGAAATCAGCAGGTATAATTGTTCCAAAGAAAACAATAAGTAATACACTCAACCTTCATGGCCTGTATGCATGCTCATCACGCAAGACTCCATTGCTGATCAAAAAACATGTTCAATCACATTTACAGTTTGCTCAACAACTTTTAGACAAGTCTGTGAAACACTGGGAAAATACTGTCTGGTGAAATGAGACCAAAATGGAATTGCTACCAACAGTGAAGTTTAGAGGCGGAAACATCATGGGGTGCGGCTGTTCTTCAACATACATCACTGGCAAACATGATATGACTGAAGGAATGATGAATGGATAAATGTACTGAGACATTCTTGATAAACATCTGCAGTCATCTACCTTGATGATGAAGATTAAAGGAGGATGGACATTTTAACAAGTCAATGATCCCAAACTGTGTGTTTGGGATCATTGACTTGTTAAAATGTCCATCCTCCTTTAATCTTTATCATCAAGGTAGATGACTGCAGATGTTTATCAAGAATGTCTCAGTACATTTGTTGTGTACCAAGGTAACTCTTAATTGGTTTCAGAGAAAAAAGTAAAGCTGCTACAATGGCCCAGCCAATCACCTGACCTAAATCCAATAGAACTGTAACGGAGTACCACCCCCGCCCTGATTTCATAGACCATACTTCATTAACATTTCCTACCCTGCTTCTGGTGGGGGGCATTATGTTCATTTGTTGCTCTCTGCAGGGGGCTTCTCAGACTGGCTGGGACAGTGGGACTGGACATTTGGAGCCTCTTTTGTACTTTCAGCTCCAGGTAACAAATGTTTGAGGGTGGGTGTGAGCCCCTCCACCCATCCAAGGGGCTGATCACTAGAGGGTGGAACAATAAGCCCATTGATATACTATCATTCTTCTGGGACCTGTGTGGTGTGAGGAGCTAGGATCTGCTGCTGCGGCCAGATCCTGGTGCCTGTCTATGAACTAGTGTTTTGTTTTCCCTGGAGTCGGATTATCAGGTGTCGCCCTGGATTTGTTATTTTGTTGCGGCCTTATTGTAAGTTGAAGAACCTGATCACTGTTTGCCAGAATATTCTCTCAGTTGCAATAAAGGTCCCTTGGATTATTCATCGGTCTGCTGTCCCTCCTTGCTCTGTCGCACACCCCGTCACAAACTGGTGGCAAGCAGCGGGATCAGAGCAGAGGGAATGGAGATCAGCGGCCCAGCAACAAATGGAACCAGAACCTCAGGATACAGGAACTGGACTGTGATGAACCTACAGACAAAGGCCCGTGAATTAGGGGTCAGTTACAAAGGACTGTACAAGGATCAGCTGATTGAGGCTTTGGAAGCAGCTAGCCTTCAAGATGGCACTGGAGAGGGACTCCCAGAGCAATTGGAGGAAAGACGGGACCTGGAGGTAAATACTCTGAAAAGTCAGTGGGTTGTGTGGTATGAGGAGGAGATGGCCTTGCTGGGAGAAGGAGCCACCATAGAAGATAAACAGGAGGCTATTCGGAGAGCTCATGAAAGACAGCTCTCTGAGGAAGCAGCTACAGCTCACAGGCAGACCTCCACCATAACTCCCACCATGAGGGAACCTCCAAGAGTGTCCTGTAAGGACTTTAAGCCATTTAACGAGGCTGCAAGGGACATTGAGGGATTCTTCCAAGACTTTGAACATCAATGTCAGTTAATGGAAGTCCCAGAAATGGAGCGGGTCAGACATCTGGTGGGACTTTTGGACGTGGGGCTGCGGATGCATACCGAGCTATGGACCCTCGGTGGAATCGAGAGTATGAGGACATCAAAGAAACCATTCTGGAACATTATGCTGTGACTCCAGAGACCTACAAGACTCAGTTCCGCTTGCTAACCTGTAGGGGGCATGGGTCTTTTAAAATGTATGCCCATAGAATCAAAAAAGCATGCCATCGCTGGCTGGAGGGGGAGGGGGCCTTAACGCAGGAGACCATCCTCCAGGCGATCCTAAAAGAACCGTTCTTTGCGAAGTGTCCCACAGAGATCAGGGAATGGGTGTGTGAGAGAAAGCCAGCTACAGTAGAACAAGCTGCCACCTTCGCTGATGAGGTTCTCACCATCAAGCCTCAGTGGAAAAAGTAACTGATAGATGGAGAAAGAACTACCAACTCCTCTTCATCACCAGTGGCTCCTTTACCTTCAGTCCCCAGTGTTCACCGCCCTACTGGACCACCCCCTCATACTGATACCCATGTGAATGTGCCTGCAGCTGCTACCGCATCTTCTGGAATGCGACGCTGGGGAAGAATAGAAGAACGTAGATGTTATGGATGTGGACAGCCTGGGCATCTGCAAGCTGCCTGTCCAGGTGGTCGGAGGAGGCATGGCCACACCCCAACTTGGCCAATCCATTATCTACAGACACCTTCAGCAGAGGAAGAGCTTGTTTCACTCCGTGATGACTTGCCAAGTGACCATGATATGTCTGCCCCACTACCTGGAGTTTATGGGGTGCGGGCCACTGCCACCTGTTCTTCTGATCTGCGGAGCAAACATCTACAGGAAGTTATGCTGGATGGCCAAAAGGTTGTTGGCTTCCGCGACTCAGGGGCATTTCTCACTATAGCTGATCCCCGGGTGGTTCAGCCAGAAGCCATTCAAAAGGGACCAGGGATTGCCATTGAATTGGCTGGGGGCACCCAGAGTAATATTCCAAAAGCCAACGTGCTCTTGGACTATGGCTTTGGGGCAAAACGATTCATGATTTGTGTGATGAGTGGCCTTCCTGCAGACATTCTTCTTGGAAATGATGTGGGGGATCTTCAGTGCCACTTTGTGGGTGCAGTAACCCGAAGTCAAGCCAAGAGAGAAGCACAAATGGATATGCTCAATCCGTCATTGGAGCTAAGACCATCAGCATTGCCTTCGCAGCCGGTGAGTGACTCTTCTGTTGGGGATAATATAAGTGTCCCTTGGGATAAAGCTCAGTTTAGACAAGAAGTAGAGACCAACCCTACCCTAGCCAGTTTTAGAGTTAGGGCTGAAGTGGGGCAGATAGGGGAATATGGGGAAAAAATTATGAAAGAAAATGGACTTCTATATCGTGTTACCAATACTACCTCTCCAGATAAACCCTGGAATTCTAGTAAGCAGCTGATTGTTCCTCAGAAATACAGGGTTTCCCTACTTCACCTTGCTCATGATATCCCTACTGCCGGCCATCAAAGGAAAACCCGAACGGAGAGACGATTAACTCAGGTTTTCTATTGGCCTGGGATTTCTCAAGCAGTAGCACATTTCTGCAGAACTTGCGACATATGTCAGCGTAGAGGGCGACCAGGAGATCATCCAAAGGCACCCTTGCAACCTCTCCCCATAATAGAAGAGCCCTTCCAAAGAGTAGCTGTTGATATTATTTGACCCATGGCTAAACCCAGTAAATCTGGAAAGCAGTACATTCTCACTGTTGTGGACTATGCCACTAGATACCCAGAAGCGGTGGCCCTGTCAAGTATTTCTGCCGCCAAAGTAGCCGAGGCCCTGGTTACAATTTTCACTAGAGTGGGATTCCCAAGTGAGATCCTATCGGACCAAGGCTCCCAGTTCATGTCAGAGCTGGTCACAGTGTCTCTGGCGCACTTGTGGAGTACGAGCGATCCAAACTACACCATATCATCCTCAAACCAATGGGCTTTGTGAAAGGTTTAATGGTACCCTGAAGAATATGCTAAAGGCCTTCACTGAAATAGATTCAGACTGGGAAAAGTATCTACCCCATCTCCTATTTGCCTACCGGGAAGTTCCCCAGGAGTCCACAGGGTTTTCTCCATTTGAGCTCATCTATGGAAGGAAGGTCAGAGGACCCTTAACCCTGCTAAAAGAATATTTGGAGGGGCAAGTGGAAGATACAGGAATCCCTGTTGTCCCATATGTCCTGAAGCTTCGCGAAACTCTGGCTCAACTGGCTAGGTTTGCTCAGGATCATGTACGGATGGCTCAAACCAGACAGAAGACATGGTATGACCGCAAAGCACGCTATCGAGAGTTTGCAGAAGGACAACAGGTCTTGATGATTGTTCCCCATCCACAAAATAAACTTCAGACCACTTGGGAAGGTCCCTTCTGAGTTCTCAGAAAACTTAATGACACCAATTACCTCCTTGCTTTAGATGACCAGGGTCGAAGGCAAAAGACTGTCCATGTGAATATGATCAAGGAATATCATGACCGGACCCTACCTGTGATAGCCAGTTGTCAGCTAGTTTCAGAAGAGAGTCAGGACGAGGACCTGTTACCTGATCTTGTTGAAGCTGTGAGAACCCTATACACTGTGGAACAGGTTCCTCTGGGGGACCACTTGAATACCTTACAACAGAAACAAATGCTGGAAGTGCTTCACCAAAGACAGCCTGCTTTCTCATCCCGACCAGGGCAAACCACAGTAATTCAGCATAATGTGGACACTCAGGGCATCCGTCCTATACAGCAGGCTCCTTACCGGGTACCAGAATCTGTTAGAAGCACCATGCAACATGAGCTGGAGGAGATGTTACAGCTGGGGGTAATTCAGGCCTCACAAAGTCCTTGGGCCTCTCCTGTGGTGTTAGTACCCAAGAAAGATGGCAGTACTAGATTTTGCGTGGACTACAGGTGATTAAATGACCATACCATTAGTGATGCCTACCCAATGCCCCGCATCGATGAACTTCTAGACCGGCTAGCTGGGGCAAAATATGTCACCACCTTGGATCTCAGCAAGGGATACTGGCAAATCCCTCTAACGGAGGGAGGAACAGAAAGATCGGCTTTTATAACCCCGTTTGTTCTGTTTTAATTCCTATACATGACGTTCGGTATGAAGAATGCCCCTGCCACATTTCAGCGAATGGTGGACCAGATACTGCGGGGATGCGGCGACTTTGCTTGTGCCTACTTGGACGATATTGCTATATTTAGTCACACATGGGAGGATCATTTGAGTCAAGTAGCTGTTGTTCTCGACCGGCTTTATGCAGCTGGCCTAACAATTCGACCTGATAAGTGCCAGTTGGGGATGGGTGAAGTACAATACCTGGGGCATAGGGTAGGGGGAGGGAAACTACGTCCTGAACCTGCCAAAATACAGGCTATCAGAGAATGGCCTGTACCCCAAACCAAGAAACAAGTTATGGCTTTTTTGGGCACTGCTAGCTATTACAGGAAATTTGTTTCTCATTTCAGTACTGTGGCCAAACCTCTTACGGACCTTACGAAGAAAGCCATGCCCAGAGTGGTGACCTGGACTCCAGTATGTGACGAGGCTTTTAACCTGCTGAAGAACGCTCTCGTCTGTGATCCTGTTCTTGCTGCCCCGGACTACAAGAGGAGGTTTATTGTGCAGACAGATGCCTCTTCTTATGGACTGGGAGCTGTTCTCAGCCAAGTGAATGCAGCTGGGGAGGAGCACCCCATTGCCTACCTTAGCAGGAAACTGCTGGACCGAGAAGTGGCCTATGCAACTGTAGAAAAGGAATGCCTGGCTGTAGTATGGGCCCTTAGAAAACTGAGGCCATATCTGTATGGTCGAAAATTTACTGTTGTTACTGACCACAATCCCCTCACTTGGCTGAATAGGGTTTCTGGGGACAATGGACGTTTACTGCGGTGGAGCCTGGCACTTCAGCCCTACAATTTCACCATACAATACAGAAGAGGGAGCCAACACCAAAATGCTGATGGGTTGTCCAGGCAGGAGGAGTCATAAGTCATGTTGGCCATGTCTAAGTGTACTTGACAAGCGACCTGTTGAGGTCACTAGTCTGTACACAATCTGAGAGGGGAAGGGGTTGTAACGGAGTACCACCCCTGCCTGATTTCATAGACCATACTTCATTAACATTTCCTACCCTGCTTCTGGTGGGGGGCATTGTGTTCATTTGTTGCTCTCTGCAGGGGGCTTCTCAGACTGGCTGGGACAGTGGGACTGGACATTTGGAGCCTCTTTTGTACTTTCAGCTCCAGGTAACAAATGTTTGAGGGTGGGTGTGAGCCCCTCCACCCATCCAAGGGGCTGATCACTAGAGGGTGGAACAATAAGCTCATTGATATACTATCATTCTTCTGGGACCTGTGTGGTGTGAGGAGCTAGGATCTGCTGCTGCGGCCAGATCCTGGTGCCTGTCTATGAACTAGTGTTTTGTTTTCCCTGGAGTCGGATTATCAGGTGTCGCCCTGGATTTGTTATTTTGTTGCGGCCTTATTGTAAGTTGAAGAACCTGATCACTGTTTGCCAGAATATTCTCTCAGTTGCAATAAAGGTCCCTTGGATTATTCATCGGTCTGCTGTCCCTCCTTGCTCTGTCGCACACCCCGTCACAAGAACATTTATGGAAAGAACTACTTAGAATTCATAGAAGGAGCCAAAGGAACTGTCAGGATTTGAAGAGAGTTTGTGTGAAAAAATGGGCCAAAAT
The DNA here is from genome assembly GCF_051348905.1 of Ranitomeya variabilis. Taxonomy (NCBI): domain Eukaryota; kingdom Metazoa; phylum Chordata; class Amphibia; order Anura; family Dendrobatidae; genus Ranitomeya; species Ranitomeya variabilis. The sequence continues at coordinate 540,562,447 of NC_135234.1, forward strand.
CATGACTAAGTTATGCATGTGACTAGTTTATCCATACAGGAGGAGTCTTGAATCTGTCATCACAAAGGCTTTTGTACAAACTATTAACCCCTTCATGACCAGATGTATTTTTCGATTTGCGTTTTCATTTTTCACTCCCCTTCTTCCCAGAGCCATAACTTTTTATTTTTCTGTCAATATGGCCTTGTGAGGGCTTGTTTTTTGCGGGATGAGTTGTACTTTTGAACGATTCCATGCACTGGAAAACAGAAAACAAAATTCACGTGCGGTGAAATTGCAAATAAAGTGCAATCCCACAGTTGTTTTTTGTTTTGCTTTTTTACTAAGTTCATTAAATGCTATAACTGACCTGCCATTATGATTCTCCAGGTCATTATAAGTTTATAGACACCAAACATGTCTAGGATATTTTTTATCTAAGTGGTGAAAAAAAATTCCACACTTTGTTAGAAAAAAAAAATTGCCCATTTTCCGATACCCGTAGCGTCTCTATTTTTTGTGATCTCCAGTTGGGAGAGGGCTTATTTTTTGAGCGCCGAGCTGACGTTTTTAATGATACCATTTTGGTGTAGATAAGTTCTTTTGATCGCCCATTGTTGAATTTTAATACAATGTTGCGGTGACCAAAAAAATGTAATTCTGGCGTTTTGATTTTTTTTCTCGCTACGCCATTTAGCGAGCAGGTTAATCCTTTTTTTATTGATAGATTGGGCGATTCTGAATGCGGCGATACCAAATATGTGTAGGTTTGATTCTTTTATTGTTTTATTTTGAATGGGGTGAAAGGGGGGTGATTTGAACTTTTATATTTCTTTCTATATTTTTAAAAACTTTTTTTTACTTTTGGCATGCTTCAATAGTCTCCATTGGAGACTAGAAGCTGCTATAACCTGATCGGCTCTGCTACATGAAGGCAATGATCAGATCGCCTGCATGTAGCAGAATACCTAACTTGTTATGAGCGCCGGCCACCAGGTGGCGCTCATAGCAATCCAGCAGTGACAACCATATAGGTCTGCAGGAGACCTCTAGTTATCATGCCAACCCATCGGTGACCCAGGATCACGTGACAGGGGTCACTGATGGGTGGATTTCCGGCACGATTGCCGGAGATGCATGTTAAATGTCGCTGTCATCGTTTGACAGTGTCATTTAACGGGTTAATAGCCGCGGGTGGATCGCTATTGCTGGCACATGTCAGGTATTCAAAACAACTGACATGTGCCAGAAAAGATGTGGGCTCAGCGCCAGAGCCCACATCAAAGGGAGGGACTCAGACGTGGGTGTGCTATTACGCCCAACGTCAGAAAGGAGTTAAATAAATGTCAGTAATTGCGTTCTATACTTTTCCCTGTGTCATTTCCCATTATTGCACATACTTTAATTTATGGAATCTATGGTTTGATTTATTTGCTTGTGTGGATTAGATGGGTTGTTTCCAACATCTGGTGAGAGTTTAATGTCAATAGCACCTTTAGAAATATATTTACTTAGAAAATTGGTGACTTATTCAATATTTATTTTACATACTTTATCTCCAAAAGCTAACACACCATCAATTTGCCATCTGTCCCCATACACTCTTGTGTTCAAAATATATATGTATAAGTATTTACTTTTTTACAGGCTAAATTTCTGGATGAAAAATTATGGTCATAGACTCATATAGGAGATTTATATGCGCTTTAGTCAGAACAAATTCTAAATACATCGATGTACATAAGGACATACTGGCATGTTTCATTTGAAAAATCAACACTAAATTGAAGTGAAAGTATTTTGTGCTGCCAAGTTTTACACATAAAGAATTCACAATAATTTAAAGATAACAAGTAACTACGTAGAAGCCTCAAAACATTGACACACATTAGAAACCTAAGAATTGTAAGATGCATCAATTGTCGCTAGATGTCCGACTTTGGTTTTATTTAAGAATTGAGAGAATCGATCCTATCTTTTCCAGCAGAAATAAAATGACTTGTATTATCGCATTTTTAACTTAATGGAATGTGTACCATAAAATAATTTTCTATTTGTCTTTGAACATCATTTACGTACATAGTTATCTTCCCACTTTGTGAGGCTTAAAAGTTAAGCCATTTTTTATAAAACATAGACTTAAAGTTGTGGCCTTGGAGACATGAAGGTTTAATATATTGTGTCAGAGTTAATTAACATAACCTTATCACATCACAGATGTCAGCTTAGAGTCTGTCGGAAAGGGGTTCTTCTATTGCTGCCTTACCAGGGGCTTCTTGAAAATCTTGTCTGATTTGATTGATAAATACGGCCCAACATCTTGCATCCGAGGAAATTTTCAGAGTTAAAGGGAACCTGTCACCTGAATTTGGCGGGACCAGTTTTGGGTCATATGGGTGGGGTTTTCGGGTGTTTGATTCACCCTTTCCTTACCCGCTGGCTGCATGCTGGCTGCAATATTGGATTGAAGTTCATTCTCTGTCCTCCGGAGTACACGCCAGCGCAAGGTAATATTGCCTTGCGCAGGCGTGTACTCCGGAGGACAGAGAATGAACTTCAATCCAATATTGCGGCCAGCATGCAGCCAGCGGGTAAGGAAAGGGTGAATCAAACACCAGAAAACCCCGCCCATATGACCCAAAACTGGTCCCGCCAAATTCAGGTGACAGGTTCCCTTTAAATATATATACTGTATCACACTGCCCATGGTATTAACCTCAGTGCTCTAGACTTAACTCCTTCACGCCCCAGCCAGACATTCTACTGCAAATTCTCCTAAAACAACACTTACAGTTTTCCATAGAGCTTTTTGATCAACGACTGTCATTTCCTAAGTCAGCAATGGGGGCAGGGGCTGGCTGGCACTTTTCAGCCTGGGGGGCAATCACAAGGCAGTGGCTCTTCAGTTGCGGTGGCCCTCCTTTTCCCTGCTTACCTCTGGCCTTTGCATTAAAGCAGCAGACATAACAGGCTTTAAAAACATGCTGGTACAGAGATATGGGAACAGAACTGAGCTTGCTGCATAGATATGGGAGCAGAACCGAGCTTACTACAGAGATATGGGAGCAGAACCGAGCTTACTACAGAGATATGGGAGCAGAACCGAGCTAACTACAGAGATAAGGGAGGAGAACCGAGCTTACTACAGAGATAAAGGAGCAGAACCGAGCTTACTACAGAGATAAGGGAGCAGAACGAAGCTTACTACAGAGATAAGGGAGCAGAACAGAGCTTACTATGAGATATGGGAGCAGAACTGATCTTACTCCAGAGATAAGGGAGCAGAACAGAGCTTACTGCAGAGATATGGGAGCTTACTACAGAGCAGTGGCGTAACTACTAAAATTATGGGCCCCGCTGCGAACTTTCAAATGGGGTCCCCCCATGCCAAAATATATAGATTAATTAGAAATGGCGACACACGCAAACGTCATTTGCATTAGTAATACATGCACCATTACATAATTAGTTGTAGGCTGGGTTCACAAGAGTGAAGTTTACATTCTGTATACACACCACAACCTCCAGCCTAGTGGAGGGTATCCCTCCTGACTGTAAACCCAGCCTGACAGGGACAACCCCTTATAAATGGAAGTGTGCTCCTCTAAACCATGCAATCACTGCCAATCCTCCAACCGTAAGTGGTGAATTTCCAGAGCTGGGAAATGGGAGCTCAGTATTAGAACACGTCAACTTTAGTTCCCGTCCCACCTCAAGGAAGTATGGCAGACAGGTGTGATAAGACTATTAGAAAAACTACTGCCATACACACGGCAGTACATACTGGCAGAAGTGTGAGGGCATTAGTGCCTGTGTATGGACATGTGTTGTGATCCGCTTTTTGGGCTCCCCTAGTGGTGGCTGGTGGTACTGGAGACTTGTGTGTTCTTTTCTGCCTCAGCTCACCTGCTTCCATCAGTTTTGGGAGTTCCCTATTTAGCCTTGCTCTCCAGTCACTTCCTTGCCGGTCATCATTGTATCCTGAGTCTTTCAGTTGCATGTTCCTGCTACCAGTCTGCTGATCAGCTAAGTGGACTCTTGTCCTTTTTGTTTGGTATTTTTTGTCCAGTTTACAGTTTGTCATTTCCTGTTACTGGAAGCTCTTGTGGACTGAAATTGCCACTCCTGTGTCATGAGTTGACACAGGAGTCTTAAAGTAATTTCAGGATGGGTTTTTGAAAGGGTTTTTCAGCTGACCGTGAAGTCCTCTTTTGTATCCTTCCTCTATCTAGTAAGTGGACCTCGCTTTGCTAAATCTACCTTCATACTGTGTATGTCTTTTCCTCTGAACTCACCGTTAATATATGTGGGGGCTACTATCATCTTTGGGGAATTTCACTAGAGGTAAGCCAGGTCTGTTCCTTCCTCTTCCAGGCGTAGTTAGTTCTCCGGCTGGCGCATGGCATCTAGGCAGCCGTAGGAATGCTTCCTGGCTACTGTTAGTTGTGTGGTAGATTTAGGTCACGGTCAGCTTGAGTTTCCATCTCCCGAGGGCTAGTCTGTTATTTTGTGTTTCTGATGTTCCCATGCCATTGGGGAATCACGACAGTATGACCGGCCACTGTTAAAGTAATTGGCAGAAGAAAGGAGAGTAAAAGAAGTCTGTAGATTTTTTTTTTTTTTTTTCCTCACATGTTTGCTACTTAGTTGGCTCAGTTGTATTTCTGCTCTATTTACAGCCTTGCCTTTCTCTCCTTCTAATCCTTGAATGGCTCTGATCTCTCCGGTTTAAGGATGGACTCTCAGAGTTTGGCTGCAGGTTTAAATAATCTTGCTACGAAGGTTCAGAATTTACAAGATTATGTTATACGTACCCCTATTTCTGAACCTAAGATTCCTACACCAGAGGTATTTTCCGGAGATAGATCTCGGTTTCAGAATTTCAAATGTAATTGTAAATTATTCCTTTCTCTCAGACCTCACTCCTCTGGAGATCCTGTTCAGCAGGTTAAGATTGTGATTTCTTTGCTGCGAGGTGACCCTCAAAATTGGGCATTTTCATTGACACCAGGGGATCCTGCGTTGCTCAATGTGGATGCGTTTTTTCTGGCTTTAGGGTTGCTGTATGAGGAACCTAACTTGGAGATTCAAGCTGAAAAAGCTTTAATAGCCCTGTCTCAAGGGCAAGATGAAGCTGAGATATACTGCCAAAAATTTCGTAAATGGTCTGTGCTTACTCAGTGGAATGAGTGTGCCCTAGCGGCAATTTTCAGAGAAGGCCTTTCTGATGCCGTTAAGGATGTCATGGTGGGGTTTCCTACGCCCACAGGTCTGAATGAGTCCATCACAATGGCGATTCAGATTGATCGGCGTTTGCGGGAGCGCAAACCCGTGCACCATTTGGCGGTATCTTCCGAAGGGACGCCAGAGAAAATGCAATGTGACAGAATTCTGTCAAGAAGCGAGCGGCAGAATTATAGGCGCAAAAATGGCTTGTGCTTCTACTGTGGTGATTCCGCGCATGTTATATCAGCATGCTCTAAACGTACTAGGAAGGTTGACAAGTCTGTTTCTATTGGCACTTTACAGTCTAAATTTCTTCTGTCTGTAACTCTGATTTGTTCATTATCAGTTATTACCGTGGATGCCTATGTGAACTCTGGCGCCGCTCTGAGTCTCATGGATTGGTCCTTCGCCAGGCGCTGTGGGTTTGATTTGGAGCCTCTGGAAGTTCCTATACCTCTGAAGGGTATTGATTCTACACCTCTGGCTTGTAATAGACCACAGTTCTGGACGCAAGTGACTATGCGTATGACTCCAGACCATCAGGAGATGATTCGCTTCCTCGTGTTGCATAATTTACATGATGTGTTAGTGCTTGGATTACCATGGTTGCAATCTCATAACCCAGTACTGGACTGGAAAACTATGTCTGTGTTAAGCTGGGGATGTCGGGGGGCTCATGGGGACATACCTTTGGTTTCTATCTCGTCATCTATTCCCTCTGAGGTTCCGGCATTTTTGTCGGATTTTGGGGATATTTTTGAAGAGCCTAAAATTGGTTCTCTCCCTCCCCACAGAGAGTGTGATTGCGCCATAGATCTGATTCCAGGCAGTAAATTTCCAAAGGGTCGTTTGTTTAACCTATCTGTACCTGAGCATGCTGCCATGTGAGAGTATGTTAAGGAGTCCCTGGAAAAGGGACATATTCGTCCTTCTTCATCACCTTTAGGAGCTGGGTTTTTCTTTGTCTCTAAAAAGGATGGCTCGCTGAGGCCTTGTATTGATTATCGACTCCTGAATAAAATTACTGTCAAATATCAGTATCCGTTGCCGCTGCTTACTGATTTGTTTGCTCGCATAAGGGGGGCTAAGTGGTTCTCCAAGATTGATCTCCGTGGGGCATATAATTTGGTGCGAATTAAGCAAGGGGATGAGTGGAAAACCGCATTTAATACGCCTGAGGGCCACTTTGAGTATTTAGTAATGCCTTTTGGCCTTTCTAATGCACCTTCAGTTTTTCAGTCCTTTATGCATGATATTTTCCGTGAATATCTGGATAAATTTATGATTGTGTATTTGGACGATATTTTGATTTTTTCTGAGGACTGGGAGTCTCATGTTCAGCAGGTCAGGAGGGTTTTTCAGGTCTTGCGGGAGAATTCTCTGTGTGTAAAGGGTTCTAAGTGTGTTTTTGGGGTTCAAAAGATTTCCTTTTTAGGGTACATTTTTTCCCCTTCTTCTGTTGAGATGGACCCTGTCAAGGTTCGGGCTATTTGTGACTGGACGCAGCCTACTTCTCTAAAGGGTCTTCAGAAGTTCTTGGGCTTTGCTAATTTTTATCGTCGATTTATAACTGGTTTTTCTGGTGTTGCTAAGCCTCTTACGGATTTGACTAAGAAGGGTGCTGATGTTGCCAATTGGTCCTCTGCCGCTGTGGAGGCCTTTCGGGAACTTAAGCGCCGCTTTTCGTCTGCCCCTGTGTTGCGCCAGCCTGATGTCTCTCTCCCCTTTCAGGTTGAGGTCGATGCTTCCGAGATCGGAGCGGGGGCGGTTTTGTCGCAGAAAAGTTCCGATTGCTCAGTGATGAGACCTTGTGCGTTCTTTTCTCGAAAATTTTCTGCCGCCGAAAGAAATTATGATGTCGGTAATCGGGAGCTTTTGGCCATGAAGTGGGCATTTGAGGAGTGGCGTCATTGGCTTGAGGGTGCTAGACATCAGGTGGTGGTTTTGACTGATCACAAGAATCTGATTTATCTTGAGTCTGCCAGGCGCCTGAATCCTAGACAGGCGCGCTGGTCGTTGTTTTTCTCTCGGTTTAATTTTGTGGTCTCATATCTACCAGGTTCTAAGAATGTGAAGGCAGATGCCCTTTCTAGGAGTTTTGAGCCTGATTCCCCTGGTGATTCGGAACCTACAGGTATCCTTAAGGATGGGGTGATATTATCCGCTATTTCCCCAGATCTGCGACGTGCTTTGCAAGAGTTTCAGGCGGATAGACCTGATCGCTGCCCACCTGGTAGATTGTTTGTTCCTGATGATTGGACCAGTAGAGTCATCTCGGAGGTTCATTCTTCTACGCTGGCGGGTCATCCTGGAATTTTTGGTACCAGGGATTTGGTGGCTAGATCCTTCTGGTGGCCATCTCTGTCTCGAGATGTGCGTGTTTTTGTGCAGTCTTGTGATTTGTGTGCTCGGGCCAAGCCTTGTTGTTCTAGGGCTAGCGGGTTGTTGTTGCCCTTGCCTATTCCGAAGAGGCCTTGGACGCACATCTCGATGGACTTTATTTCTGATCTTCCTGTCTCTCAGAGGATGTCTGTTATCTGGGTGGCGTGTGACCGTTTTTCTAAGATGGTTCATTTGGTGCCATTGCCGAAGTTGCCTTCCTCGTCTGAGTTGGTTCCTTTGTTTTTTCAAAATGTGGTTTGCTTGCATGGTATTCCTGAAAATATCGTTTCTGATAGGGGTACCCAGTTCGTTTCTAGATTTTGGCGGGCATTCTGTGCCAGGTTGGGCATTGATTTGTCTTTTTCATCTGCCTTCCATCCTCAGACTAATGGCCAGACGGAGCGAACTAATCAGACTTTGGAGACGTATTTGAGGTGTTTTGTGTCTGCGGATCAGGATGATTGGGTTGCCTTTTTGCCGTTGGCGGAGTTTGCTCTTAATAATCGGGCTAGTTCGGCCACTTTGGTTTCCCCTTTCTTTTGCAATTCGGGGTTTCATCCCCGTTTTTCTTCTGGTCAGGCGGAGTCTTCGGATTGTCCTGGAGTGGATGCTGTGGTGGATCGGTTGTATCGGATTTGGGAACAAGTGGTGGACAATTTGAATTTGTCCCAGGAGAGGACTCAGCGGTTTGCTAACCGCCAGCGTCGGGTTGGTCCTCGCCTTCGTGTTGGGGACTTGGTGTGGTTGTCTTCCCGTTTTGTCCCAATGAGAGTTTCTTCTCCTAAATTTAAGCCTCGGTTCATCGGTCCCTATAGGATTTTGGAGATTATTAACCCTGTTTCCTTTCGTTTGGACCTCCCGGCATCTTTCGCTATCCATAATGTGTTCCATCGGTCGTTGTTGCGGAGATACGAGGTGCCGGTGGTTCCTTCTGCTGAGCCTCCTGCTCCTGTGCTGGTTGAGGGTGAATTGGAGTACGTTATAGAGAAGATCTTGGACTCCCGTATTTCCAGGCGGAGACTCCAGTATCTGGTTAAATGGAAGGGCTATGGTCAGGAAGATAATTCTTGGGTAACTGCCTCTGATGTTCATGCCTCGGATTTGGTTCGTGCCTTTCATAGGGCTCATCCAGGTCGCCCTGGCGGTTCTTGTGAGGGTTCGGTGCCCCCTCCTTAAGGGGGGGGTACTGTTGTGATCCGCTTTTTGGGCTCCCCTAGTGGTGGCTGGTGGTACTGGAGACTTGTGTGTTCTTTTCTGCCTCAGCTCACCTGCTTCCATCAGTTTTGGGAGTTCCCTATTTAGCCTTGCTCTCCAGTCACTTCCTTGCCGGTCATCATTGTATCCTGAGTCTTTCAGTTGCATGTTCCTGCTACCAGTCTGCTGATCAGCTAAGTGGACTCTTGTCCTTTTTGATTTGTATTTTTTGTCCAGTTTACAGTTTGTCATTTCCTGTTACTGGAAGCTCTTGTGGACTGAAATTGCCACTCCTGTGTCATGAGTTGACACAGGAGTCTTAAAGTAATTTCAGGATGGGTTTTTGAAAGGGTTTTTCAGCTGACCGTGAAGTCCTCTTTTGTATCCTTCCTCTATCTAGTAAGTGGACCTCGCTTTGCTAAATCTACCTTCATACTGTGTATGTCTTTTCCTCTGAACTCACCGTTAATATATGTGGGGGCTACTATCATCTTTGGGGAATTTCACTAAAGGTAAGCCAGGTCTGTTCCTTCCTCTTCCAGGCGTAGTTAGTTCTCCGGCTGGCGCATGGCATCTAGGCAGCCGTAGGAATGCTTCCTGGCTACTGTTAGTTGTGTGGTAGATTTAGGTCACGGTCAGCTTGAGTTTCCATCTCCCGAGGGCTAGTCTGTTATTTTGTGTTTCTGATGTTCCCATGCCATTGGGGAATCACGACAGACATGTTAGTGCCTCTTAGCTTCTGGCAATGTTTTACCTCAGCTCATATTTGGGCCATACCATTGTAAAACAGGTAGACACATTTACCCACTGACCCTACTATTCATAAGGAACTGCTGTCTACCCCTTAGTTGCCCACTGTATATAGTCAGGGTGGGAATGTGGGCTACAGAACAACACAGGGCGATGACACTGCTGCCTGAACCCTTCAGCTGCCCTACAATGTGCAGGGAGTAAAACCAGTACAAAGTATGGCAGTCTCCCTGCAGAGCTGTCCAGGACCAGACTGGGACAAAAAAGGAGCAATGCCACACAAACCCCACCAGCCCACAGACTATAACACTCCCCCCACACCCGATCAGTGGATTTTCCTATACTGTGTTGTGCCCTTCAACGCTCCTCTTAAAGGCGTTATTTGAAGAGCTATGTGTGAGTGCGCACAATTGATCGCTTCTTTAGAGCGCCGGTTCTCGAGATCATGGGGGTCCCAGCGGTCAGACCCCAGCAACTACAAAGTTCTCGGAAAAGGGGATTACTTGGTATAATCCATTTAAAAGTGTTTTCCAATATATATATATATATATATTTTTTATTTTCCCATAGTATTCCTGAAAATAATAAACCAATATTAACCCTCCCAAAGACCAATGTCGCCTCTCCGAGAACAGGACAGGAGAAGTGGTACTGTGCATTGTATATATACAGGACAGCAGGAGTGGTACGATGCAGAGTATATATACAGGACAGGAGGAGTGGTACTGTGCAGCGTATATTACAGGACAGGAGGAGAGGTACTGTGCAGCGTATATATGCAGGACAGGAGGAGTGGTACTGTACAGTGTATATATACAGGACAGGAGGAGTGGTACTGTGCAGTGTATATATGCAGGGCAGGAGGAATGGTACTGTGCAGTGTATATATGCAGGGCAGGAGGAATGGTACTGTGCAGTGTATATATACAGTGGGGCAAAAAAGTATTTAGTCAGTCAGCAATAGTGCAAGTTCCACCACTTAAAAAGATGAGAGGCGTCTGTAATTTACATCATAGGTAGACCTCAACTATGGGAGACGAACTGAGAAAAAAAAATCCAGAAAATCACATTGTCTGTTTTTTTAACATTTAATTTGCATATTATGGTGGAAAATAAGTATTTGGTCAGAAACAAAATTTCATCTCAATACTTTGTAAAATATCCTTTGTTGGCAATGACAGAGGTCAAACGTTTTCTGTAAGTCTTCACAAGGTTGCCACACACTGTTGTTGGTATGTTGGCCCATTCCTCCATGCAGATCTCCTCTAGAGCAGTGATGTTTTTGGTTTTTCGCTTGGCAACACGGGCTTTCAACTCCCTCCAAAGGTTTTCTATAGGGTTGAGATCTGGAGACTGGCTAGGCCACTCCAGGACCTTGAAATGCTTCTTACGAAGCCACTCCTTCGTTGCCCTGGCGGTGTGCTTTGGATCATTGTCATGTTGAAAGACCCAGCCACGTTTCATCTTCAATGCCCTTGCTGATGGAAGGAGGTTTGCACTCAAAATCTCACGATACATGGCCCCATTCATTCTTTCATGTACCCGGATCAGTCGTCCTGGCCCCTTTGCAGAGAAACAGCCCCAAAGCATGATGTTTCCACCACCATGCTTTACAGTAGGTATGGTGTTTGATGGATGCAACTCAGTATTCTTTTTCCTCCAAACACGACAAGTTGTGTTTCTACCAAACAGTTCCAGTTTGGTTTCATCAGACCATAGGACATTCTCCCAAAACTCCTCTGGATCATCCAAATGCTCTCTAGCAAACTTCAGACGGGCCCGGACATGTACTGGCTTAAGCAGTGGGACACGTCTGGCACTGCAGGATCTGAGTCCATGGTGGCGTAGTGTGTTACTTATGGTAGGCCTTGTTACATTGGTCCCAGCTCTCTGCAGTTCATTCACTAGGTCCCCCCGCGTGGTTCTGGGATTTTTGCTCACCGTTCTTGTGATCATTCTGACCCCACGGGGTGGGATTTTGCGTGGAGCCCCAGATCGAGGGAGATTATCAGTGGTCTTGTATGTCTTCCATTTTCTAATTATTGCTCCCACTGTTGATTTCTTCACTCCAAGCTGGTTGGCTATTGCAGATTCAGTCTTCCCAGCCTGGTGCAGGGCTACAATTTTGTTTCTGGTGTCCTTTGACAGCTCTTTGGTCTTCACCATAGTGGAGTTTGGAGTCAGACTGTTTGAGGGTGTGCACAGGTGTCTTTTTATACTGATAACAAGTTTAAACAGGTACCATTACTACAGGTAATGAGGGGAGGAAAGAGGAGACTCTTAGGGTACTGTCACACAGTGCCATTTTGATCGCTACGACGGTACGATTCGTGACGTTCTAGCGATATCGTTACGATATCGCAGTGTCTGACACGCAGCAGCGATCAGGGACCCTGCTGAGAATCGTACGTCGTAGCAGATCATTTGGAACTTTCTTTCGTCGCTTGATCACCCGCTGACATCGCTGGATCGTTGTGTGTGACAGCGATCCAGCGATGTGTTCGCTTGTAACCAGGGTAAACATGGGGCCGCGCTTAGTAACCCGATGTTTACCGTGGTTACCAGCGTAAACGTAAAAAAAACAAACAGTACATACTTACATTCCGGTGTCTGTCCTCCGGCGTCTCAGCTTCTCTGCACTGTGAGCGCCGGCCAGCCAGAAAGCGAGCACAGCGGTGACGTCTGACGTCACCGCTCTGCTTTCCGGCCGCTGTGCTTACACAGTGCAGAGAAGCTGAGACGCCGGAGGACAGACACCGGAATGTAAGTATGTACTGTTTGTTTTTTTTACGTTTACGCTGGTAACCAGGGTAAACATCGGGTTACTAAGCGCGGCCCTGCGCTTAGTAACCCGATGTTTACCCTGGTTACCCGGGGACTTCGGCATCGCTCCAGCGCCGTGATTGCAACGTGTGACCGCAGTCTACGACGCTGGAGCGATAATCATACGATCGCTGCGACGTCACGGATCGTGCCGTCGTAGCGATCAAAATGGCACTGTGTGACAGTACCCTTAAAGAAGAAGTTACAGGTCTGTGAGAGCCTGAAATCTTGATTGTTTGTTTCTGACCAAATACTTATTTTCCACCATAATATGCAAATTAAATGTTAAAAAAACAGACAATGTGATTTTCTGGATTTTTTTTTCTCAGTTTGTCTCCCATAGTTGAGGTCTACCCATGATGTAAATTACAGACGCCTCTCATCTTTTTAAGTGGTGGAACTTGCACTATTGCTGACTGACTAAATACTTTTTTGCCCCACTGTACAGGACAGGAGGAGTGGTACTGTGCAGCGTATATTACAGGACAGGAGGAGAGGTACTGTGCAGCGTATATATACAGGACAGGAGGAATGGTACTGTACAGTGTATATATACAGGACAGGAGGAGTGGTACTGTGCAGTGTAAATATACAGGACAGGAGGAGTGGTACTGTGCAGCGTATATATACAGGACAGGAGGAGTGGTACTGTGCAGCGTATATATACAGGAGGAGTGGTACTGTGCAGCGTATATATACAGGACAGGAGGAGTGGTACTGTGCAGTGTATATATACAGGACAGGAGGAGTGGTACTGTGCAGCGTATATATACAGGACAGGCGGAGTGGTACTGTGCAGTGTATATATACAGGAGGAGTGGTACTGTGCGGTGTATATATACAGGAGGAGTGGTACTGTGCAGTGTATATTTACAGGACAGGAGGAATGGTACTGTGCAGTGTATATATACAGGACAGGAGGAATGGTACTGTGCAGTGTATATATGCAGGACAGGAGGAGTGGTACTGTGCAGTGTATATATGCAGGACAGGAGGAGTGGTACTGTGCAGTGTATATATACAGGACAGGAGGAATGGTACTGTGCAGTGTATATATACAGGACAGGAGGAGTGGTACTGTGCAGTGTATATATACAGGAGGAGTGGTACTGTGCAGTGTATATATACAGGACAGGAGGAGTGGTACTGTGCAGTGTATATATACAGGACAGGAGGAGTGGTACTGTGCAGTGTATATATACAGGAGGAGTGGTACTGTGCAGTGTATATATACAGGACAGGAGGAATGGTACTGTGCAGTGTATATATGCAGGACAGGAGGAGTGGTACTGTGCAGTGTATATATACAGGAGGAGTGGTACTGTGCAGTGTATATATACAGGACAGGAGGAATGGTACTGTGCAGTGTATATATGCAGGACAGGAGGAGTGGTACTGTGCAGTGTATACACTCACCGGCCACTTTATTAGGTACACCATGCTAGTAACGGGTTGGACCCCCTTTTGCCTTCAGAACTGCCTCAATTCTTCGTGGCATAGATTCAACAAGGTGCTGGAAGCATTCCTCAGAGATTTTGGTCCATATTGACATGATGGCATCACACAGTTGCCGCAGATTTGTCGGCTGCACATCCCAAAGATGCTCCATACAAGGCAGGATGGATCCATGCTTTCATGTTGTTTACGCCAAATTCTGACCCTACCATCCGAATGTCGCAGCAGAAATCGAGACTCATCAGACCAAGCAACGTTTTTCCAATCTTCTACTGTCCAATTTCGATGAGCTTGTACAAATTGTAGCCTCAGTTTCCTGTTCTTAGCTGAAAGGAGTGGTACCCGGTGTGGTCTTCTGCTGCTGTAGCCCATCTGCCTCAAAGTTCGACGCACTGTGCGTTCAGAGATGCTCTTAGGCCTACCTTGGTTGTAACGGGTGGCGATTTGAGTCACTGTTGCCTTTCTATCAGCTCGAACCAGTCTGCCCATTCTCCTCTGACCTCTGGCATCAACAAGGCATTTCCGCCCACAGAACTGCCGCTCACTGGATTTTTTTTCTTTTTCGGACCATTCTCTGTAAACCCTAGAGATGGTTGTGCGTGAAAATCCCAGTAGATCAGCAGTTTCTGAAATACTCAGACCAGCCCTTCTGGCACCAACAACCATGCCACGTTCAAAGGCACTCAAATCACCTTTCTTCCCCATACTGATGCTCGGTTTGAACTGCAGGAGATTGTCTTGACCATGTCTACATGCCTAAATGCACTGAGTTGCCGCCATGTGATTGGCTGATTAGAAATTAAGTGTTAACAAGAAGTTGGACAGGTGTACCTAATAAAGTGGCCAGTGAGTGTATATACAGGACAGGAGGAGAGGTACTGTGCAGTGTATATATACAGGACAGGAGGAATGGTACTGTCCAGTGTATATATACAGGACAGGAGGAGTGGTACTGTGCAGTGTATATATACAGGACAGGAGGAGTGGTACTGTGCAGTGTATATATACAGGAGGAGTTGTACTGTGCAGTGTATATATACAGGACAGGAGGAATGGTACTGTGCAGTGTATATATGCAGGACAGGAGGAGTGGTACTGTGCAGTGTATATATACAGGAGTGGTACTGTGCAGTGTATATATACAGGACAGGAGGAATGGTACTGTGCAGTTTATATATGCAGGACAGGAGGAGTGGTACTGTGCAGTGTATATATACAGGACAGGAGGAGAGGTACTGTGCAGTGTATATATACAGGACAGGAGGAATGGTACTGTCCAGTGTATATATACAGGACAGGAGGAGTGGTACTGTGCAGTGTATATATACAGGACAGGAGGAATGGTACTGTGCAGTGTATATATGCTGGACAGGAGGAGTGGTACTGTGCAGTGTATATATACAGGAGGAGTGGTACTGTGCAGTGTATATATACAGGACAGGAGGAGTGGTACTGTGCAGTGTATATATACAGGACAGGAGGAGTGGTACTGTGCAGTGTATATATACAGGAGGAGTGGTACTGTGCAGTGTATATATACAGGACAGGAGGAATGGTACTGTGCAGTGTATATATGCAGGACAGGAGGAGTGGTACTGTGCAGTGTATATATACAGGAGGAGTGGTACTGTGCAGTGTATATATACAGGACAGGAGGAATGGTACTGTGCAGTGTATATATACAGGACAGGAGGAGTGGTACTGTGCAGTGTATATATGCAGGACGGGAGGAGTGGTACTGTGCAGTGTATATATGCAGGACAGGATGAGTGGTACTGTGCAGTGTATATATACAGGACAGGAGGAATGGTACTGTGCAGTGTATATATACAGGACAGGAGGAGTGGTACTGTGCAGTGTATATATACAGGAGGAGTGGTACTGTGCAGTGTACATATACAGGACAGGAGGAGTGGTACTGTGCAGTGTATATATACAGGACAGGAGAAGTGGTACTGTGCAGTGTATATATACAGGAGGAGTGGTACTGTGCAGTGTATATATACAGGACAGGAGGAATGGTACTGTGCAGCGTATATATGCAGGACAGGAGGAGTGGTACTGTGCAGTGTATATATACAGGAGGAGTGGTACTGTGCAGTGTATATATACAGGACAGGAGGAATGGTACTGTGCAGTGTATATATGCAGGACAGGAGGAGTGGTACTGTGCAGTGTATATATACAGGACAGGAGGAGAGGTACTGTGCAGTGTATATATACAGGACAGGAGGAATGGTACTGTCCAGTGTATATATACAGGACAGGAGGAGTGGTACTGTGCAGTGTATATATACAGGACAGGAGGAGTGGTACTGTGCAGTGTATATATACAGGACAGGAGGAGTGGTACTGTGCAGTGTATATATACAGGAGGAGTGGTACTGTGCAGTGTATATATACAGGACAGGAGGAATGGTACTGTGCAGTGTATATATGCAGGACAGGAGGAGTGGTACTGTGCAGTGTATATATACAGGAGGAGTGGTACTGTGCAGTGTATATATACAGGACAGGAGGAATGGTACTTTCCAGTGTATATATACAGGACAGGAGGAGTGGTACTGTGCAGTGTATATATACAGGACAGGAGGAGTGGTACTGTGCAGTGTATATATACAGGACAGGAGGAGTGGTACTGTGCAGTGTATATATGCAGGACAGGAGGAGTGGTACTGTGCAGTGTATATATACAGAACAGGAGGAGTGGTACTGTGCAGTGTATATATACAGGACAGGAGGGGAGTGGTACTGTGCAGTGTATATATGCAGGACAGGAGGAGTGGTACTGTGCAGTGCAAATATACAGATACTTAGATTTACACCACGCAGGCAATATATATCATAACTGAGCAGCACCAAATATTTAAGGGCTTGTCCACTACTAGGACAACCCCTAAATGTTCGGCCCCGATAAATTAATAAAGCCTATACTCACCTCCTGTGCCAGCGCCGTTCCCACAGTGGCTGTGATGTGGTGTTATGACACATGATGCCCGGAACCAATCAGTGCTGGTGTCACTGTTTCAATCTTCACACAAACTGAACACGAAGAGGACGTCCGGGATCAAGCAGCTCATCCTGCACGTCCTCTTCATGTTTAGTTTGTCTGAAGGCGGAGACAGTGACACCAGCGCTGATTGGCCACTGTGGGAACAGCGCTGGTACGGCAGGTGAGTATAGGCTTTATTAATTTATCGGGGCCGAACATTTAGTTTAAGACGAGGTTGTCCTAGTGGGAGACAATCCCTTTAACCCCTTCATGACCGTGGGATTTTCCGTTTTTCCGTGTTCGTTTTTCACTCCCCTCCTTCCCAGAGCCATAACTTTTTTATTTTTCCGTCAATTTGGCCATGTGAGGGCTTATTTTTTGTGGGACGAGTTGTACTTTTGAACGACATCAATGGTTTTACCATGTTGTGTACTAGAAAACGGGAAAAAAATTCCAAGTGTGGTGAAATTGCAAAAAAAGTGCAATCCCACACTTGTTTTTTGCTTGGCTTTTTTGCTAGGTTTACTAAATGCTAAAACTAACCTGCCATTATGATTCTCCAGGTCATTACGAGTTCATAGACACCTAACATGACTAGGTTATTTTTTACCTAAGTGGTGAAAAAAAATTCCAAACTTTGCTAAAAAAAAATTAAAAAAAAATGCGCCATTTTCCGATACTTGTAGCGTCTCCATTTTTTATGATCTAGGGTCGGTTGAGGGCTTATTTTTTGCGTGCCGAGCTGGCGTTTTTAATGATACCATTTTGGTGCAGATATGTTCTTTTGATCGCCCGTTATTGCATTTTAATGCAATGTCACGGCGACCAAAAAAACGTAATTCTGGCGTTTCGGATTTTTTTCTCATTACGCCGTTTAGTGATCAGGTTAATGCTTTTTTCTTATTGATAGATCGGGTGATTCTGAACGCGGCGATACCAAATATGTGCAGGTTTGATTTTTTTTTATTGATTTATTTTGATTGGGGCGAAAGGGGGGTGATTTAAACTTTTATGTTTTTTTTATTTTTTTCACATTTTTTTTACCTTTTTTTTTAACTTTTGCCATGCTTCAATAGCCTCCATGGGAGGCTAGAAGCAGGCACAACTCGATCGCCTCTGCTACACAACAGCGATCATCAGACCGCTGCTATGCAGCAGAAAATCAGGTGTGCTGTGAGCGCCGACCACAGGGTGGCGCTCACAGCTACCGGCGATCAGTAACCATAGAGGTCTCAAGGACCTCTATGGATCGCCGACCCCTGATCATGTGACGGGGGTCGGCGATGACGTCATTTCCGGCCGCCCGGCCGGATGCGGTAGTTAAATGCCGCTGTCTGCATTTGACAGCGGCATTTAACTAGTTAATAGCGGCGGGTGAATCGCAATTTCACCCGCCGCTATTGCGGGCACATGTCAGCTGTTCAAAACAGCTGACATGTCCCGGCTTTGATGCGGGCTCACCGCGGAGCCCTGCATCAAAGCAGGGGACCTGACGTCGGACGTACTATCCCGTCCGATGTCAGGAAGGGGTTAAGCAGTGGACTCTTTATTAGCCCATATTCTCGGCAATATTCTCAGAGTCCACCGCACACACACACAGGGAACCGTGGAATTACCAGGGCTCTGGCCTGTCGCAAAATGGCAGCGCCGGACACCCACGCAGCACTGCTGGGCACCAGAGACACCCGCAGCACCGGACAGCAACCGCCAAGCACCCAGAGACACCCAGCAGCAGCACTGGACATGCACCAGCACAAGACCCCCCACACCACCACGCCGCACATCAGAGCCCCCCTCTACCTGGCTTGCAGCATCACCCCACTCCTGCCTCCTCCAGCAACGACCCTGAGACCCCTTTCACTGCACCCACTACTCCCAGTAAGCAATAAGACACATGGATTATAAGAAGCACCACCATTTTATTAACCCCTTCACCCCCAAGGGTGGTTTCCACGTTAATGACCGGGCCAATTTTTACAATTCTGACCACTGTCCCTTTATGAGGTTATAACTCTGGAACGCTTCAACGGATCTTGGCGATTCTGACATTGTTTTCTCGTGACATATTGTACTTCATGTTAGTCGTAAAATTTCTTCGATATAACTTGCGTTTATTTGTGAAAAAAACGAATATTTGGCGAAAATTTTGAAAATTTCGCAATTTTCCAACTTTGAATTTTTATGCCCTTAAATCACAGACATATGTCACACAAAATACTTAATAAATAACATTTCCCACATGTCTACTTTACATCAGCACAATTTTGGAACCAAAATTTTTTTTTGTGACGGAGTTATAAGGGTTAAAAGTTGACCAGCAATTTCTCATTTTTACAACACCATTTTTTTTTAGGGACCACATCTCATTTGAAGTCATTTTGACGGGTCTATATGATAGAAAATACCCAAGTGTGACACCATTCTAAAAACTGCACCCCTCAAGGTACTCAAAACCACTTTCAAGAAGTTTATTAACCCTTCAGGTGTTTCACAGGAATTTTTGGAATGTTTAAATAAAAATGAACATTTAACTTTTTTTCACACAAAATTTATTTCAGCTCCAATTTGTTTTATTTTACCAAGGGTAACAGGAGAAAATAGACCCCAAAAGTTGTTGTACAATTTGTCCTGAGTACGCTGATACCCCATATGTGGGGGTAAACCACAGTTTGGGCGCATGGCAGAGCTTGGAAGCAAAGGAGCGCCATTTGACTTTTCAATGCAAAATTGACTGGAATTGAGATGGGACGCCATGTTGCATTTGGAGAGCCCCTGATGTGCCTAAACATTGAAACCCCTAACAAGTGACACCATTTTGGAAAGTAGACCCCCTAAGGAACTTATCTAGATGTGTGGTGAGCACTTTGACCCAACAAGTGCTTTACAGAAGTTTATAATGCAGAGCCGTAAAAATAAAAAATCATATTTTTTCACAAAAATGATCTTTTCACCCCCAATTTTTTATTTTCCCAAGGGTGAGAGAAGAATTTGGACCCCAAAAATTGTTGTGCAATTTGTCCTGAGTACGCTGATACCCCATATGTGGGTGTAAACCATTGTTTGGGCGCAGGGCAGAGCTCGGAAGGGAAGGAGCGCCATTTGACTTTTCAATGCAAAATTGACTGGAATTGAGATGGGACGCCATGTTGCATTTCGAGAGCCCTTGATGTGCCTAAACATTGAAACCCCTAACAAGTGACACCATTTTGGAAAGTAGACCCCCTAAGGAACTTATCTAGATGTGTGGTGAGCACTTTGACCCAACAAGTGCTTTACAGAAGTTTATAATGCAGAGCCGTAAAAATAAAAAATCATATTTTTTCACAAAAAATGATCTTTTCACCCCCAATTTTTTATTTTCCCAAGGGTAAGAGAAGAAATTGGACCCCAAAAATTGTTGTGCAATTTGTCCTGAGTACACTGATACCCCATATGTGGGTGTAAACCATTGTTTGGGCGCAGGGCAGAGCTCAGAAGGGAAGGAGCGCCATTTGACTTTTCAATGCAAAATTGACTGGAATTGAGATGGGACGCCATGTTGCGTTTGGAGAGCCCCTAATGTGCCTAAACATTGAAACCCCCCACGAATGACACCATTTTGGAAAGTAGACCCCCTAAGGAACTTATCTAGATGTGTGGTGAGCACTTTGACCCAACAAGTGCTTCACAGAAGTTTATAATGCAGAGCCGTAAAAATAAAAAATCATATTTTTTCACAAAAATGATCTTTTCACCCCCATTTTTTTATTTCCCCAAGGGTAAGAGAAGAAATTAGACCACAAAAGTTGTTGTGCAATTTGTCCTGAGTACGACGATACCCCATATGTGGGTGTAAACCATTGTTTGGGCGCATAGCAGAGCTCAGAAGGGAAGAAGCGCTATTTTACTTTTCAATGCAAAATTGACTGGAATTAAGATGGGATGCCATGTTGCGTTTGGAGAGCCCCTGATGTGCCTAAACATTAAACCCCCCCACAAGTGACACCATTTTGGAAAGTAGACCCCCTAAGGAACTTATCTAGATGTGTTTTGAGAGCTTTGAACCCCCAAGTGTTTCACTACAGTTTATAACGCAGAGCCGTGAAAATAAAATTTTTTTTTTTTTTCACAAAAATGATTTTTTAGCCCCCAGTTTTGTATTTTCACAAGGGTATCAGGATAAATTGGACCCCAAAAGTTGTTGTCCAATTTGTCTGGAGTACGCTGATACCCCATTTGTGGGGGGGGACCACTGTTTGGGCGCATGACAGAGCTCGGAAGGGAAGGAGCGCCATTTGGAATGCAGACTTAAATGGATTGGTCTGCAGGCGTCACGTTGCATTTGCAGAGCCCCTGATGTACCCAAACAGTACAAACCCCCCACAAGTGACCCCATATTGGAAACTAGACCCCCCAAGGAACTTATCTAGATGTGTTGTGAGAACTTTGAACCCCCAAGTGTTTCACTACAGTTTATAACGCAGAGCCGTGAAAATAATTTTTTTTTTTTTTTTCACAAAAATGAAATTTAGCCCCTAGTTTTGTATTTTCACAAGGGTATCAGGATAAATTGGACCCTAAAAGTTGTTGTCCAATTTGTCCTGAGTACGCTGATACCCCCTATGTGGGGGGGAACCACTGTTTGGGCGCATGACAGAGCTCGGAAGGGAAGGAGCGCCATTTGGAATGCAGACTTAAATGGATTGGTCTGCAGGCATCACGTTGCATTTGCAGAGCCCCTGATGTACCCAAACAGTACAAACCCCCCACAAGTGACCCCATATTGGAAACTAGACCCCCCAAGGAACTTATCTAGATGTGTTGTGAGAACTTTGAACCCCCAAGTGTTTTACTACAGTTTATAACGCAGAGCCGTGAAAATAAAAATTATGTTTTTTTCACAAAAATGATTTTTTAGCCCCCAGTTTTGTATTTTCACAAGGGTATCAGGATAAATTGGACCCTAAAAGTTGTTGTCCAATTTGTCCTGAGTACGCTGATACCCCCTATGTGGGGGGGAACCACTGTTTGGGCGCATGACAGAGCTCGGAAGGGAAGGAGCGCCATTTGGAATGCAGACTTAAATGGACTGGTCTGCAGGCGTCACGTTGCATTTGCAGAGCCCCTGATGTACCCAAATAGTACAAACCCCCCACAAGTGACCCCATATTGGAAACTAGACCTCCCAAGGAACTTATCTAGATGTGTTGTGAGAACTTTGAACCCCCAAGTGTTTCACTACAGTTTACAACGCAGAGCCGTGAAAATAAAACATATTTTTTTTCCCACAAAAATGATTTTTAGCCCCCCAAATTTTTATTTTCCCAAGGATAACAAGAGAACTTGGACCCCAGAAGTTGTTGTTCAATTTGTCCCTAGTACGCTGATACCCCATATGTTGGGGTAAACCCCTTTTTGGACGCACGGGAGAGCTCGGAAGGGAAGGAGCACCGTTTTACTTTTTCAACGCAGAATTGGCTGGAATTGAGATTGGACGCCATGTCGCGTTTGGAGAGCCCCTGATGTGCCTGAACAGTGGAAACTCCCCAATTCTACCTGAAACCCTACCCCTAACCTCACCCCTAACCGTTTACTGAACATTTTCTGACAGTCATAAGTGCCACGTATATAAGTGCCACGTATTTAAGTGCCACGTATTTCAGTGCCACGTATTTCAGTGCCACGTATTTAAGTGCCACGTATTTAAGTGCCACGTATTTAAGTGCCACGTATTTAAGTGCCACGTATTTAAGTGCCACGTATTTAAGTGCCACGTATTTAAGTGCCACGTATTTAAGTGCCACGTATTTAAGTGCCACGTATTTAAGTGCCACGTATTTCAGTGCCACGTATTTCAGTGCCACGTATTTAAGTGCCACGTATTTCAGTGCCACGATATTTCAGTGCCACGTATTTAAGTGCCACGTATTTAAGTGCCACGATATTTCAGTGCCACGTATTTCAGTGCCACGTATTTCAGGCACTGAAAAATACGTGGCACGTAAATACGTGGCACGTAAATACGTGGCACGTAAATACGTGGCACGTAAATACGTGGCACTGAAATACGTGGCACTGAAATACGTGGCACTGAAATACGTGGCACTTAAATACGTGGCACTTAAATACGTGGCCTCTGAAATATCGTGGCACTTATATACGTATATAAACGTATATTTCAGTGCCACGTATTTCAGTGCCACGTATTTCAGGTTAGGGGTAGGGTTAGGGGTAGGGTTAGGGTTTTTTGTTTTTTTCTTGTTTTCTTGTGTTTTTCTATAAAAACGCATGCGTTTTACCGCGTTTACATGCATTTTTTCACACGTGGTTTTTTAAAAAAACGCATGCAGATAAAAACGCAAGTGTGAAACCAGACTAAAAGACGCTTTTTATAGCAAAAAAGTTTTTGCGTCTCCACATTTTGAGACCTAGAATTTTTCCACATTTTGGTCCACAGTCATGTGAGGTCTTGTTTTTTGCGGGACGAGTTGACGTTTTTATTGGTAACATTTTCGGACACGTGACCATTTTTTATCACTTTTTATTCCGATTTTTGTGAGGCAGAATAACCAAAAACCAGCTATTCATGAATTTCTTTTGGGAGAGGCGTTTATACCGTTCTGCGCTTGGTAAAATTGATAAAGCAGTTTTATTCGTCGGGTCAGTACGATTACAGCGATACCTCATTTATATCATTTTTTTATGTTTTGACGCTTTTATACGATAAAAACTATTTTATAGAAAAAATAATTATTTTGGCATCGCTTTATTCTGAGGACTATAACTTTTTTATTTTTTTGCTGATGATGCTGTATGGCGGCTCGTTTTTTGCAGGACAAGATGACGTTTTCAGCGGTACCATGGATATTTATATCCGTCTTTTTGATCGCGTGTTATTCCACTTTTTGTTCGGCGGTATGGTAATAAAGCGTTGTTTTTTGCCTCGTTTTTTTTTTTTTTTTCTTACGGCGTTTACTGAAGGGGTTAACTAGTGGGGCAGTTTTATAGGTTGGGTCGGTACGGACGCGGCGATACTAAATATGTGTACTTTTATTGTTTTTGTTTGTTTTTTTTAGATAAAGAAATGTATTTATGGGAATAATATTTTTTTTTTTATTATTATTTATTTAGGAATTTTTTTTTATTTTTTTTACACATGTGGGAATTTTTTTTTTTACTTTTTTACTTTGTCCCAGGGGGGGACATTACAGATCGCTGATCTCACAGTGTGCACAGCACTCTGTGAGATCTCCGATCTCACTTACAGCCGTGCAGGCTGCAGCTTTCATCTGCAGCCTGCTCCGACCCGGAAGTGCTCCCTGCAGGACCCGGATACAGCCCCTCGGCCATTTTGGATCCGGGGCCTGCAGGGAGAAGACGTTCGGTACGAGGTGAGTACATCACCTTGTACCGATCGTCTCAGGGAAGCCCGCAGGGAGCCCCCTCCCTGCGCGATGCTTCCCTGCACCGCCGGCACATCGCGATCATGTTTGATCGCGGTGTGCCGGGGGTTAATGTGCCGGGGGCGGTCCGTGACCGCTCCTGGCACATAGTGCCGGATGTCAGCTGCGATATGCAGCCGACACCCGGCCGCGATCGGCCGCGCTCCCCCCGTGAGCGCGGCCGATCGCGTATGACGTACTATCCCGTCGGCGGTCATGGGGGCCCACCCCACCTCGACGGGATAGTACGTCAGATGTCGGGAAGGGGTTAAAAAATATTTTTTTCTTATTTTTCTCCTCCAAATTTGGGGTGCGTCTTTTATAATGCGGAGCATCTTATAATCCAAAAAATACGTGTGTGTGTGTGTGTGTGTGTGTGTGTGTGTGTGTGTGTGTGTGTGTGTGTGTATATATATACACACACACACACACACACACATACATACATGCACGCACGCGCACACATATATGTGCACGCACACACACACACATACATATACACACATACATACATGCACACACACACTTACACACACACATATATATATATATATACACATACATAAACACACATATATGCACGCACGCACATACACATAGACACACACACACATATATATATATATATTTATATGTATATATACACACACACATACAAACATGCACGCGCGCACACACACACATATACATAGACACACACACTCACTCATACATTATATAGGTGAAACCGCAACTGCGGTACGTACACTATATAGGTGATACCACTGTGTGTAATATACTGAGACCGCTATGTATAGCCCATATAGGCCAGGTGCTGTGTGTGTGTACAAATGTGTGTCTGTGTGTAATATATATATATATATATATATGTGTATATATATACACACACACGCATATAAACACTGCGGCTGACCTATATGGGCTATACACAGCGGTCGCAGTATATTACACACAGTGGTATCACCTATGTAATGTACGTACCGCAGTTTCACCTATATAATGTATATAGACTGCTGTACATACATTATATAGGTGATACTGCTACTGCGTTATATAATCGCAGTATCACTTATATATTGTATATACAACAGTCAATATACATTAGACAGGTCAAACTGCAAATGCTGCATATTGTAATAATTATAGGGGATAATTCAGGAGACTCTTTGCGTGGAACAAGACAACAGGACACAGTTTTATAAGTGGTAAAGTTTATATTATCACACGGTGATTCAAACAGGTGCAGAGAGAAACTCAAGTCCACAACACTTGGTGCAAATAATAAACGCAGCTTAGCAGTCAATAGGAAACTTCAGAGGTAGATGCAAACAAACAGAAAGTCTATGAAGCACAGTTATTCTTGAGGAAACTTGACACGAAAGATCCTTGACTTAGTCCAGACACAGATAGATATGCTATTAGGCAGTTCAAATCATATCTTAGCTCAACCAGGGAGGCCTGATTAATAGTCTCAGGTTTTGCAGAGCAGAAACAGCTTACATGTCCAGCAAATGCAGATGGAAGTAACACGAGCAGCAGATGAAGGAGGATTACTGAACACTGGTGTATGCAGCAGGAACTCAGAGCAGAGTGGCAGGATCTCCAACACAGGTTCACAGGAGCAGGTGCAGGTGCAAGGCCAGGGAGTAATCAGGAGCTGGATGCAAAGCAGAATAATCTAGCACAGACTGAAGGCTGGGGTGGAGTTTTATAGCAGGAAGACAAGTGCACATGAGACCAAAGACGCCATGTTGGAAAAGGGCAGTAATGCACAAAAGGTAAAAAATGTTCAGAGTCCTGACACATATACTTAAAAAAGTTTTCATCTTGGTTCTCACCTGAGATAGGGGAGGATGAGGAGGGTCCACTGTCCAGCCAGCATCGGAGGTGCTGAGGATGTGGGGCGGATGCCGGCCGGGGATTGGTGAGGAGAGCACTGTTCTCTGATGCTGGTTCTGGCCAGGGTCAGACACAGTGAGGCTCAGGTGTCTCTGTGCGTGGTGGCGGCCTTTTCAAACTTTTGCACAGGCCCTGTTGCGTGCGCTCTCCTGTTTGCCTTCACTGACAAAGGCTGCAGCTGTGTACGCAAGCACGAACTAGGGCCGTGCTCATGTGGGCCGCCACGGCCTTGGACAGCGCGTTCACCAAGAGAGCACACACCAGGGCCTGTGCAGAGGATTTAGAGGGCCGGCGGCCCATTTTGTAGCTCAGCGTGCTTAGGAGCCCCTTAGCACTCCGGGCCCCGCTGCAACCTCTGTAGTTACGCCCCTGATAGTGGTATACCATAGGCACAGATATACAATGTTATATACACTGGATGGATCAATCCTGCACCTGGCCCAGGACATACATGCACTGTATATATACAGGGCAATGTGTATAGCATGTGATGTCTAGTCACCAGGTTCAGGCTTGATCACTCCAGTGCTGGATTCTGTAGACAGTCTGTGCTCACTCTCGGTATAGGGAGATTTATTGCAGGAGACTGAACTTTCCTGCAGTCTGGTGACCCTGGAGCCGATGACCTGGCACTGACAGGGTGAAAGTTCAGACCCCTGCAATAAATCTGTGAGCATCAGCAGAGCGGCCACTGATACTATACAGGGACCGGCCCTGGACTAATCGGGAGGTGAGCAGCAGCGTCCGCCTCCTCACCACACAGAGAGCTGAAGGTACTACTGTACTCACTGATATCTGAGCCGTCCGCATGCAGATCTCCAGCAGTTACATGCAGCAGTGTTCCCTCTACCTCAGCAGCCGGCTGCACATACAGGGGGCAGGGGGCGTGTCTGCTCCACTGTGAGGCCACTGCCAGGACATATACAACACAGTGCCGGCCACCAGCAGCCCAAATCAGCTGCTTGGTGACCAGCCCGGGGGGCACATGCCCCTCTGTCACCCGGCCCAGCCCGCGCCTGAATGGGGGAATCTGTATTCATTGAAGACCGATTTTACTCATCAATTGAGAATTTCTGTACTGAATAATCAGTCCAGGAAGTGAAAGGATTTTTCTGATGATATATTATAAAATTGCTTCCTATTTTCACATGTAGAGTTGTTTTACTCAAGACATGCTATAAAATTTACTGTTATATATACTTGTTCTATATCAAGAGTGGGCAATTAATTTTCCTGATGGGCTACATGAGAGACTGTGATTTGGGGGACAAACTTATAGACTGAAATTAATTTTGCTTAATATTAATAGGAATTATTATTATTATGCATTGCTTAAATACTTATGACTAGCTGCTACTGGGGTCTAAGGGGTAACGTTTCTCCTTATGGAGAGTGACATACCAGCTGGCTTGTCAAGGTAAGGAGGCTTATTCGCCATGCAATGCTTCTCTGGGAAATTAAATATGCAAATTGCCTCTTCTGAGAAAAAGAGGACTTAAACTCTATAGCGCCACCTGTAGCTGCTACTGCTAATTTATGTTGATAGGGATAATTGTGGTGAACAAAGATGTGAGCACTGCTATGGTGGTGCACAGGTAGGTTCCCACACCATCATATCATGAATATAAAAGAACCTGGCACTCAACTTAAATGCGTGTGACTTAAAAAATGTATTGCCTAGTACCAAAAACGTTTCGGTCTTATTTGACCTTCTTCAGTTACGTACTTAGAGTGAAAATTGCGTGGCGCTTTGTGCATCTGTCCAGTGGGTATGGTTAGAATCACTGGGGTACCGGTGCCCTGCTCATGGGGTGGGCTGAGAGCTGTTGCCGTCCAGAGCTTGACGCGGTGTCCACCGCTTGTCAGTGCATGACTCCGGCACATGCACTGACAAGCGGTGGACACCGCGTCAAGCTCTGGACGGCAACAGCTCTCAGCCCACCCCATGAGCAGGGCACCGGTACCCCAGTGATTCTAACCATACCCACTGGACAGATGCACAAAGTGCCACGCAATTTTCACTCTAAGTACATAACTGAAGAAGGTCAAATAAGACCGAAACGTTTTTGGTACTACGCAATAAATTTTTCAAGTCACACGCATTTAAGTTGAGTGCCAGGTTCTTTTATATTCATGATAGGGATAATTGTGTCATGTATTCTTATCTGTAGCAGCTAATCAACACCATATAATTTGCTGCTTTTTACAAAGTTTACTAATCATATTTTCCTGTTAATCAGCCCTTGTACCTTGATCAATAGCTACCCCACCCAGCATGATGTTCTCAACCCACCCAAAAAAAGTTATGTTCTCACGGCCCTCCCACACATGGTATGACGCTCCCCACAGCACCCCACACACAGTATAATCTCCCCACAGCCTCACAAACAGTATAACAGTCCTCACAGCTTCACCTCACATATATGGCAGTCCTCACTGCCAGGCAAAGATGTCAAAAATTTCAAAATTGTCATGATGGTCCTCACAGCACCCCACACCTGGTATGATGGTCCTCATAGCCACTCACATATGGTATGATGTCCTCACAGCCTCCCACACACAGTATAATGATCCTGTCAGTCCCTCACACATGGTATGACTTTTCTCACAGGTCTTCACTACACAGTGTGATCCCCCCGTAGACCCCCACACAGTATGATGGCAATCACAGGCCCCCACACAGTATAATGTCTTCATACACATGTATGTCCTCCTTACACAGTATGAAAACAGTGATCCCCCTATATGCAGTAGGAGCCTACACAAAGCTCACTATATACAGCATGAGCCCACATATACAGTGTCCCTATATACAGTATGAGCCTAGACACAGCATCCTCTATAAACAGTAAGAGCCCATACACAGCACCCCACATACACAGTAGGACCCCATATATATACAGTATGAGCTCACACACAAAATCCCCTATATACAGTATAATGCAGCATATATGGTATGAGCCCACACACAGCTCCCGAAATGGTATGATGCTCCACATGTTCACACATTTAACAAAAAAAGCAAATAAAAAAATAAACATTGCACAGCCTAGTTTATTATGTAGAGTTTGCCTTATATAGTAAGACATGTGGATGCATGTCCTGTTGTGGGTGCCTGTGGAGTTATTTACTTTTTAATAAATAAGGTTCCAGTATTTAGCTAGAAATATTTTTCCGACAGTTCACAAGTGTGGCTTAATAAATCAGGTAATAAGCCTAAACACTTTGGCTCAGATTCATCACTTACGTTTTTGTTTAGTCACTTCCATTTTTGCTGTTTTTGTCGCCAAATTCTTAAAAATGGATTTGTTGCAATTGATGAATCAGTCGAAAACATCTAGAATAGCTAAACTCCGCCCATAAAGCAGAAAACAAAAAACCCAAATAGACGAGCACAAGAGATTGGAATTGCGGTTGTAATTTATGTAAATATATTTTATATAGTTTTTCTTTACTTTTTATTTAGCTGTTTAAATATTGGCAAGTGTCAAAAACAGAAGTAACAAACAGAATTCGAAGATTCAATGTATTACAATACAGCTGACCATTTTTGCATAAATATGACTACAATTTGCTAGAACTATTTTAAATACTTTCTCTTTGTTTTTTAACTTTATTTTTGCATTTGTTTATAGTTCAAACACTTGCTATTGAAAATCATTCCATTGCGTATTTTAGAATCCCATTGAACCAGGTGCAAAATTATCCAGAAAACAAAGCAAGCCTCATTTTGCATATGATAGATGAGCTTGTTTGCAAGCTGTAGCCATTGCTGTAGCTTGTAATTAACCTAATGATACCTCTTGAATGCCAGCGAATGCATTAGTAAATAACATGTTTGTCACAATCAACAAAACCTTCCAGGCTAAGCTTTCATTACGGATGTATGGAAAAAAATATGTTATTATGATTACGTTTTGCAAAATATACAACTTGTTGATTCAGCCTGCAATGCCGTCCTAATCTATGATATGATCTAAACACTCATTGCAACGTTGTAGAATAAATAGACAACATGGTGAACATATATTAAAAAAACACTGCCTTATGAAGGAACTTTCAAAATGAATTCAGTGTAGATTTCTTCTTAACCCCATAAGGACCAAGCTACTTTGTACTTTAACCCCTTAAGCCCCGAGGGTGGTTTGCACATTAATGACCGGGCCAATTTTTACAATTCTGCCCACTGTCCTTTTATGAGGTTATAACTCTGGAACGCTTCAACGGATCCCGGTGATTCTGACATTGTTTTCTCAAAACATATTGTACTTCATGATAGTGGTAAAATTTCTTTGATATTACCTGCGTTTATTTGTGAAAAAAACAGAAATTTGGCAAAAAATGTTGAAAATTTTGCAATTTTCCAACTTTGAATTTGTATGCCCTTAAATCACTGAGCTATGTCACACAAAAAACTTAATAAGTAATATTTCCCACATGTCTACTTTTCATCAGCAAATTTTGTAAACAATTTTTTTTTTGTTAGGGAGTTATAAGGGTTAAAAGTTGACCAGCGATTTCTCATTTTTACAACACCATTTTTTTTTAGGGACCACATCACATTTGAAGTAATTTTGAGGGGTCTATATGATAGAAAATAACCAAGTGTGACACCATTCTGAAAACTGCACCCTCAAGGTGCTCAAAACCACATTCAAGAAGTTTATTAACCCTTCAGGTGTTTCACAGGAATTTTTGGAATGTTTAAAAAAAAATGAACATTTAATTTTTTTTCACACAAAATTTAATTCAGCTCCAATTTGTTTTATTTTACCAAGGGTAACAGGAGAAAATGGACCCCAAAAGTTGTACAATTTGTCCTGAGTACCCCAATACCCCATAAGTGGGGGTAAACCACTGTTTGGGCGCATGGCAGAGCTCGGAAGGGAAGGAGCGCCATTTGACTTTTCAATGCAAAATTGGCTGGAATTGAGATGGGACGCCATGTTGCGTTGAAGAGCCCCTGATGTGCCTAAACATTGAAACCCCCCCACAAGTGACACCATTTTGGAAAGTAGACCCCCTAAGGAACTTATCTAGATGTGTGGTGAGCACTTTGACCCACCAAGTGCTTCACAGAAGTTTATAATGTAGAGACGCAAAAATAAAAAATAATATTTTTTCACAAAAATGAACTTTTCGCCCCCAATTTTTTATTTTTCCAAGGGTACCAGAAGAAATTGTACACCAAAAGCTGTTGTGCAATTTGTCTCGAGTGCGCTGATACCACATATGTGGGGGTAAACCACTGTTTGGGTGCATGGCAGAGCTCAGAAGGGAAGGAGCACCATTTGACTTTTCAATGCAAAATTGGCTGGAATTGAGATGGGACGCCATGTTGCGTTTGGAGAGCCCCTGAAGTGCCTAAACATTGAAACCCCCCACAAGTGACACCATTTTGGAAAGTAGACCCCCTAAGGATCTTATCTAGATGTGTTGTAAGAGCTCTGAACCCCCAAATGTTTCACTACAGTTTATAACGTAGAGCCGTGAAAATACAAATTCTTTTTTTTTTTCCACAAAAATTATTTTTTAGCCCCCAGTTTTGTATTTTCCTAAGGGTAAAAGGAGAAATTGGACCCCAAAAGTTGTTGTGCAATTTGTCCTGAGTACGCTGATACTCCATATGTGGGGGGTAACCACCGTTTGGGCGCATGACAGAGCTCGGAAGGGATGGAGCGCCATTTGGAATGTAGACTTAGATGAAATGGTCTGCAGGCGTCACATTGCGTTTGCAGAGCCCCTAATGTACCTAAACAGTAGAAACCCCCCACAAGTGACCCCATATTGGAAACTAGACCCCCAAGGAACTTATCTAGATGTGTTGTGAGACCTTTGAACCCCCAAGTGTTTCACTACAATTAATAACGCAGAGCTGTGAAAATAAAAAAATCATTTTTTTCCACAAAAATTATCTTTAACACCCAGTTTTGTATTTTCCCAAGGGTAACAGGAGAAATTGGTCCTCAAACGTTGTTGTCCAATTTGTCCTGAGTACGCTAATACCCCATATGTGGGGAGAACCACTGTTTGGGCGCATGGCAGAGCTCGGAAGGGAAGGAGCGCCATTTGGAATGCATACTTAGATGGATTGGTCTGCAGGCATCACGTTGCATTTGCGGAGCCCCTGATGTACCTAAACAGTGGAAACCCCCCACATGTGACCCCATATTGGAAACTAGACCTACAAGGAACTTATCTAGATGTGTTGTGAGAACTTTGAAACCCCAAGTGTTTCACTACAGTTAATAACGCAGAGCCGTGAAAATAAAAAATCATTTTTTTTCCACAAAAATTATCTTTAACACCCAGTTTTGTATTTTCCCAAGGGTAACAGTAGAAATTGGTCCCCAAAAGTTGTTGTGCAATATGTCCTGAGTACGCTGATACCCCATATGTGGGGGGAACCTCCGTTTGGGCGCATGGCAGAGCTCGGAAGGGAAGGAGCGCCATTTGGAATGGAGACTTAGATGGATTGGTCTGCAGGCATCAAGTTGCATTTGCAGAGCCCCTAATGTACCTAAACAGTAGAAGCCCCCCACAAGTGACCCCATATTGGAACCTAGACCCCAAAGAACTTATCTAGATGTGTTGTGAGCACTTTGAACCCCCAAGTGTTTCACTACAGTTTACAACGCAGAGCCGTGAAAATAAAAAAAATTTTCCCACAAAAATGTTTTTTTAGCCCCCCAATTTTTTTTTCCCAAGGGTAACAAGAGAAATTGGACCCCAGAAGTTGTTGTGAAATTTGTCCTGAGTATGCTGATACCTCATATGTTGGGGTAAACCCCTGTTTGGGTGCACGGGAGAGCACTTTTTCAATGCAGAATTGGCTGGAATTGAGATCGGATGCCATGTCGTGTTTGGAGAGCCCTGATGTGCCTAAACAGTAGAAACCCCCAATTCTAACTGAAACCCTAACCCAAACACATCCCTAATCCCAACCCCACCCCTAACCCAAACCCTAACCACACCCCTAACTCCAACACACCCATAATCCTAATCCCAACAATAACCCTAACCACACCCCTAACCCTACTCCCAACTGTAAATGTAATCCAAACCCTAACCCTAGCCCCAACCCTAACCCTAGCCCGAACCCCAACCCTAATCCTAACCCCAACCCTAGCCCCAACCCTAGCCCCAACCCTAACCCTAACCCTAGCCCTATCCCTAACCCCAACCCTAGCCTCAACCCTAACCCTAGTCCTAACTCTAGCCCTAACCAGAGCCCTAACCCTAGCCCTAACTCTAGCCCTAACCCTAGCCCTAACCCTAGCCCTAACCCTAGCCTTGACCCTAGCCCTAGCCCTAACCCTAGCCCTAACCCTAACCCTAGCCCTATCCCTAACCCCAACCCTAGCCTCAACCCTAACCCTAGTCCTAACTCTAGCCCTAACCAGAGCCCTAACCCTAGCCCTAACTCTAGCCCTAACCCTAGCCCTAACCCTAGCCCTAACCCTAGCCTTGACCCTAGCCCTAGCCCTAACCCTAGCCCTAACTAGAGATTAGCCACCTCCCTAGTGTTTGGGTTCGGTTCGGTTCATCGAACAGGGTCGTGTTCGACGAACGGTTCGTCGAACGTTCGACGAACGGTTCGTCGAACGTTCGACGAACACCGTCGAACCCCATTGAAACCAATGGCAGGCAAACACAAACACATACAAACACATGAAAAACACATAGAAAACACCTTAAAAGGTGTCCAAAAGCTGACAAACTGCTCAGAAGACACAACAAACACATGGAAAAGTCACAACTACATATAGTCATGTGAAAAGAAAAGAGGTGGAGGAGTAAAAGGAGGAGGAGACACAGATATAAGCATGTCACGCCCTTCTAAAATCAAGAAAGGCTGGAGTAAAAATCTAAACTTACTCTACCAACACCCAGACGTCTTGACAAAAAAAATAAAAAAATAAATATGTTTAGGTAGAATGGCAGAGGGTCCATTCAGAACACTTTCCTTAGAAGACGTAGTGGTACCCCAGTTGGGAGTTGTGCCAAAAAATGAACCCAATACATTCAGACTAAGCCACCATTTGTCATATCCAAGGGGCAGGTCAGTAAACGACAACATCGACGCGGAACCAAGTACAGTACTATGTACTATACCTCCTTTGACAAGGCAATCAGGCGGGTCAAGAAGTTGTTAAGGGGCACCCTAATGGCCAAAATAGACATAGAGGGGGCATTCCGGTTACTACCTGTGCCTCTGAATAGTGTCCTACTATTGGGCTGCTTCTGTGAAGGAGCATACTACATAGATCGCTGTTTGCCCATGGGGTGCTCCATATCCTGCTCACTATTAGAGGTGTTTAGTTGCTTCCTCGAATGTGTCATCATGGACGTTTGTAAGGCGGCACATATTATCCATTACCTCGACGACTTCTTATGCCTGGGCCCAAAAGATTTGCCACAGTGTGAAAACACGCGGTAGTCCACCTGTGAGAAGGAGAGAGCTGGAGGGAGAGTGGACACCCCAGAGCCGAGGGGTTAGATTGAGAAAGAAAGAAGGCGGTGTAGCTTGCTTCATGGGTGGGGTACTCTGCTGAGCTGCAGAAATTGCTACTAGGCCCAAAAGGATTTCCTGGGCTAGATGCCATTACAAAATAGTAGTTAGGTAAACAGGCGGTGTAGCTTGCTTCATGGCTGGGGTACGCTGCTGAGTAGCACTAAATTCTACTAAGCCCAAAAGGATTTCCTGGGCTAGATGCCGTTAAAAAATAGTACTTAGGTAAACAGGCGGTGCAGCTTGCTTCATGGGTGGGGTAAGCTGCTGAGTAGCACCAAATTCTACTAGGCCCAAAAGGATTTCCTGGGCCAGATGCCGTTAAAAATAGTACTTAGGTAAACAGGCGGTGTAGCTTGCTTCATGGGTGGGGTACGCTGCTGAGTAGCACTAAATTCTACTAGACCCAAAAGGATTTCCTGGGCTAAAAACCATTACAAAATAGCAGTTAGGTAAACAGGCGGTGTAGCTTGCTTCATGGGTGGGGTACGCTGCTGAGTAGCACTAAATTCTACAAGGCCCAAAAGGATTTCCCGGACTAGATGCTGTTACAAAATAGTAGTTAGGTAAACAGGCGGTGTAGCTTGCTTCATGGGTGGAGTACTGTGCTAAGTAGCACCAAATTCTACTAGGCCCAAAAGGATTTCCTGGGCTAGATGCCGTTATAAAATAGTAGTTAGGTAAACAGGCGGTGTAGCTTGCTTTATGGGTGGGGTACGCTGCTGAGTAGCACTAAATTCTACTAGACCCAAAAGGATTTCCTGGGCTAGATACCATTACAAAATAGTAGTTAGGTAAACAGGCGGTATAGTTTTCTTCATGGGTGGGGTACGCTGCTGAGTAGCACTAAATTCTACTAGGCCCAAAAGGATTTCCCGGGCTAGATGCTGTTACAACATAGTAGTTAGGTAAACAGGCGGTGTAGCTTGCTTCATGGGTGGGGTAGTGTGCTGAGTAGCACCAAATTCTACTAGGCCCAAAAGGATTTCCTGGGCTAGATGCCGTTACAAAATAGTAGTTAGGTAAACAGGCGGTGTAGCTTGCTTCATGGGTGGGGTACGCTGCTGAGTAGCACTAAATTCTACTAGGCCCAAAAGGATTTCCCGGGCTAGATGCCGTTACAAAATAGTAGTTAGGTAAACAGGCGGTGTAGTTTGCTTCATGGGTGGGGTACGCTGCTGAGTAGCACCAAATTCTACTAGGCCCAAAAGGATTTCCTGGGCTAGATGCCGTTACAAAATAGTACTTAGGTAAACGGGTGGTGTAGCTTGCTTCATGGGTGGGGTACACTGCTGAGTAGCACCAAATTCTACTAGGCCCAAAAGGATTTCCTGGGCTAGATGCCGTTACAAAATAGTAGTTAGGTAAACAGGCGGTGTAGCTTGCTTCATGGGTGGGGTACTCTGCTGAGTAGCACTAAATTCTACTAGGCCCAAAAGGATTTCCCGGGCTAGATGCCGTTACAAAACAGTAGATAGGTAAACAGGCGGTGTAGCTTGCTTCATGGGTGGGGTACTGTGCTGAGTAGCACAAAATGCTATTAGGTACAAAACGATTTTCTGGGCTAGATGCAGTTAAAAATTAGTAATTAGATCAACAGGCAGTGTAGCTTGCTTCATGGGTTGGGTACGCTGCTGAGTAGCACTAAATTCTGCTAGGCCCAAAAGGATTTCCTGGGCTAGATGCCATTACAAAATAGTAGTTAGGTAAACAGGCGGTGTAGCTTGCTTCATGGGTGGGGTACGCTGCTGAGTAGCACCAAATTCTACTAGGCCCAAAAGGATTTCCTGGGCCAGATGCTGTTAAAAAATAGAACTTAGGTAAACAGGCAGTGTAGCTTGCTTCATGGGTGGGGTAAGCTGCTGAGTAGCACCAAATTCTACTAGGCCCAAAAGGATTTCCTGGGCCAGATGCCGTTAAAAATAGTACTTAGGTAAACAGGCAGTGTAGCTTGCTTCATGGGTGGGGTACGCTGCTGAGTAGCACTAAATTCTACTAGGCCCAAAAGGATTTCCTGGGCCAGATGCCATTAAAAATAGTACTTAGGTAAACAGGCAGTGAGTGGCTGGGCTACTCTGCTGACTAGCAGACACTGAAGCTTTGGAGCAGACCTCTGAATCCCAGGCCATAGTATGAGTAAACAACTCTGCAGACGACCCCACCCACTTGGAATTGACGATGGCAAAGTCATGTAAAACTCAGCAAGGGGACTAAATAAAATAGTCCCCATTTTTTAAAAAAATTTGGCCACAGACACCACTTAAGTGGCACCAATTTTGCCAGAGTTTTTTAAAACGGTTGGTGAGGTGATTTTCAAAAATCATCAAGCTTTTAGTCTCCCCAAGATGACACAGGGGTAGAAAAGTCCTTGCGGATCCAGGATTTGTTCATCTTGATGAACGTTAGTCTGTCTACATTGTCACTGGACAGCCGTGTGCGCTTATCTGTCAGCACACCACCAGCAGCGCTGAACACACATTCAGAAAGAACGCAGGCTGCGGGGCACGACAATATCTCCAAGGCGTGAGTGGCGAGCTTAGGCCATTTTTCAAGATTGGAAGCCCAAAATGAGCAAGGGTCCAGTTCCACAGTCATGGCATCGATATTACCTTGGAGATACTCTTGTACCATCCTCTCTAGGCGTTGGCTGTGCGTCAGACTTCTTGTCTCCTGTGGCCTTTCAAAGGATGGTCTAAAAAAAATCTTGAAACGATTGGAAAAACTTCCTGTTACCACCAGATACAATGTTACTGTTACGGTTAGAGTGATGACTCAATAGTCCCACGGTTGGCAAGTTAGAACTCAGAGATTGACTACGTGCACCACTGGTGTTTTGTGGAAAAGCAGATGTTAGATTCTGTAACAGTCTCTGCTGATACTCCTGCATGCGTGAATCCCTTTCTATGGCAGGAATTATTTAGCCAAATTTGCTTTTGTACCGGGGATCTAAGAGTGTGGCAACCCAGTAGTCGGGATTACTTCAGATTCTGACAATCCGAGGGTCATGTTGCAGGTAGTGCAGCAAGAAGGCACTCATGTGTCTTGCGCACCCAGGAGGACCAAGTCCTTTTTGTCTTGGTGGTGGCGAAGTGAGAATCATGCTTCCTTCGTCTGCCCTCTCCCCCCAACCTCGCACAACAGAAATTTGATCAAGGTCTCCCTCATCTGATGAGTCTTCCATGCCCAGCGCCAGTTTGTCCTCCACTTCTTCCTCGCCTTCTGCAACAGTTTGGCTGCTACCATGCGCCCTCGGTAATCCCTCTCCCCCAGCCTCCAATGCCAGCCGCCTTGGTGCTGCCAACCTTCTTGACCTTGGAGATATGATCCCTTCCACATATGACTCCTCCTGTTCCTCCTCCTCCTCTTGTTCCACCACCTGACTCCGAACACTGTGTAAGGTGTGCTCCATCATGTAAATCACCGGAATGGTCATGCTAATAATGGCATTGTCAGCACTAAACATCTTCGTTGCTATTTCAAAACTGTGCAGAAGGGTGCATAGGTCCCTGAGCTGAGACCACTCCTGCAGCGAGATTTGCCCCACCTCTTGAGCTCGTTGGCCCAGGCTATACGTCATAATATATTGCACCAGGGCTCGTCGGACAGTGCAGACACTGCTCCTAGGCCCAAA
The DNA here is from genome assembly GCF_051348905.1 of Ranitomeya variabilis. Classification (NCBI taxonomy): domain Eukaryota; kingdom Metazoa; phylum Chordata; class Amphibia; order Anura; family Dendrobatidae; genus Ranitomeya; species Ranitomeya variabilis. The sequence goes on from NC_135234.1 coordinate 540,600,711, forward strand.
ACTATTAACTGGATTAGATGCAGTAAAAATAGAGATACACAGGCGGTATAGTTAGTTTCACAAACGGGCTACTCTGCTGACGTGCAGACACTGCTCCTAGGCCCTAAACTAAAACTGGATTAGATGCAGTGAAAATAGAGATACACAGGCGGTGTAGTTAATTTCACAGGTGGGCTAGTCTGCTGAAGTGCAGACACTGCTCCTAGGCCCAAAACTATTAACTGGATTAGATGCAGTAAAAATTGAGATACACAGGCGGTATAGTTTGTTTCACAGGCTGGCTACTCTGCTGACGTGCAGACACTGCTCCTAGACCCAAAACTATTAACTGGATTAGATGCAGTAAAAATTGAGATACACAGGTGGTATAGTTTGTTTCACAGGTGGGCTACTCTGCTGACGTGCAGACACTGCTCCTAGGCCCTAAACTATTAACTGGATTAGATGCAGCAAAAATTGAGATACACAGGCGGCATAGTTTGTTTCACAGGCTGGCTACTCTGCTGACGTGCAGACACTGCTCCTAGGCCCTAAACTATTAACTGGATTAGATGCAGTAAAAATTGAGATACACAGGCGGTATAGTTTGTTTCACAGGCTGGCTACTCTGCTGACGTGCAGACACTGCTCCTAGGCCCAAAACTATTAACTGGATTAGATGCAGTAAAAATTGAGATACACAGGCGGTATAATTTGTTTCACAGGCGGGCTACTCTGCTGACGTGCAGACACTGCTCCTAGGCCCAAAACTATTAACTGGATTAGATGCAGTAAAAATTGAGATACACAGGCGGTGTAGTTAGTTTCACAGGCGAGCTACTCTGCTGATGTACAGACACTGCTACTAAGCCCAAAACCCCAAAACAATTTACTGGGTTAGATGCAGTAAAATTTGAGATACACAGGCGGTGTAGCTAGCTTCACAGGTGAGCTACTCAAATGACTATCAGACAATGCTACTATCCCAAAAGGATTGGCTGAGCTAGATTACACCAAATACTGTGACAAACACTTGCACAGCACTGGCTCAGACCTGCCTGGCAAACAGTGCTATGAACTGCTGTAACCTACCCTGAAAAGGGCTGATATTACAACTAGCCCCGACTCCTCCCGACTCCCTAAACCTATCTCTCTGACAATTCGCTCCAAAAAAACACTCTTAGTCTGTATAGCGCCCACTGCAGCAGCGGTGCCGTCTAACACTAAGCTGCAGCAGTGAGGAAATGGTGGCAACGGGGCAAATGGCTGGTTCTTATAGGGCAAGGACATGTGACATACACAGCCAATGACACATGCCCTTGCTTGTGTGCATCACATGCACATTGCTGTGTGTGTGTGCACTGCTGATAGGCTGAGAGACTGCACCGCCCCTCTGTAAATGCGGGAAAGAAAAAAAAAATGGAGATCGGCGTTATTTCAGCACAGACCTAGCCCCTGATCACTTTTTATTCCGATTTTTGTGACGCAGTATGACCAAAAACCAGCTATTCATGAATTTCTTTTGCGGGGGGGGGGGGGGGGTCGTTTATACCGTTCTGCGTTTGGTAAAATGGATAAAGCAGTTTTATTCTTCAGGTCAGTACGATTACAGCGATGACTCATTTATATCTTTTTTTTATGTTTTGGAGCTTTTATACGATAAAAGCTATTTTATAGAAAAAATAATTATTTTTGCATCGCTTTATTCTGAGGACTATAACTTTTTTATTTTTTCGCTGATGACGCTTTATGGCAGCTCGTTTTTTGCGGGACAAGATGACGTTTTCAGCGGTACCATGGTTATTTATATCTGTCTTTTTGATCGCGAGCTATTCCACTTTTTGTTCGGAGGTATGATAATAAAGTGTTGTTTTTTGCCTTGTTTTTTCTTTTTACGGTGGTCACTGAAGGGGTTAACTAGTGGGACAGTTTTATAGGTCGGGTTGTTACGGACGCAGCGATACTAAATATGTTTACTTTTATTGTTTTTTTTTTTATTTAGGTAAAGGAATATATTTATGGAAACAATAAATATATATTTTTTCTTTGTTTAGGAATTTTTTTTTTTTACACATCTACATATTTTTTTTTTACTTTATAACATTGCCCCAGGGGGCATCATGTTATAGGGTCAGATCGCTGATCTGACACTTTGCAGAGCACTATGTCAGATCAGCGATCTGCCGTGCACTGCTCCTGGCTTACCAGCGCCTGCTCTGAGCAGGTGCTGTGAAGCCACCTCCCTGCAGGACCCGGATGCAGCCCCGTGGCCATTTTGGATCCGAGGCCTGCAGGGAGGAGACGCTCGGTACAAGGTGAGCACATCGTCTTGTACCGAGGGTCTCAGGGAAGCATGCAGGGAGCCCCCTCCCTGCGCAATGCTTCCCTATGCCGCCAGAACACTGCGATCATGTTTGATTGCAGTGTACCGGGGGTTAATGTGCCGGGGGGGTCCGTGACTGCTCCTGGCACATAGTGCCGGATGTCAGCTGCGATAGTCAGCTGAAACCCGGCTGCGATCGGCCGCGCTCCCCCCGTGAGCACGGCCGATCGCTATGACGTACTATCCCGTCGGTGGTCATACGGGCCCACCCCACCTCGACGGGATAGTATGTCATATGGGATTAAGGGGTTAATGACAGAGCCTCATTTTCCAATTCTGTCCAGTGTCACTTTATGCGGTAATAACTCTTGAATGCTTCAACATATCCCAGTGATTCTGAAACTGTTTTTCATGACATGTTGTACTTCATGTTAGTGGTACATTTTGGTTGATATAATTTGCATCTATTTATGAAAATATTAAAAATTTGACTAAAAATTTGAATCTTTCACAATTTTCAATTTGTATGCCCTTAAGTCAGAAGTCAGATAGTTATACTAGACAAAATAGTTAATAAACAGTTTCCTATATATCTACTTTAGATTAGCATAATTTTTGATTCGGTTTTTTTTTTTGTTAGGGAGTTAAAAAGGTTAAAAGTTGCTCAGCCATTTTCCAACAAAATTTACAAAACCTATTTTTTTAGGGAGCACAGCACATTTGAAGTGACTTTGAGGGACTATATGACAGAAAATGCCCAAAAGTGACACCATTTTAAAAACTGCACCCCTCAAGGTGAACAAAACCACATTCAAGAAGTATATTAATCATTTAGGTCCATAACAAGAATTCAAACAATGTGTAAGGAAAAATGTAAATTTTAGTTTGTCCCAATAAAATGTTGCTTTAGCCCCAAATTCTTCATTCTTCACTAGGGTAACATGAGAAATTTCAGTTTTCCAATTTCTCCTGAATACATCGATGCCTCATATGTTTCGAAAAATTACTGGGCACAGCAGGGATTATACGAGAAGAAGCATTATTTGACTTTTGGAGTTCAAAATTGGCTGGAATAGATAGCGGACGCCATTTTGCATTTTCAGAGCCTCTGATGTGCCTAAACCCCCCACAAATGACCCAATTTTTAAAAATAGACCCCTTGTCACGGTTCCACCCCTCGGAGTGTCTGGGATGCAGTTACTGACAGCTCGGCCATCCAATCTGGTACAGGGGTGTGCTGAGTTGTCAGTATGTTGATTGACAGCTCGACTATCCAATCTGAGACCTGGAGGAGTCAGCTGTCTCCAAGTGTTCATTATTTAAGGTGATTGCCATATTACTTAACTGAGTTGTGCCTCACAAACATTTGCCAGATGTACATTCAGTTTGTGAGGTTTGTGCCCCTGTGCCTTGTGTTCTGTATACTTCTGCTGCTGCCTTACGTTGGACTTCATTCTGACCATCCGTCTGTTTAACCCCTTCAGCTCTGATCCGTTATCCCCCTGGTACTCTAACCTCAGAACGTTCCCTGACCACGCTTTTGTCTCTTCCTTCTGTTTATGATGTACCCTCCTGGCTTCTGACATTAGACTTCTTGACAATTCTGACTCACAGCTTGGCTGTGAGAAGTGAGTAGAGTCACACCCCTCAGGAACTTCACAGAAGTTTATAATGTTTAGCAGTGAAAATGGAAAAATATTTTTTTCCCATAAAAATGTTGCTTTAGCTGCAAATTCTTAATTTTCACAAGGATAACAGAAGAAAATGGACCATTTGTTGTGTAATTTCTCCTGAGCACACTGATACCCCATATGTGGAAAACTACTGTTTGGGTGCACGGCAGGGCTCGAAAGGGATGGAGCACCATTTGACTTTAGAATGCAAAATTGGCTGGAATAGTTAGCGGATACCATGTTGTGTTTGAACAGCCTATGATGGACCTAAAGAATAGAAACCCTCCATAAGTGACCCCAGTTTAGAAACTACACCCTCATGGAATTTATGTAGGGGTGCTTTGTGGAATTTTAAAACATTGTACTGTAAAAATTATACATGACATTTTTTTCCTCAGAAATGTAGTTTTAGCCCCAAATTTTTCATTTTCAAACTGTGCGGACAGGATGGCCACTGGGACATGTTCTCTCTGTGTAGAGAGGGTGGCCACAGGAACAGATCCACATGGTGCAGACTGGACGGCCACAGGGATAAGTTCACATTTCTCTCTTGGGTACTCAGTCCCTAGGGTGGCAGACAGGTACTACGATCCTGCCACAGGGTACAAGCACCACGGATGTGGTTTAAGGATTCGGACACCACTGAAGCGGTCGTAGGAAAACAAGGACTAACGGGTATACAGGATATGGGATACAGGACACTAAAAGACTAGGAAAGGGGGACCTGGGAACATACAATTGCGCACCAGACCACCTAACAGAACTATAGGGATTGCTCAGGCACCTTCCAGTAGTGGAGGGTGTCTCTTATACAAGATGTCTTCAAGAAATTGGCTGGGAAACACCGTACAGGTGTATGCACATTAAGCTAAATGCCTCCCAGCGGTTGTAGGGGCACCGGGCATAGTGTGACAGGGTGTTTTCCAGAAATGAGCAGCAATGAATGTTGCTAAATGAAAATGCATATCGGCCCATACAATGTGCCCAGCTCACACTTCTGCAGAACTTGTAAATTAAGTGGGCTCTCATCGCTACACTAATGCCAAACATGTGGATGTTAGCTGCAGTTTAGATGGAGGAAAAAGGTTGTAACGGTCTGTGGAGCGCTGAGATGAGGGATAAATGTACAGACAGCAATCTGGTTAACAAACCTTTATTAACCCTTCGATCTCCACAACGCGTTTCGATAGCATAACACTATCTTCATCAGGTGGTGCAAAGGGAATAAACAAGGAAATTACATCTTTATAGGGGAGTTACATAAGGGATTGGTTAAGAGTCATGACATCAAAACAGCCTTCATATGTTAATAAAGGTTTATTAACCAGATTGCTGTCTCTACATTTATCCCTTATGTCAGCGCTCCACAGACCACTACAACCTTTTTTCCCCATCTTTTTCATATCCCTCCTCCTGAGGGTTTGCGGCAGGAGCAGCTACGAGCACAGTCAATTCCATTGAGAAACTTCAGGACCTGCGGTGTCCGGGCAATATTGGATTCACACTTGCCAGCTTCAGGTCCTGCTGTTCCCTGATCATGTGACCAGAACCCAGAAGTGCTGACCAGCAGTGGTGGTGCATGGCAGTCTTCAATGGTCCTTAGGGATCATCCCTTTAAGTGCAAACTGGGGTTGTGCAGGGGTGCACAACCCCATTAGGTGAGTGGCCACTTGGCCCTTGTTTGATAATTCACTAGATCACCAGATTTACACACTTTGCGCTCTTTGTTTTTGTTCTCATTAAACGTTAACTGCAGTTTAGGCACACTGAGAAGGGGGCATTTGAATTTGGGAGCCAGATTTCACTAGATTTCTTTTGGTGGCAGCCACAGCACTTTTTCAGAGCCTTTGTGCTAATAGTAATGTAAACACCCCTATAATTCTGTTTACAGATTATGAACCTGAGTGGAAATTTTTTTTTTTTGCAGGTTGAGTAGAAACTTTTACTGGTGGCATTTTGCGGTACAGAACATTTTGGATAAGTTCACATTTATCTAGTGCTCTACACTGAGCATTTACTTTGGAGTTTCCATGCAAATGTACAAAAAACGCGATTCGGATAAAACCCTCAAGGGATCTATTCACTAAGGCTGCCGTCACACTAGCAGTATTTGGTCATTATTTTACATCAGTATTTGTAAGCCAAAACCAGGAGTGGAACAATTAGAGGAAAAGTATAATAGAAACATATGCACTTCTGCATTTATCACCCACTCCTGGTTTTGGCTTGCAAATACCGATGTAAAATACTGACCAAATACTGCTAGTGTGACGGCAGCCTTATGAGGCAGTAAAGGTATTCTGACTTCTGTTTGGCAGTATCCGGCTTTTAAGAGGTGCACAAAACTATGTCCAACCACGCCTTTATGTACACCTAAAAAGACGAGTGCTGCTGGTTTAGGGCAGTATCTACATCTGCCTTATTATAGGGAATCTTCCACCAGAGGCTTCATCTAAATTACGTATTTCAGAGATTTACAAGGAAACTCCAGTGTAAGTGCTTAGCGTAGTGCGTAGGATAAATGTGAGCCGAGCCTTACTGCAATCAACAAACAAATCAAAAGCAGGTGAAGAATTGCTTTTATTTATTTTTTACTCCGGTCTAAGTGTGATACAAGTGAATAGACGACTTTATCCTTTGGGTCGATGTGATTACAGCGATGATAGATTTCTAGCAGTTTTTTATGTTTTACAGCTATCACACACTAAAAATATAAATCTTTGTATCGTGTTAGCCAGTACCGTAGATAGAAAAATATTAAGATTTGAGAGTCCTCAGTGGTTGATACTTTTTAATAGCTAACTGAAAAGATGGCAACAAATTGCAAACTTTCAAGATTTCTCAGGTCTTTTCATCAGGCATAGAATAACATAAAATCTGAAAAGTCACATATTTATGCACAACAGGACACAGGAATAATGCAATATTATCAGACAAGTTATGTGAAGCAGAACTATCAGTATGGGAAAGGGAAAAACAGTTGTGGCCATAAATATTGGAATAGTTCAAAGATAAGGAGTGTGAAACTTTCCTTGTCCTGTGATTGAGGTCTGGTTTGTACTGAGATTTGAAGTTACCTTTTAATACCAGTAATTTCATGTCCATTTTTATGTAATCGGGAATACAATGTTTGGCCACAGGTAAATCTATTTTTTTTTCTCTTATTGTGTGGTAATGAGAATTCATCCTTGTTTCAAGTTTTTGCCCTGTCTCCCCTACATATAGACCTCTAGTTGGACATTTGGCACATATTGTAAAGTACACTTCATTAGATTTGATACAGCTGAAAGTACCTGGGATCTTGTAGTCCTGATGTGAGTAGGGGATCTTTATCTTGTCCGTGATCACTATAAATGAACAGGTTTAAATTTTTTTTTGGTTGCAACCAAAGGTTCCTGTAGCTGTTGCAGACGAAAGGGAGCTTCTGATCTTTAAACTTCTTCGATTTCGGAGCTGCAAAAAACGTAAAAGTGGAGGGGGCTGGAAATATTGATGGTAATCAGACATCTTTTTGTAGTAAAGGTCATAGTTTCCGTGCAGCTCCCCTTAACACCTTCAGATGTGGACTGTGTGTGACTACTGGAGGAACTCGATTGCGTTCTTGTTTACTTTTGTAATGTAGGAAAGGATTCCTTGAAATTCTGGTGGCTCTTGTAATCTGGTTTTCAATGGTTCTTGGATGGTAGCCCAAATTCAAAAAGGTCTTTCTGAAGTCACCAAGGTGTCTTTCAGAACATATGAACATAACTGATGGCTTGGCTGTAGGCAAATTTTTTTTATGTGTTTTGGATGAAAACTGTTCCATTTGAGGTATGTTGGGTGGTTAATTGGCTTCTGGTACAGGGACGTCTTTAATTGTTCTGCAGCTTAATTATGGTGTCTAAAATGTTAATTTCAGTAAAGGAGTAGTTGAGTATTAAGCTGATGGTGGGATGAAATTTATTAAAGTGTTCATGGAACGTCTTTAGTTGTTACTCGAACTTCGTCCAGATGATTATACTATCGTTAACGGTAGTCTACCAGAGGGCAAAATGTCACTTTCAAGCTTGGCCATGAAATGATTTGTGTACTGTGGAGCAATTTTAATTCCCATTGTTGTAGCAGTTTCCTGCAGATATACAGTACAGACCAAAAGTTTGTTAGCTATGAATTAACACATGTGGAATTATATACTTAACAAAAAAGTGTGAAAGATCTGAAAATGTCTTATATTTTAGGTTCTTCAAAGTAGCCACCTTTTGCTTTGATGACTGCTTTGCACACTCTTGGCATTCTCTTGATGAGCTTCAAGATGTAGTCACCAGAAATGGTTTTCACTTCACAGGTGTGCCCTGTCAGGTTTAATAAGTGGGATTTCTTGCCTTATAAATGGGTTTGGGACCATCAGTTGTGTTGAGCAGAAGTCTGGTGAATACACAGCTGATAGTCCTACTGACTGTTAGAATTTGTATTATGGCAAGAAAAAAAGCAGCTAAGTACAGAAAAACGAGTGTCCATCATTTCTTTAAGAAATGAAGGTCAGTCAGTCCGAAAAATTGGGATAACTTTGAAAGTGTCCCCAAGTGCAGTTGCAAAAACCATCAAGCGCTACAAAGAAACTGGCTCACTTGAGGACCGCCCCAGGAAAGGAAGACCAAGAGTCACCTCTGCTTCTGAGGATAAGTTTATCCGAGTCACCAGCCTCAGAAATCGCAGGTTAACAGCAGCTCAGATTAGAGACCAGATCAATGCCACACAGAGTTCTAGCAGCAGACACATCTCTACAACAACTGTTAAGAGGAGACTTTGTGCAGGTGGCTACTTTGAAGAACCTAGAATATAAGACATATTTTCAGTTGTTTCACACTTTTTTGTTAAGTATATAATTCCACATGTGTTACTTCATAGTTTTGATGCCTTCAGTGTGAATTTACGATTTTCATAGTCATGAAAATACAGAAACATCTTTAAATGAGAAGGTGTGTCCAAACTTTTGATCTGTACTGAATGTTGTTATTAAATTCAAAATTATTGTGGCTGAAAATGAATTTTGTAAATTTCACCACAGAATCAGCATCAATTCCTGAATTTTCTATGAAGACTTTGCAGGCATTTAATCTATCATGGTGTGGGATATCAGAGTACAAAGAATCAACCGTAGCCAGGATGATTCCTTCTGGTAGAAGACCTATTGCTGTTAGTTTATTCAATAGGACAGTTGTGCCCTGAATGTAGCTGGCTGTATCCTTTACAAGGGGTTTAAGACTACCCTCTACCCATCCAGAATGTTGATCGGTAAGGGTGCCCCTACATGAAATAATTGATCTTCCTGGATTTCATGATTTGTGGGTTTGGGGAAGTTTATAGAATGTCTTTATTCTTGGACTCTCTGGTATCAGGTCATCGGCTCTTATGGATTCATCAGGCAGACAAGATACCAACTTGTTTAGCTCCTTGTAATAGTCCTGTGTAGGGCCCAATTTTTTGTAATTTTGTGTGTCCATCAGTTGTCTGTTTGCTTCCTTCATGTAGTCTGATGTGTTCATCATGACTATTGCACCACCCTTGTCAACAGGTTTAATGAAGATTTCTGTAACGTGCCTGAATTTGGTGTTATCCGAGCATGCTCGTGTGTTGACTGAGTGTCTTCGGCGTGCTAGAAAAAAATGTTCCCGCGGCTGCATGTCTTGCGGCTGTTCGACAGCCGCAACACCTGCAGGGATTGCTTGTTTGCTAGGTAATCATCCCTGCATGTGTTGCAGCTGTCGAACAGTAGTGAGACATGCAGCTGCAGGGACAAAAACATATTTTTCGAGCACACCAAAGACACGCGGTTAGCACACGAGCATGCTCGGGTAACAATTTATCCGAGCACATTCGCTCATCATTATTAGCTAATCAAAAAGTGACCATAATGCTCCACTAGCAGTTGTATGGAGAAACCTGTCAGTAGTTGTCTAATTTTCTTCCAGCGCAACTCTGCAGAATTGAGGCATTATTAGGTTATGTTAATTTTCTACATTTACTATTAATGCATGACTTTGGAATTCAGGGCAGGACAGGTCCAGCAGAGTGATGCCATTTGTAGCTGCTCTTCACTCTAGTCAACAAATGAGGATTTTGAGTAGTTAACAGCTATCTGGGATTTCAACCAACAAAGATTAACATTTGCTCAGTGACAATGTTCAACATTCCTAAGGCTCTTGTATTGTTTCTGACTGGTTTTGTGTTTGATAGCACAGATTTTGGAGATGATGAATAAAATACTGTAGTGCAAACAAGAATAGTGGTATTCACCATTGAAGCTAATCACATCTTAATTTTATTTTGCAAGTGATAACGATTAAATCCATACATCTAAAATACAATTTAGCAATATACCAAAACCTAAAAAAAACTTCCTAGCATCTCCCCTTCTCACTGAATTAAATATTGACCTGAATATCATATAAAAAGCATAATAGTCTTTATGATGCATATCAGCAGGGGTCATGCATGTGGAACGGAAAGCAGATTAAGAAACACGTCTTTAAAGGGACCAGTTTAAAGATGGCAGACAACCTTTGAAGGCCTTTGTAAGTGGAAAGATTTGGAGCATTTCAGCTTTCTAACAACGATACATGAATTCAAGCTAACTATAAATACCCATGAACAAAGAACAGCCCAGTTGCCAATATTTTTCTCGGTTGGTATCAAATGAAATTCATTTGGCAGCTGCGGGAGTTTTTCTAGTGCTAATGGAAGTTATTTTCAGTTATCACGTCAGACCATAAGTATACAAAGGTGGTAATTTCTCTTGTAATCTGGAGATCGGTTTATGCGTAGGGGGTATGCTTTAGACTAAGCTTTTATCTTAAGAAATGCGGAAACCACAAACAACAAGAAGATGACAACCTAGATCATTCTGAGAGGAGAGAACATGTGACCTTCAAATCTGCCATGATCTTTAGGAAGAATTTACTGCCGTAATGCAACATTTAATCTTATGTTAATATGAAGATTACGCTAAAATGCAAACAGTTATCTTTAACATTATAACAAAAATGGTAAAGAGCCTTCTTATAAATTACAGTGACTAAAGAAAGGCATCCTGTATGTGGAGGAGGCCACTGGTTTATGCACTTAAATGCCTAAATCTAATCTCAATAACCAGTTTCTGGCAGTGTTTTTAAGTTATAGCAAGATTATATCTTTTTCTTCCCACTTTGGAAAACAAAATTGACTACAAAAAGGGGAATTCTGTACTTCTGACTTAAACTTAATGGTAAATATTAATATTAAAGTTCATACTGATTGTTACCGATTAATGTATGTAATCAGCAGATTGAAGCAATATAGAACATTCAATATACAACAATATCTATTAAAATAGGGAAAATATGAAATCACTTGTACATAATGAGTGAATGCAGAAACAGGTTCAAACCCAAAGTTCAATAAGCAAAAAAGAAGAAAAGAATTTCCAAAGCACAAACATATAATTCATAAATCTTTATTGAAAGTAATCAAGTAAAAGCATTAATAAAGATAGGTATAAAAACGAGTCCACGTAGGGTGATGAATACGACAACGAACTGGACCAGAGGAGAAACATCAAGAGGTAAGTACTAAAATGATCAATATCAGGATAAATAAATCAGTATAAATAAAATATCACTATGGGGCTATTGTAAATCAATACTTAAACTAATTTGGTAACATTATAAACTGCACATAAAGTAAAAAGAGATATAGCAAAAGATTATGGCAAATATGCCATACAAAAACTGAATCTCAAGTCTCAAGTAGTGAATGAATAAATCAATGAATAAATATGATGAATCAGTAATAAATAGAATGTAAGTGCAACATGAACTGCAATATAAAAAATGTAGATATGCAGAATGATGTAGGTCAAGATAATGTATATATAAAGTCCCTGTTAGATAAAATAAGGCCCCTTTCACACATCAGTTTTTTGCCATCAGTCGCAATCTGTCGAATTCTGAAAAAAACGGATCCGGCGACTGATGCCGCCGGATCCATTTTTTCTCATAGACTTGTATTAGCGACGGATTGCGATGGATGGCCTCACGTTTCATCCGTTGTTCACAGGATCCGACGAAAATTGTTTGTCTGGCGGCAGGAGACAATGGACAAAGTAACGTTTTTTGTGTATGTCGAAAAAACGGACAGCGATGGATCCAGCGGTGTCCATCGTTTGCTAGAATGGAAGCCTATGATGGAATCCGGCGACCACCTCCAGAGAGCTGCAGCATCAACTTGCTGCAGATGGTGTCACTGTGCATCGGTCAACTATACAACGCACTTTGCACAAGGAGAAGCTGTATGGGAGAGTGATGCGAAAGAAGCCGTTTCCGCAAGCACGCCACAAACAGAGACGGCTGAGGTATGCAAAACCACATTTGGAGAAGCCAATTTCTTTTTGGAAGAAGGTCCTGTGGACTGATGAAACCAAGATTGAGTTGTTTGGTCATACAAAAAGGCGTTATGCATGGTGGCAAAAAAACACAGTGTGTTGTATAGTTGACCGATGCACAGTGACACCATCTGCAGCAAGTTGATTCTGCAGCTCTCTGGAGGTGGTCTGAGGATTGTCCTTGACTGATCTCACCATTCTTCTTCTCTGCCTTTCTGATGTTTTTCTTGGCCTGCCACTTCTGGCCTTAACAAGAGCTGTACCTGTGTTCTTCCATTTCCTTACTATGTTCCTCACAGTGGAAATTGACAGGTTAAATCTCTGAGACAGCTTTTTGTATCCTTCCCCTGAACAGCTATGTTGAATAATCTTTGTTTTCAGATCATTTGACAGTTGTTTTGAGGAGCCCATGATGCCACTCTTCAGAGGAGATTCAAACAGGAGAACAACTTGCAAGTGGCCACTTTAAGTAGCTTTTCTCATGGTTGCATACACCTGGCTATGAAGTTCAAAGCTCAATGAGGTTACAAAACCAAACAAAGTGCTTTAGTATGTCAGTATAAAGTAGGTAGGAGTATTTAAAACAAGAAAATGATAAGGGTGCTCATACTTATGCACCTGTCAAATTTTGTTTGAATGCAGATTGCACATTTTCTGTTAGTACAATAAACCTCATTTCAAGGCAGAAACATTACTGTGTCCAACAGTTATTAGATATATGAAACTGAAATAGCTGTTGCAAAAAAAACAATTTTTATAAAACATTAAGCTTAAGATTAATAGGGGTGCCCAAACTTTTTCATACAACTGTATATATATGTCATTGAGACATATATATATATATATATATATATATATATATATATATATATATATATATATATATATATATATATATATATATATAATTCAGCGCGATATAGCAGAAAAGCCGGTAATTCAATTGCCGGCTTTTCATTTCTCCTTCACAAACCCAACAGGATATGAGCCATGGTTTACATACAGTAAACCATCTCATATCCCTTTTTTTTGCATATTCCACACTACTAATGTTAGTAGTGTGTATTTGCAAAATTTGGGCGCTGTAGCAGGTAAAATAAAGGGTTAAATCGCGGAAAAAATTGGCGTGGGCTCCCGCGCAATTTTCTCCACCAGAGTGGTAAAGCGTGTAAAATATTACAACACCCTGTGTCTTTATTTCATTAAAGGACTTTGTAATAATGTGTGTGTTTTCTTAACCATTTCGTACTATTGTATTAATAATGGATAGGTGTCAGAATTGACGCCTCTCCATTATTAATCTGGCTTAATGTCACCTTACAATAGCAAGGTGACATTAACCCTTCATTACCCCATATCCCACCGCTACATGGGAGTGGGAAGAGTGGCCAACTGCCAGAATAGGCGCATCTTCCAGATGTGCCTTTTCTGAGGTGGCTGGGGCAGATGTTTGTAGCCAGGGGGGCCAATAACCATGGACCCTCTCTAGGCTATTAATATCTGCCCTCAGTCACTGGCTTTACCACTCTGGCGGAGAAAATTGCGCGGGAGCCCACGCCAATTTTTTCCGCGATTTAACCCTTTATTTTACAAGCTACAGCGCCCAAATTTTGCACATACACACTACTAACATTAGTAGTGTGGAATATGCAAAAAAAAAAAAGGGATATGAGATGGTTTACTGTATGTAAACCATGTCTCATATCCTGTCGGGTTTGTGAAGGAGAAAGAAAAAGCCGGCAATTGAATTACCGGCTTTTCTATATAACACGCTGCGTATTTCTCGCAAGTCACACTGCTGGTCCGTGTGTAATCCGTATTTTTCTCACCCCCATAGACTTTCATTGGCATATTTTTTGCGCAATACACTGAAAAACGCAGCATGCTGCGATTCTCTACGGCCGTACAAGACCGTATATTACGGATGCGTAATATACGGCTGATAGGAGCTGCCCCATAGAGATTCATTGGGCCGTGTGTAATGTGTATTTTATGGATGTATTTTCTGCGCTCATACGTCTGTAAAACTCGCTAGTGTGACCCCGGCCTAATAAGTCTGAAAATCTTATTAATAATCATGACCAACTATATTTTTGTACAAACATGAAGAAAAATATAATTAGCATAATTCTATAATGATTCTATAATGATTCTTCTAAAGACACATAAAGAAAATAGATAAAACAAATTCATCTTGTAGATGATTAATCTAGAAAATGTCTTAATAATCCTATTAGGTCACCCTGAGCTGATGGGGGTTGTTATTAAATATTTCAGTATTCACCCAGCAATGAGCATTTACCTAGCAATTATTTCACCAACAGAAATGTATCACGGTGAGTCCCAGTAATGGAGTTTGTCAGCAGGGTAACTGCAATATAAAAATATTGGACTATTTTTTGATTGATAATATGCAATATTTTGTCTGACTGCATATGTACCCTAATATCACTAAAAGACCATTTGACACAGTGGAGAAATTATATCATATAGGAATTTTGTGTCTCCCTACATTATGCTGGCCTCTGTTTGCTTGGTCTGAGGCACCAATCTGTTTTATTTTATTTTGTAGTATATATTTGTTGAATAAATAAATGTATTGTTTTAATATTGTGGTTCAGAAACACTTCTTCATCCTAATATGGCTAATTACAGAAGGATCTATATGTTCTAAAGAGCAGTATATGTACGGCGGTGACATTTCTGTGCGGTGATCGGGTTACGATGGCTGCTGTCCCCGACACCAGACCATCCCTGCACATCGCCCTGGGGGTCTGTACCATCCCCCACATCTGCGATCGCTGTGATTGGCTGGTCACTTCTGATCAGTCAATCACAGCAATATGTCAATAAAGTAAAAAAACAAAACCATGTGATATGCTATCATCGGTGCTGTGTGACACAGCACCAATCACAACTGTCACAATAGGTGGGGTGATCACGACGTCACCTCACCTGATTAGCCCCTGATTGGCTGAATAATAGTTTCTGGTCAATCAGCACCAAAGGGGTTAAAAAATCATACAGTGTAGTTTTAGAGGTAGCGTAGCTGGCGTCACAGTGTTAGTGACGATTGATCTTATTTTAGAGAAAAAAAATTGTACAGAGCATTTTTATATGTAACGTGTTAGTGTAGCCGGCGTCAGGGTTTGGTGATGTCCAATCTTGTTTTAGAAAAAAAAAAAAAGTATAGAGTAGTTTTATAGGTAGTTAGGTAGCGTCTTTTTTTGCATTAAACACCCTGCTATCGCCGAGTAATTTCTAGCGCATTAGGGGAGCGTACGTCACACGGCTGGTGACGTTCAAGTTTCTTATGTAAAAAAAATAATTAGCTGCGTCGAGTAAATTTTTAGCGAGTGCATTAGGGAAGCGTACGTTACAGCATTGTTGACGTTCGTTTTTGTCCTAGTGAGCTGATCATTCATTCTCAAAATTCTCAATTCACCGGTAAAATCTGTTTTCAGTGAATACAGACTTTCCCATTACTGAGATCGGAGATGACAGTTCGTGCTCATGAAGTTCTATGCAGAACTGTAACTGTCATTGAATGACTGTGTCTGCCTCTCAATCCTCCTTCTCTCTCCATAGAATTTTAAAAGCACCAACTGTCATTTATCTCAGTAATGTGAAAATCCGTCTTCATTGAACACAGGTTTTATCCATGAATTGAGAGTGAAAAATAAAATCCTGGAGGTGAAAGAAGAAAATTTCTCTAATAAGATATTTTACAAAGTTGATTATTTTCAAGTGTATGAAACAAAAAATAACATGACAGTTACTCTTTAAGGTGCATTTACACTGAAAGATTATCATGAATGAGCATTACTAGGAATGCTTGTTTACCTTTGCATATAAACAGTCTGCCCATAACCTGTTGAAGGAGCAAAAGCTCCTTCATTGGGTTAAATAATCTTTTGTGAAGCATTATTATTGGCAGCAGATCATGCTGTATAAACAGGAACTGTGGTGCCGAGAACAATGATAGCCTAGGCACACTGAACGATTTAGTAAAGCTTTTACTTTTTTTTTAAATTTAGTACATGTTTTATACAGATTTATACCGTATATATTCGAGTATAAGCTGACCCGAGTATAAGCCGAGGCACCTAATTTTGCCACGAAAAACTGGGTACGCTTATTGGTTCGAGTATAAGCTGGGTATGCATTGTCCGCTCATCACTGTCCTGGTATGCATGGCTCCCCCATTCCTGTCCTGGTATGCATGGCTCCATCACCGCTGTCCTGGTATGTATGGCTCCCCCATCGCTATCCTGGTATGTATGGCTCCCCGTTTCTGTCATTTTATGCATGGCTCCTTATCCCCTATCCTTGTATGCATGGCTCACCGGTCCCTGTCTTTGTTTGCATAGCTCCCCCATCGCTGTCCTTGTATGCATAGCTCCTTATCCCCTATCCTTGTATGCATGCTTCCTATTAAAAAACCCAAACATCTTACTCACCTTCCTGCGCGCCCTTGATGCATCTAATTCTGGCGCCAGCAGCTCTTCATGCCAAGCGATCAGGTGGCCCACTCATTAAGATAATTAAGGTAATGAACATTCACTGTCCTTGTATGCATGGCTCCTTATCCCCTATCCTTGTATGCATGCTTCCTATTAAACAAACCTAAACATCTTACTCACCTTCCTGTGCGCCCTTGATGCATCTGGTGCCAGCAGCTCTTCCTGTCAACCGATCAGGTGGCCCACTCATTAAAGGTAATTAAGGTAATGGACATTCACTCCACGCCTATGGGAGTGGAGAGGCATGCATATTCATTACCTTAAAGAGCGGTGCCACATGTTCGCTCGGCCGGAAATGCTGCTGGCGCCGGAACCAATGAGATGCAGTGAGGGCACGCAGGAAGGGGAGTAGGATGTCTGCCGGAAGCCGGTGGCTGCGGGTGTCACTGTGCACGGTATAAGAGAAATTAATATTCATTTCTCTTTAGCAGCGGGCACAGTTACAGCCGCAGCCTCCAGCTCGTGCCTCCTGTGACCCGCTGCTCTGCCACTCCCCCTCCCCCATTGGCTCTCTGGGACAATTGACTCATGTTTAACCCCTTTCTGCCAGCTGACGGAATAGTACGTCAGCTGGCAGAACACCTGCTTTAAGGTGGGCTCCGGCGGTGAGCCCACCTTAAAGCCGCGACATGTCAGCTGTTTTGTACAGCTGACATGTGCGAGCAATGAGCGCGAGCGGAATCGCGATCCGCCCACGCCCATTAACTAGTTAAATGCCGCCGTCAAGCGCTGACAGCGGCATTTAACTACCGCTCCCGGCCACGCGGCCGTAAGTGCTCGCACCGCTGACCCCCGTCACATGATCGGGGGTCAGCGGTGCATTGCCATAACAACCAGAGGTCTCCTTGAGACCTCTATGGTTGTTGATGGCCGATTGCTTTGAGCGCCACCCTGTGGTCGGCGCTCAAAGTACACCACCATTTCTACTACATAGAGGTGATCTGTACTTCACCTCTATGTAGCAGAGCCGATCGTGTAGTGCATGCTTCTAGCCTCCTATGGAGGCTATTGAAGCATGCCAAAATTTAAAAAAAAAAGTGTTTAAAAATATAAAAAAATAAAAAATATATAAAAGTTCAAATCACCCCCCTTTCGCCCCAATCAAAATAAAACAATTAAAAAAAAAATAAACATACACATATTTGGTATCGCCGCGTTCAGAATTGCCCGATCTATCAGCAAAAACAAAGGATTAACCTGACCGCTAAATGACGTAGTGAGAAAAAAAATCAAAACGCCAAAATTAAATTTTTTTGGCCGCCGCGACATTGCATTAAAATGCAATAACGGGCGATCAAAAGAATGTATGCACACCAAAATGGTATCATTAAAAATGCCAGCTCGGCACGCAAAAAATAAGCCCTCACCCGACCCCAGATCATGAAAATTGGAGACGCTACGGGTATCGGAAATTTTTTTTTACCACTTAGATAAAAAATAACCTAGACATGTTAGGTGTCTATGAACTCGTAATAATCTGGAGAATCATAATGGCAGGTTATTTTTAGCATTTGGTGAACCTAGCAAAAAAGCCAAACAAAAAACAAGTGTGAAATTGCACTTTTTTTGCAATTTCATCACACTTGGAATTTTTTTCCCGTTTTCTGTTACACGGCATGGTAAAACCAATGGTATCATTCAAAAGTACATCTCGTCCCGCAAAAAATAAGCCCTCACATGGCCATATTGACGGAAAAATAAAAAAGTTATGGCTCTGGGAAGGAGGGGAGCGAAAAACGAAAACGAAAAAACGGAAAAAGCTCCGGGGGTGAAGGGGTTAAGCCAAAGGGGGTGATTTCAGCACAAAAAAAGAGATAAAAAACTCAGCTTATACACGAGTATATACGGTACTTTTTTTTTTTTTTTTACAAAATTTGACACCTACTAGATCATGAAAGATTTCTGGGGAAAATGTTTCTCTTTTCTTGTTTGTTTTTTCCCTCTTCAACTGGGGCATAGGAGTCCTAGTTACAGGGGAAAGTAGTCCCCTGCTGTGCCATGGCATCACTGGCAGGGTTGATCTGGATCTACTAGGATCCAGCATCTCTGTTGTGCAGAGGAGCAACCCAGTGATCATGTGATTGCCAGGTCCTACTGAAGCTTTGGTAATGCTGATACTTCCAACTGCTGCCTATCGCTCACTGAACGCTAAGTAGCAGGCAAAAGATAAAGCACAAACGACTTATGTCTTCTACCCTGGGTCCCCAGCTGAGACTGACAGCCAAGCACTGGAAAAAGTTCTAGATTGCAAGAGCTTTAATCATGTGCATTAAAATGACAATGGCATGGAGTTAATTAAAGCCAATGACCAAGTGCCATAACTTTATGGCACTTGGTGTCTTTCTGCTTAATGTTTACTCTTGTAAATACTTACACTGACTATCTCAATATACCATTACTGGCATGCCATATGTAAATAACAGTGAGAACATCAGACTAACTACTGGAATCAAATCAACAAAAGTTTGTCCATAAACATCAAAGAAAAACAAGCAAAGTGTCACTATAACATAGTAACATAGTAACATAGTAACATAGTTAGTAAGGCCGAAAAAAGACATTTGTCCATCCAGTTCAGCCTATATTCCATCAGAATAAATCCCAAGATCTACATCCTTCTACAGAACCTAATAATTGTATGATACAATATTGTTCTGCTCCAGGAAGACATCCAGGCCTCTCTTGAACCCCTCGACTGAGTTCGCCATCACCACCTCCTCAGGCAAGCAATTCCAGATTATCACTGCCCTAACAGTAAAGAATCCTCTTCTATGTTGGTGGAAAAACCTTCTCTCCTCCAGACGCAAAGAATGCCCCCTTGTGCCCGTCACCTTCCTTGGTATAAACAGATCCTCAGCGAGATATTTGTATTGTCCCCTTATATACTTATACATGGTTATTAGATCGCCCCTCAGTCGTCTTTTTTCTAGACTAAATAATCCTAATTTCGCTAATCTATCTGGGTATTGTAATTCTCCCATCCCCTTTATTAACTTTGTTGCCCTCCTTTGTACTCTCTCTAGTTCCATTATATCCTTCCTGAGCACCGGTGCCCAAAACTGGACACAGTACTCCATGTGCGGTCTAACTAGGGATTTGTACAGAGGCAGTATAATGCTCTCATCATTTGTATCCAGATCTCTTTTAATGCACCCCATGATCCTGTTTGCCTTGGCAGCTGCTGCCTGGCACTGGCTGCTCCAGGTAAGTTTATCATTAACTAGGATCCCCAAGTCCTTCTCCCTGTCAGATTTACCCAGTGGTTTCCCGTTCAGTGTGTAATGGTGATATTGATTCCTTCTTCCCATGTGTATAACCTTACATTTATCATTGTTAAACCTCATCTGCCACCTTTCAGCCCAAGTTTCCAACTTATCCAGATCCATCTGTAGCAGAATACTATCTTCTCTTGTATTAACTGCTTTACATAGTTTTGTATCATCTGCAAATATCAATATTTTACTGTGTAAACCTCCTACCAGATCATTAATGAATATGTTGAAGAGAACAGGTCCCAATACCGACCCCTGCGGTACCCCACTGGTCACAGCGACCCAGTTAGAGACTATACCATTTATAACCACCCTCTGCTTTCTATCACTAAGCCAGTTACTAACCCATTTACACACATTTTCCCCCAGACCAAGCATTCTCATTTTGTGTACCAACCTCTTTTGCGGCACGGTATCAAACGCTTTGGAAAAATCGAGATATACCACGTCCAATGACTCACCGTGGTCTAGCCTATAGCTTACCTCTTCATAAAAACTGATTAGATTGGTTTGACATGAGCGATTTCTCATAAACCCATGCTGATATGGAGTTAAACATTTATTCTCATTGAGATAATCCAGAATAACATCCTTCAGAAACCCTTCAAATATTTTACCAACAGTAGAGGTTAGACTTACTGGCCTATAATTTCCAGGTTCACTTTTAGAGCCCTTTTTGAATATTGGCACATATAGATAATGCACATCAAAAATGCCACCCAATCTACACTGTCAAGATCAGGTAAGCAAAGTGAGAATCGATATTGATTAAATAAAATATATATTTTTATTGCTTAATCAAATATAAAAATCAAACTTTTATGAAAACAGATGACTCTAGTATGAGGGACAAAAAAATGGTAAACAAATGCATACTGCTAGTTACCCTATATAAGAATAAGGCTCTATGGTAACATATGAATAACATAGAACCCTATCACAAATGCTAATGTTTATAGACCCAAATATAATTATATACTCATAAAAGCCTTGTGCTTACTAAAGTACAAGTGCTTTGGGAAGGATAATATAGTAAAGTGCAAGTGATAGTTTACTTTTAATGAAGAGCCAGTGTAACCTGGGCTATTGCAGAGCCTGACATGTGTCCCTCTGCCTCCACGCGCGTTTCGTCCACACTTCCTCAGGGGCATCTGGAATGCAATACTCTAGTGCAGATTTCCTACAGACCTCCAGTTCTAACAGTATCTTTCATTATTTCTGCTAAGCCACCAGTTTATCTAATAATAATACCCTTATTAGTTATTGCTGACTGATCACAGATTGTCATTGACTAAAATAAAGTCTGTTGTGTTTGAATTTTGCAGGACAAAAAAAGAGCTTTCATTGAATAAAAGACCCTTCAACCAAGAATGGCCTTTCATCTGATAAATTTTAGCCATAAAAGATTGTTTCTTTGCCACCTGGTTACCAACATCCGAGGTAAAGGTACAGTGCAAGTCGGTGTATAGAGCGGGCTCACGTGATATTTGGTAAATTGAATGGTGTCTCACAAACACAAAACCTCATATGTCTATGTAGACAGAAAAAAAAAAAATGATGACTCTGGGAAGAAGAGGAGGAAAAAATGCAAATGTAAAAAATGGAAACTGGTGTATCGGGAAGGGGTTAAACAACCGTAATACCTAATGTAGACTGAAATATTTATGGATGCATCTAGATATCATTTACCAGACCATGGTTGTTTGTTCAGCCATCAGCCTACTTCTATCTACTGTGGTCACGTATTGTGCTCACATTGTGTTTTTTTCCATGCCAACAAGGACACTATGACCATAGAATGTGAATTCAAACTAATAGAGGCTCCTGTAACATTGGAAACTGCTAACATTTGACAAAAAGGCTACTGTGACATAAATATAATTTTAGATTTTTTTTCATGTTGGCGTTATCACATTTTCTATAGAGTGTTACTTTAAAAATGAATATAATTTAAATGCCAGACATTCAGTTACATTTGAAGGTGTCATATGATGGGCAGTGTTCTGCATTCACTTCTATCTCACAATGTTAACAAGCTGAACTGAAATTCAACCGCAGTTTTGCTCTATGGCTATTCTGCTATAGGCGTACTATTGTGACTGCATGGCTGAAAGATTCGGGCCTTTTACAACTTTTTTGACAGATATTCTTTTTAAAATGACTACTGGGTATGTTCTCTTGGAGGTTTTATTTTTTGCTGATTTTTTTGAGCAGAAACTAAACTTTCCAACTCTTCAATCCAAACTCGGAGTTTTTGAACTACTCTTGGTTTTTAGAGAGTTTCTTCTGTAAAAACTCATCAAAAAACCCCTCAGTGTGATCACAACTTTAACGTGAACCTGGCCATATGGAAATGTAAAATATAAGCTTCTTGTCATGAAAGTAACACATTTTGTGAAAAATAGTCTCTGCAGCATAACTTACAGTGGAGATAAGTAAAAATGTCCTTTTCATTTAAATTCCCCTTTTTCACGAGTTATGTGAATCCGGCAGTTCTTGCTGAAAATACCTCGGCTGGTAACAAAACACAGTTTTAAAGAAATGTGTTTTTGGTGTGTGCCAAGACCCTGGCAGACTTTTTAGAGATTGCCTTATCCTTAGATGTAACTCATTTATTATTTAAAAGAAATAAAATGCCAAGTGACATACGTAAACCTTTGAGTATTGGCATTTTAAAAGCAACCAAACAAGAAGAAGAAAGGCATTGTTTGTATATTGTTTGTATTTGAATAATTTATTGGTAACCCAAGCGAGGCTTCATAAGAAATACAATATTAATTCATATTTACTTACATGTATAAAGAACTACATTCACTTCCACCCACAAGAAATGACAGATTTCTGTCATGGTGGATATATGCTTTTGAATCCTGACAAAACACAACCTGAGATACAAAATCTGATAGATTAAGATCATTTCCTTTAATATAACAGAAACATTCCAATTCATGTGTGTAAAAAGCTAAAACACTGAGGGGTCTTAGTCAACATCCAAAACGTGCTTTAGTGATGGAGAGACGGAAGGAGCTTCGCCGCTCCTCTCCCCTGCCGTCTTTCTGAGACAATGACTCATGTGTAAGCTGAGGGGGGCGTTTTCAGCACATACACGAGTATATACAGTAAGAGGGGTAAAGCCTGCGGTCAGGACTCGGGTTCCCTTTAACAGTACTGTCTCAAACATAAACTTTGTGCATACAGATGTAGCAGCCAACAACTAGATGACCATCTAGATGACCAACTACCATGCTACAGTAATAATGTAGCACATTTATAAATTCCATACTAAAAGAATGAAGTTTATCATATTTTTTCCTGTTCGTTCATCTTTTATTATTTTTGATTCATTCATTGTTTTAACAGTAATTTTGCAGCTAAAAGCCAAAAGCCTTGTAATAAACGGCTTGAATACAACTAATAAAAACCGAAGCATCCCATCTAGACATGTTTTGTGGCACCATACCTGCTCGTTGTACATGACCCCCAGTGTGTACAGAACATGAGGATAAATAAACTTTGTGTTGGTTGTCGATACAAACCTGATCAATACAACACAGCCAATATGAGACAAGCAAAGTACTGCTGAGCCCAAAGGCAAATAACACAGTGAAGGCATAATTAAAACATTTGTTTTACAATACTGTCTGATGCACAAACAACAGTCAAAAACATTGAAAATGATAAAAATGCAGTGAAATCAAACAATACAAAAACCCCAAAGACATAAAAAAACGGACAAAGTAAATACAGAAGCAAATGCCTTTTATGTACTTTTCACAGTTATTCAAGTTCCTTACAGGTTTAATTTTGTAAATGAAATGTCTCAAAACATTTTTAAATCACTGAATATTTACACAGTTTTAAAGCTCAAACATTTTTTCATTGCTAGCCACATTGTGAAAAATAAAGACTAATAATAAATACTTTATATAAAAGTACTTTACCGTAGGGAATTCTTAATGGTAAGTATTTGGTCAGCATGAATCATGTTAATATATATTCCAACCTCTGCTGGCCATTGCAGACTGTGTGCAAAATGAATGGCCATAATTTTAAAAATATCTTTCTGATGTCTTAAATTTATATTATAATTTTTTTAGAAATAAATAATAGCATGTACTGTAATCACATTGTTGGAAAGCCTAAGCTAACAATAGTGATACAATTACAATAATAATCATATTTTTTAAATATTATTTTTGTTTAAGCAGCAAATACAAGTAATTTGCATATACCATAATTACTAGAACTATTCTGAATAATGTAACTACATTATTCAGCTCTGATTCTTAAATGGAATCAATCAGTAGGATCAACCCCTCTAAGCCGTCTATATAGGCATGTAGGTCATAGGATGCTGAATAAAGTGATACGTTGATATCTGTGATCCAATGTCTTATTCCAGAGAAATTGACATTTTTCTTATATGTAAATGAGCTGTTAAAGACTATGTGCCGCACACTGATCTGCCCGAGAATCTGCTTGTAAGGCTTATTTTTAATGAAAGAAGACATTACCACTGTGAGACAAGTAACTAACACAGAACTGGAGAATGAACTTTGTCTCATAACAATCACGTTAGCAGCTGCAGCTCTCACAGCTCTGCTGTATTGTTACCTATTAAAACCCTGTCTGCCTGTGAGATGGAAGCTGAAGCCCTGAGAAGACACCTGCAGATGTGGCAAATATAATCACACAGCTCTGCAGTGAGATCAGGAGAGCAGAGAGCGACCATCATGGATCACTCTGGTAACTCCCCCTTTTACTTAAAACAAGCTCTGGAGGCAGATTCTCCTTTACATTAAAAAAAATGTTGATCTGTCTGGAATAAGACATCAGATCACACATATCCCGGTATCCTTTTATTCAGCTTCTTATTATCCATATAAATGGCTTAGGAAAGTTGATCCTACTGACAGATTTGCTATATTGCAGATATCCGGGCAAAACGAAAAGTTAATTGTTGGCTTAAAGCTTTAAAAAATAGCAAACTAAGTTATACTCATCTACTGGCACAAAAAAAAATATGCTGCAGGGTCTGTGCTTACAGAGGAAGAATAGCAGTCATCATTCTACCTGTAGGAGGACTGCTGCTGCCTGTAATTGACTGCAATGCTCAGCTAGCTAGTGCACCGTGTCATTGGATGATTTTCTAATGACATGCTGCTCAAATCACCTGATTGCTGCAGCTAATCACAGGCTGTGGTGGTTCTGCTGCTGGTAGAACGGTGTTGCTTCCTCCTCTTGCTGTGTAAGTAAAGACTACATAGTGGCCTACCCTGGATACAGATGGGTGCCAGTAGGTAAGTATCACTTAACTAAACTTTTCATTATGCCCAAATAACCCCTTTAGATCATTTTTGTATGTTAATAACTGTGCACCTTACCCAATATGATACACAATCACTCCTTTCACAAAAGCCGTTCTATAAGTGTAGAATAGACTAAAAGAGATCAAAGGTGATTTTTTTTGCTTTCATTTAGGAAAATAGCTTGCAGTCAACTATGGAATTGAAATGATATTTTCCCATATTTTTCTCCCAAGTCAAGCCAAGCCAAGCCACCTTGTTTTTTTTATAAATTGAAATAATACTGGGATAAAATTTGTACAATGTACTTTGTAAACTGATAAATAAAAAATATCTATTATCAAAAATATGGTCCTACAAAGAAATAAAAATATGCTATTAATCATCAGGTAATTAAAATGTACCTGTAAAAATGGCATGCATGTAGCTATAAGTGACTGACCCGTGAATATCATATGATATGATTACGTAATGCAATATTTTCTTAATACTTAACTAAACTTTTAAGATTTTTTTTTAAACATTTTTTAGGCACTTTGTTTGCCTGCAAGATCGGAGGGGGTCCAGGAAGATTGATGAAAAGCACAAAGTTTAATAGGCGCGGGAGCACACACTCCAGCCTGAGCAAGTGCACATAGAGGATTACAGATTTAACAGAAAGCCTATGATTCTCCATTGTCTATGTCTTTCTGTTGAATCCTTACTTTGTTCTAAGGGATTGTTTCCACTTGCGAGAAACACGTCCGTGTCTCGCATGTGGAAACCAAGCTCTGGCGCCGGCACTCCAGAGCGGAGCGTGCGGCAGCATAGGAACACATGGAGCTGCACGCTCCACTCCAATGTGCCGGCGCCAGAGCTTGGTTTCCACATGCGAGACACGGACGTGTTTCTCGCAAGTGGAAACAAGCCCTTAGGCAGAAGCTGTGATCCCACCTCCTGAGCGGCACTGATTGCATTATTTTAAGTGACCGGTGGGAGTCTTGGGACCCGGATTGGCACAAAAATGTAAAAAAAATTGTTAAAAGTTTAGTTAATTATTAAGACTGACCTTTCCCTTGGTTCCCCATTTTCTTTACACCCAGTCATTCATTGCACAAAGGTTAATAAATATCAAAGTGGAAGAAAGGAACCCCCAAAAAATAATGATTCTTATCTGAATTTTATTTAAAATGATAAATATTTTATGTATTTATTTTTAGTTTTTGTTAAAAGAATATTTTACTTTTCAAAACTAAGCAAAAATACAAGGTTTCTAGAAGTAAGACACAAGAAATGAGCAGAATTTTGTAGAAAATCTGCAATGATTTTCATCCTATGAACCATCACTACACAAGAAAGCATTATTAATTAAATTAACAGGTTTTGTAATGTTCGGACCTATCGAATAACATACGCTCTTGTAGCTGGAGTGTCTAATAGAGAAAGAGGTCCTCAATTTGAAGACTCCTTCTCTTCCTATTATTTTGTTTTTGCCAAGTATGGTTGTTTTATCAATTAGTATTTTTGGCATCCAGTTGCTTGATAGAATTTAGAGAAGATGTTTCAATCATTGTATAAGCCTCAACTGTATATTCTTAGTAAGTATTTGCCCCTATGAAGTAATGGATCACTCATCTATGTATAAAACATTCTTGAAACTTTGCAGTAAAATCACTATAGCATTTCACCGAAAATAAAGTATTAAACCTGCAAATATATTTTCTGCTTTTTCTTGATTAGATTATTTCACAGATAGAAATACAACAAACTAGAATATGTTTCACAGTGCCATGTATAATAGCAATATAAGTTCAATTTTTCTATTATAGCTGCAATATTATCTGGAACCTGCATTCCTTAAACCATCAAAGCTCATTTTAGGAAACCTGTCCCCACACCCAGACTGACAGCTCCACACATATACACCAACTTTCGTGCTTACATCCTACTTCACTTCTATCATGACACCAGGGCATCTCAGGTACTAGCATGTAGGATATAGTCTGATTCCTGCAGACTCCCCTGACATGGCTTGTCATCAATGCTCAGAATGACTCTTCTTCATACACAGTATTTAAATTGCGGCCTAAGTGTATACAAAAGCCAAACTTTGGTAATTTTCTAATTTTTCATTATTGTTTCACATATGTCGAATTGGGTAATGTGCAGCTTTTGGAAACTGGCCATGTTTACAATGTTAAGGTATTAATAAAAAAAAAGCACCATGTTTATCTTAGCTAGATATTATTAATGATAATAATCATATTTTTCATTGTTAATCATTTTTAAAGTGAATAAATCATACAATATCATAGTATTTTATTGATTTTTGGTTCATCTTTGATCGTTGGTTTCCTTGTATTCTTTCAGAAGTAAATTGGGATTTAAAGATTAAGACTAGAGATGAGCGAATTTGCTTGGGTTCCCTCTTATTCGGAAAACTATAGCGCTTGCCGAATAAGCTGCAGAGCAAACCCGGCTTTCTGGATTGCGCCGGCCGATCAGACGATCGGCGCCGCAGCTGCATGTGTTGCGGCTGTGTGACAGTCACGACACATGCATGGAGAGCCCATCAAACAGGATCACCATGCATGTGTCCTGACTGTGACATAGCTGTGACACATGCAACTGTGGCGCCGATCAGCTGATCAGTCGGTGCGTACCAGGAAGCCGGGTTCCCTGTGCAGCTTATTCGGCAAGCGCTATAGCTTTCCGAATAAGAGGGAGCCCTAGCAAATTCGCTCATCTCTAGTCTTAATCTTTAAATCCCAATTTACTTCTGAAAGAATACAAGTAAACCAACAATCAACATGTCCAGTTATATATTCGGCTATAGCTTGCCGAATAAGAGGGAACCTGTGCAGGTTCACCTTTACATACTGATATGATAAAAAGCCAGCTTTTTATATAAGTATGTCCTTTTCAGCAAATCAGTGTGGTTCTCGGTCCTGAGACCCCACCGATAGCTCAAACTGCCCCTGTGATTTGGCAGTTTAGGATACAGGAGTGCATGCTTCTTGCCTGAGTGCACACAGTATATGCTTTTTATTATATCCATACTTCATTCTTTGTGCACGCTCAGGCAAGAGCTATGAATTCCTGTCTCCTGGGTTGAGCAAATCTTGAGGTTTTTTGACCAATCAGGACTCTGATCCCCGCTAATCTGCTGGAAATGAAAAGGGCACAAATACATATGTACTGTATATAAAATGTATGAATGGATTTAATACTCTTTAAACAGAGCACCAGTTGAGTCTGGGGGATAGAATTATGCAATATTTCCATCCTAAAAGATAAAATATCTCCATTTTTAGAAGAGGGTGGGTTCTTCATTCTAGAAATTGTTAGAGGTCCCACCTAGTGTGTAGTTCATAACTTGTGCTTGGGGTGTCTTGAATATATAATATTGGCCATAATGACAATGAATTAGAAAGTCTCTCCACCCTGTAAAGGTGGTGGAATGCTTAGGGAAACCATTACCAAGGGAGGTGGTGGCATTCATTAATCATTAAATAAAGATAATGAGAGATATCAGGAAGCCTTTTGTCTTCCCCAGTAGCACTAACTGAGATGCACCTCAATTATAACTAGATGTCCTTTCAACCCTAGAAACAAACTATGAAAAAAAAGAACAGGAATGTTTAAAATTTACAACTGAGCATTAGTTTGCCATGTAAAAAGTTTTTCGTGATGTCTCACAGTAGTCTGGGTTCTCCGATGTATTGTCCTTACATATCAAGCAGGTCATCACCACTTTCATCGCTCTCCACAGTAAGTTGTCTTGTCCACCATTTCTTGACTTCTGAGCCACAAGAGATAGCATCAGACATGGCATTTATCTTGCCCATTGCAGATATCATATTGGAACGACCTCCGATGCGCAGGTTGACAGAAGATACAGAGTGACTTATAGGTTTTGGTGCTGTGGAACACACAAAATTAAGTGATTTATGAACTATAAACCACAGGTCATGTAGTTGTAAAATGGTTATATATGCAAAGATCAATTTGAGGACATCTCATGGGTGAACTCAAGTTATTAGATAAATGTTAAAAAATCTGTAAAATGATCGTTCCGATTGCTTATTATAAAAAAATCATTAATTATGGTCAATTGTAAGCAAAATGTATATTACTATATAATTTATTTCTACATACCTGCTGGTAGATGCCATTGTCCAACTCTTCTGGAGCGCATTACGCCTTCAATAGAATCTTGATGATCTCTCATGAGATCAGAAAAGGTGGGGCTGAGAAGTTTGGGTTGACTGCTTGTCTATAAAAAAATATATATGAAATATAAAACTTTTGTGTTTTGCTAATTAAATGTATTTAGGAATTTATTTATAATGACATTTCCTTCAGTTATTTATATTTTTCTATTCCTGAAAAACCACTTGGAAGAGAATTGACACATTACTAAAGACATTGCCGTATATGGTAGTTACCTATAGGTCGACAGTTTTCTTTATTTTGGATGAGAGCTAATTTGTATACATTTTAAAATACAGCATTGCCTGTTAGATTTCCAACATCAATATAATCTCCACAAGGAGAACCAGTACCTTCCAACACTCTAAGTACAAGAAATCTGCATATCTTAGATTTTTGTGAAATTTGTTTGAAATAATTTTAAAACATACATATAATTAAAAATAAAGTTAGGGTATGTTCACACGTTCCTGATTTCCCTCCTTTTTTTCAGGACTAAAAACCGCAGCTCTTGGCAGAAAACGCAGGTGCGTTTTTGGTGCGGTTTTTGGTGCGTTTTTTGATGCGGTTTTTAGTGCGGTTTTTTATGCAGTTTTCTCTGCATTTTGTCTGTGTTTGACACAAATAAAGCTTTAACTGCAGTGGGGGAAAAAAAAAAAGAAATTATGTCATTTCCTTGTCCAACCCTTTTCTTCTTCCATCCTCCATTTTGGGACTAAACACCAAAATGAGTGGACGTGTTTTAAATGACAGCGCTCCGCAGAGTGCTGAGCGTAGGCCAGATCACAGCCCGCGGATCCAGCTCTATCCAGCTATTTAAGTCTACGTTCACATTTGCGGTCTGCGCCGCAGCGTCGGGCGCCGCAGCGTCGCCGCATGCGTCATGCGCCCCTATATTTAACATGGGGGCGCATGGACATGCGTCGCACTTGCGTTTTGCGCCGCATGCGTCATCTGCATCCGGGCGCAGAGGACGCAGCAAGTTGCATTTTTGCTGCGTCCAAAATCAATCAAAAAAAGGACGCATGCGGCGCAAAACGCAGCGTTGTGCATGCGTTTTGCTGCGTTTTTGTTTGCGTTGTGTGTTGCGGCGCCGACGCTGCGGCGCACAACGCAAATGTGAACATAGCCTAAGTGCCATGTATTTCAGTGCCACGTATTTCAGTGCCACGTATTTAAGTGCCACGTATCACGTATTTCAGTGCCACGTATTTCATTGCAACGTATTTCAGTGCCACGTATTTCAGTGCCACGTATTTAAGTGCCACGCATTTAACTGCCACGTATTTAAGTGCCACGTATCATGTATTTCAGTGCCACGTATCACGTATTTAAGTGCCACGTATTTAAGTGCCATGTATCACGTATTTAAGTGCCACGTATTTAAGTGCCACGTATCACGTATTTCAGTGCCACGTATCACGTATTTCAGTGCCACGTATCACGTATTTAAGTGCCACGTATTTAAGTGCCACATATTTAACTGCCACGTATTTAAGTGCCACGTATCACGTATTTCAGTGCCACGTATCACGTATTTAAGTGCCACGTATCACGTATTTCAGTGCCACGTATCACACATATATATAACGTATAACGTATAACACACTGACAGGAGCCATAGTTCCTGTCGGTGTGTCACTGCGCATGCGCGAGCGAGTTTACCGGCGGTCATTGACCCCGGCACTCTCGCTTAACGGCAGTGCTGTGTGGGAAAGTTCAACGCAGCTGTACTGCCGTTAACCGAGACGCCGGAGCCATTGAACTCCGGAACAGTACGCGATACACTGCTAGGAGCTTCGCTCCTGGCAGTGTATCGCCGGAGAGCAGCCGATCGGCGTGGGACACTCGTTTTATGGATTCTGCGGACAGGGAGTATGAATTTGATTTTTTATTTTGGGATTTTTTTCTAGGGGATCGAGGGCTTCGCCTACCAGTGTGCTGTTGGTGAGTATATACTCTGTGTTATATGTTGTATGTACTGTGTGTCATGTATGTGTATTGTGTGTGTTTTGTGTAACTTTACAACTGTGCTAAGTCGCCGGACACAGGGACAACTCTCCCATCCTAATACCGGATGGGAGTAGTAGTCCCATACGGCGACTTAGCACAATGGTGGCACTAGCGTCGCATGGGGACACACACACACATACACACACACACACACACACACATACCAAATCAATCAAACGGCCGACACGATCCCCATGCGACGGTATGCCTCCATGTCTCTCCGCCCAAGCACTTCCGCCCACGCACTTCCGGCCGCTTCCCCGCACTTCCTGCTGCAGCGGTTCTGCACCACAAACCGCAATAAAATCCGCATATATATTTTTGATCTGCGGGTTTTACTGCGGGTTTGACCTCACAATGGAGGTCTATGGGTGCAGAACCGCTGCTGTTTCGGACAAAGACATGCTCCTTCTTTTTTCCCGCAGCTATTCAGCGCGGCTTTTTTTTTTTAAATTCAGGATCATGTGCACAGTGGTTCCTGTTTTCCATAGGGTACATTGTACTGTACCCTGCATGGAAAAAAGCTGCGGAACCGCAGCGGCAAAACCGCTGCGGTTCCGCGGTAAAAAACGCACTGTGTGAACATGGCCTTACAGTCACAACCAAGGCAACTGTTAATGTGTATTAAATATCGTGTAGCCACACATACACTTACTATAGGTCCAGAAATATTTGAATGTCAGAACAAGCACCGACAGACTGTAAATGTTTCACAGTAGCAGGACAAAGCTTAGCAGAAGGATGAAGCTACAAGACCAGAACTGTCAATGAAGGGGAAGTGCCTACCCCCAGCAGCAAGGAAGTGAAAGAGGCTGTGGAGAAATGTGCTGCTGAAGAGAGTAGAGAATAAGGCCGGCGTCACACTTGGCGTAAGACAATACGCCACGTATTATACGTCCGTACTACGGCCGTAATACGGAGAAATGTTCCCAAAATAGCGATCCGTAGTCAGGGTGTGTCAGCGTATTTTGCGCATGGCATCCTCCGTATGTAATGTAATCCGTATGGCATCCGTACTGCGAGATTTTCGCGCAGGCTTGCAAAACCGACATCTAATGGATTTGTGTGCTCAAATGTTCATTAAAACATATATACAGTATATATATATATATATATATATGTCATTGAGACACATATATATATATATATATTCTGTATTTAGATTTCATTCAGCGCGATATCTGTGAACAGCCGGTAATTCAATTGCCGGCTTTTCATTTCTCCTGCACAAACCCGACAGGATATGAGACATGGTTTACACACAGTAAACCATCTCATACCCCCTTTTTTTTGCATATTCCACACTACTAATGTTAGTAGTGTGTATGTGCAAAATTTCAGCGCTGTAGCTGCTGAAATAAAGGGTTAAATGGCGGAAAAAATTGGCGTGGGCTCCCGCGCAATTTTCTCCACCAGAATGGTAAAGCCAGTGACTGAGGGCAGATATTAATAGCCAGGAGAGGGTCCATGGTTATTGGCCCCCCCCCCGTGGCTAAAAACATCTGCCCCCAGCCACCCCAGAAAAGGCACATCTGGAAGAAGCCAGATTAATAATGGAGAGGCGTCAATTATGACACCTATCCATTATTAATCCAATTGTTTGAAAGGGTTAAAAAACACACACACACATTATTAAAAAGGATTTTAATTAAATAAACACAGCGGTTGTTGTAATAATTTATTGTTCTCGCAATCCATTTCCAGGCCCTCGCTTGGCAAAATAATTAACGCACAAGATACATACCTTCTGATGTCAGATCACGTCCCACGAAGTAATCCATCTGAAGGGGTTAACTAATATTACAGGCACGAGCTGCGATAAACCACTCGCTCGTGCCTGTAATCCCCGGGTGCTGAAAGGAAAGCTGGATCTGTACTTACATTGAGTCGCGGTGAGGCGCCCTCTGGTGGATGTTCTCATGAACTGCAGCCTGGGAACTTTTTCCCACGCTCCAGGTCATATGAGGACATCCACCAGGGGGCGCATCACCGCGACTGAAGGAAATGTAGGTCAATGACCTACATTTCATTCATTCGCCGGGGGATTACAGACACGAGCACCGCTGCATTTAGCAGGGCTCCTGCCTGTAATATTAGTTAACCCCTTCAGATGGATTACCTCGTGGGACGTGATCTGACATCAGAAGGTATGTATATTGTGCGTTTATTATTTTGCCAAGCGAGGGTTTGCAAATGGATTGGGAGAACAATAAATTATTACAACAACCGCTGTGTTTATTTCATTAAAATCCTTTTTAATCCTGTGTGTGTGTGTTTTTTAACCCTTTCCTACAATTGGATTAATAATGGAAAGGTGTCAAAATTGACGCCTCTCCATTATTAATCTGGCTTAATGTCACCTTACAATAGCAAGGTGGCATTAACCCTTCATTACCCCATATCCCACCGCTACAGGGAGTGGGAAGAGAGTGGCCAAGTGCCAGAATAGGTGCATCTTCCAGATGTGCCTTTTCTGGGGTGGCTGGGGGCAGATGTTTGTAGCCAGGGGGGGCCAATAACCATGGACCCTCTCCTGGCTATTAATATCTGCCCTCAGTCACTGGCTTTACCACTCTGGCGGAGAAAATTGCGCGGGAGCCCACGTCAATTTTTTCCGCCATTTAACCCTTTATTTTAGCAGCTACAGTGCACAAATTTTGCACATACACACTACTAACATTAGTAGTGTGGAATATGCAAAAAAAATGGGGATATGAGATGGTTTACTGTATGTAAACCATGTCTCATATCATGTCGGGTTTGTGAAGGAGAAGGAAAAAGCCGGCAATTGAATTACCGACTTTTCACTAACACCGCTGCGTATTTCTCGCAAGTCACACTGCAGGTCCGTGTGGAATCCGTATTTTTCTCGCCCCCATAGACTTTCATTGGCGTATTATTTGCGCAATACGCTGACAAACGCAGCATGCTGCGATTTTGTACGGCCGTAGAAAGCCGTATAATACTGAACCGTAATATACGGCTAATAGGAGCAGCCCCATTGAGAATAATTGTGCCGTATGTAATGCGAGTTTTACGGACGTAGTTTCTGCGCTCTTACGTCCGTAAAACTCGCCAGTGTGATGCCGGCCTAACCCTTTTAAAAAGACTCCCTACTAAGTTTCACACATTAACATGTGCTACTGATGTACACAAAATTGTAACAATGGGTCAATTTTAAAAATTGAGATAAGTCAATCTTAGGACTCCCACATACATTATATGAGCATCTAGAACTATTCAAAAAGGCAGCTTTGACGAACATTAAAGGGACAACTGTCGGTAACACTACCCTTGTTGTGCGGGATGATGCAGTATAAAACATTAAGAAAAACTACAGCGCCACCTTTTTCAGCTTTTATGGATTTGCAAATTAGGCTCAACAGTGCACTGGTGGTCTTATAAGTGCAAATGCAGCCTACAGCTCCTCTTTGCTTCTACATACCAATGGTGCTCTCGCTTCTTGATTGACAGCGAAGACAAAAGCTCTGCTGCATAATGTCACCTGTGCTCTACCCTGTGTCAGGACTCTGAAAATTTTTTACCTTTTGTGCATTACTGCCCTTTTCCAAGATGGCGTCTTTGGTCTCATGTGTACTTGTCTTCCTGCTATAAAACTCCACCCCAGCCTTCAGTCTGTGCTAGATTATTCTGCTTTGCATCCAGCTCCTGATCACTCCCTGGCCTTGCACCTGCACCTGCTCCTGTGAACCTGTGTTGGAGATCCTGCCACTCTGCTCTGAGTTCCTGCTGCGTACACCAGTGTTCAGTAATCCTCCTTCATCTGCTGCTCGTGTTACTTCCATCTGCATTTGCTGGACATGTAAGCTGTTTTCTGCTCTGCAAAACCTGAGACTATTAACCAGGCCTCCCTGGTTGAGCTAAGATATGATTTGAACTGCCTTATAGCATATCTATCTGTGTCTGGACTAAGTCAAGGATCTATTCGTGTCAGGTTTCCTCAAGAATAACTGTGCTTCATAGACTTTCTGTTTGTTTGCATCTACCTCTGAAGTTTCCTATTGACTGCTAAGCTGCGTTTATTATTTGCACCAAGTGTTGTGGACTTGAGATTCTCTCTGCACCTGTTTGAATCACCGTGTGATAATATAAACTTTACCACTTATAAAACTGTGTCCTGTTGTCTTGTTCCACGCAAAGAGTCTCCTGAATTATCCCCTATAATTGTTACAGGATAATCTAGCCATAAAAAAAAAGGAGACTGCTGGAACAATGACTGCAGAGAGCAGATTAGAGCAGGTGTTTTCCATAATTAGATCACTGCAGAAAGATGTGGAAGGTCTGCAAAAGAAGTTTGGAAGCTTTGAACACAATCAACAAGTGTTTGGACAAACTTTGCAGGACTTAAGCAATCGCATGGCAGCCCAGGAAAACAAACTTGCTGGCATAGAGTCCCAGTACGGACGGGCTTTTCAGGACATAAGCACGCAAATAGCTGCACAAGTGACTTTACCCTCTGGGCAACCGCAACCAGCAAGCCCACCTAAGTTGCCCCCATTCAGATTTAATGGTGATCGCGACAAATTTCGTGGCTTTGTGAATCAATGTATGCTATATTTTGATGTGCATGCTGACCGTTTTCCTACTGATAGATCCAAAGAATTGTGTGTAATAATGCTACTGACCTCACGAGCGCTCGCCTGGGCGAATCCGATGATTGAGTCTCGTGACCCACGGTTAAATGACTTGGATGATTTCTTGGCCGCTATGGCATTAATGTTTGATGACCCTAATCGCCGTGCAACCGCTGAATCTGCTTTGTTGTCTTTACGCCAGGCTAAACGTTCTGTTATTGAGTATGCCACTGAATTCAGGAGATTGGCGGTAGATACCAATTGGGACAGTTATGCACAATAGCCTATTTTTAAAAGGGGTCTGTCTAGTATTATAAAAGATGAACTAGCTCGCTCGGAGTCACCACAAGAACTAGAGACATTTATACAGCATTGTGTGCGCATAGACATTCGCCTTACTGAGCGTAGGCAGGAGAAATTTGCTGCATATAACCGTATTTCTAACTTTTCCCTTCCTTCCAAAGAGCCTGCAGGTAAAACATCTCGGGAAGTGGAGGAGGTGCCCATGCAGATTGATTCCGTTCAGAGACGCGAGATCAATGAGCGCTGGGAGCATCGCCTTCGTGAAAGTCTATGTTTCTACTGCGGCCAGTCTGACCACTTCTTGATCAATTGTCCTAAGTGTCCTAGACGGCCTAACAAGGTGCTAGCAGCAATAGGGGAGTATGACAACTGTGATGATGAATCTGACATCTCTGAATGTAGCCTGCCTTTAAACGCTGTATTCCATTCACTTTCTATGACTTCACAGCCCAAGGAGCTGAAGGAAAAGAACTCTCACTGTTCTCTCCCTATTATTAAGATCCTGTGTTCAGGACAGTGGATTTCCAGTTCAGCTATGATTGACTCGGGTGCAGGTGGCAATTTCATGGATATCGCATTTGCCAAGGAACATGGTATTAAAATTCAGCATAGAGCCTCTCCAATTACCATGGAAACAGTGGATGGGTCACCTTTAATCTCTGGGCCTGTGGATCAGGAGACCATACCCCTTGAAATTTTGTTGGAGCCTAATCATCAGGAGCAACTTTCTTTCTTGCTAATTTCTTCTCCTCATTTTCCTGTGATTTTAGGCATTCCTTGGTTGCGTTCTCAGAACCCAATTATCAACTGGGAGACAAAGGAGATTATCTTTCCAACAAGGAGCAACTCAGCGTTAACGGAAGCTGTGCCCGAGTCCACGGCTACGGAACCACATGTACAGGTATTTTCTTTACCTCCAGCATATAAAGAGTTCCCTGACCTCTGTGACAAGAAGAATGCAGATCAGCTTCCTCCACACAGGCATTATGACTGTTCCATTGAGTTGCTTCCTGGGGGAGATATTCCTTTTGGTCACGTATACCCTTTGGCGGCACCTGAGCTTCAAGCCTTAAAGGAGTATATTGATGAAAATCTGGCCAAAGGCTTCATACGTCCTTCTTCCTCACCAGCAGGGGCACCCATTTTTTTTGTAAAGAAGAAGGATGGGACCCTGAGACCCTGTGTTGACTATCGGGAACTCAATAAGGTAATCGTACGAAACCGTTACCCTTTGTCTCTGATTCCCAAATTACTGGAAAGAGTCCGCCATGCTAAGGTGTTCTCTAAGCTGGATCTTCGTGGGGCTTATAATTTTGTGCGTATTCGTCCAGGGGATGAGTGGAAGACAGCATTCAGATGCCGGTATGGACACTTTGAATCTCTTGTGATGCCCTTCGGGCTTTGTAACGCCCCTGCAGCATTTCAACACCTTGTTAATGACATCTTCAGAGATTTGTTGGACCAGTTTGTGGTGATCTATTTGGACAATATACTAATCTTTTCTGACTCTCTACAGGAACATGAAGAACATGTCAAAATTGTTTTAAGACGTCTGAAAGAGAACCAACTGTATATCAAGCCGGAGAAATGCGAGTTCCATCGTTCTGAGATACAGTTCTTGGGTTATATCATCTGTCCCCAGGGGCTGAACATGGAATCTGGTAAGATTCAGGCTATCCTTGACTGGCCGGCACCCAAGAACGTTAAGGAGGTCCAACGTTTTATTGGTTTTGCAAATTTC
This sequence comes from Ranitomeya variabilis, assembly GCF_051348905.1. NCBI lineage: Eukaryota > Metazoa > Chordata > Amphibia > Anura > Dendrobatidae > Ranitomeya > Ranitomeya variabilis. The sequence continues at coordinate 540,639,028 of NC_135234.1, forward strand.
TACAGACGCTTCATTCGAAATTTTTCTGATATTGTCCGTCCCATTACTTCCTTGACAAAGAAGGAAAAGCCCTTTAAGTGGACATCACAGGCTTAAGAAGCTTTTGATCGGCTGAAGATCTGTTTCACATCAGCACCGCTGTTGATACACCCAGATCCAACACATCCTTTCATTGTGGAGGTGGACGCTTCTGATAATGCTTTGGGGGCTATTCTCTCCCAAAGAACTGGAGAGAAGGGTCTGCTACATCCTTGTACTTTCTTTTCCCGTAGACTCACCTCAGCAGAAAAGAATTACGACGTGGGAGTCAAGGAATTGCTGGCTATTATTGCGGCTTTCAAAGAATGGAGGCATCATCTGCAAGGAGCTGCACAACAGATCATAGTGCTAACTGACCATCGCAATCTAGAGTTCCTTAGATCTGCTAGATGTCTTTCTCCTCATCAGGCTCGTTGAAACTTATTCTTAAATCAATTTAACTTTGTTATCTCGTACCGTCCAGGTTCTCGTAATGGGAAGGCGGATGCTTTTTCCCGAATCCATGCTGCGGATTCCGTACCTGGAGCCCCGTCCAAGACCATTCTATCTGATGCCAATTTCATCGGAGTTATCCACGATCAGGACTTGTGGAAGGAGTGCAGGGAGGCCTATGACAGTGATGTATTTCTGGCCAACCCACCTGTGGATATTAATCTTGTCTTTAAGGGTGGCATGTGGTTCAGAGATCGACATATCGACGTCCCGGAGGTCGTCCATCTGCAGATCCTCAAGTTGGTACATGACTCCAAGTTGGCTGGTCACAGGGGGGGTACAGAAGACCCAAGAGTTCCTGAGCCGATTCTTCTGGTGGCCAACTTGCCTGAAGGATACCAAGGACTATGTTCTCTCTTGCGAGGTATGTGCCCATTACAAGACTCCTCATGTGGCACCTACGGGTCTTCTACAACCATTACCTGTTCCATCCCGCCCTTGGGGGTCTATATCAATGGACTTTATTGTGGAGCTGCCTACATCGGGGGGCATGACTACAATCATGGTGGTAGTTGATCGCCTGACAAAAGCTGCTCATTTTGTTCCGTGCACCGGCCTCCCCTCAGCTAAAGATACAGTGAACTTGGTTATACAGAATGTCTTTCGGTTGCATGGGGTGCCGGATGAGATCATCTCTGACCGTGGAGTACAGTTCACTTCAAGATTCTGGAAGGGGTTTTGCTCTGCACTCAATATTAATGTCTGTCTCTCTTCTGCTTACCATCCCCAGACAAATGGTCAGACGGAGCGTACCAACCAGACGCAGCGTACCAACCAGACGCTGGAACAATATCTAAGATGCTATGTCAGCCATCTCCAGGATGATTGGTTGGAGTTGTTGCCATTAGCCGAATTTTCATATAATAATTCTCAGAGCGCCTCCACTAAATTTACACCTTTCTTTGCCAATCTGGGTTATCATCTGTGTATTTTACCTAGGTCTCCAATTAATTCTCCAGTTCCAGCAGTGGAGGAAAGGCTGACTGCGATGAGACAAAATCTGGAGGTTCTGAAGGAATCCCTGACCACAGCTCAAGAACGTTGTAAGAGATCGGCTGATAGATTCCGTAAACCTGCACCCATGTTCAAGGTAGGAGATTCCGTGTGGTTAGCAACTAAGAATCTGAAGTTAAACGTTCCTTCACAAAAACTTGGACAGAAATTCATTGGCCCTTTCAAGATCAACGGTATTGTAAGGTATTGTGAGCTCTGTGAAAGTGAGAAGAGATTCCAGCTCAGGAAAATGTATAAAATCAAAAATTATTTATTCCAAATTATTTTTAAAAAGAGAGGAAACACTGCATGTCAAAAATCAGCAATATCCAAAAAATGGAAGGACAACCATGATACAGCTGAACGCGTTTCGAACACTGAGTGTTCTTAGTCCACAGCAAGTGATCCAAGTGAGCGCTTCGTATATAAAAGCATCCGTCACAGGTGAAATGAATGCAAGATATAATTGGAGAACCGCACCTACTGCAATACAGAAAATTATATATATAATACAAAGAGATACAAAGAAAAAAATAATTAAATAACATACAATCACAATAGCAGAACAAAATGAAAAAGAAAAAGAAAAAGAAAGAGAAAAAGAAGAAGAAGAAGAAGAAGAAGAGCTCTGTGGCCTGCCGGCTGAAGCTACCTAGGACAATGAAGGTACACCCAGTTTTTCATGTATCTTTACTAAAGCCTGTATCTCCTAATACCTTCCAGGGACGTGTTGTGCCACCTCCACAGCCTGTGTTGATTGATGGGCAAGAACAATTTGTGGTGGAGGAAATTATTGATTCCAGGATTCGCAGGAATCGGCTCCAATATCTGATACGATGGCAGGGATATCCCCCTGAGGAAGACTCTTGGGAACCTGTGGAAAACATCAATGCCCAACAGAAGATTTCTCGTTTTCATCAGAGATTCCCTGAGAAACCAGGTCCAGGATCATCCTGAGGCCGCTTCTAAGGAGGGAGTAATGTCAGGACTCTGAACATTTTTTACCTTTTGTGCATTACTGCCCTTTTCCAAGATGGCATCTTTGGTCTCATGTGCACTTGTCTTCCTGCTATAAAACTCCACCCCAGCCTTCAGTCTGCGCTAGATTATTCTGCTTTGCATCCAGCTCCTGATTACTCCCTGGCCTTGCACCTGTACCTGCTCCTGTGAACCTGTGTTGGAGATCCTGCCACTCTGCTCTGAGTTCCTGCTGCGTACACCAGTGTTCAGTAATCCTCCTTCATCTGCTGCTCGTGTTACTTCCATCTGCATTTGCTGGACATGTAAGCTGTTTGCTGCTCTGCAAAACCTGAGACTATTAACCAGGCCTCCCTGGTTGAGCTAAGATATGATTTGAACTGCCTTATAGCATATCTATCTGTGTCTGGACTAAGTCAAGGATCTATTCGTGTCAAGTTTCCTCAAGAATAACTGTGCTTCATAGACTTTCTGTTTGTTTGCATCTACCTCTGAAGTTTCCTATTGACTGCTAAGCTGCGTTTATTATTTGCACCAAGTGTTGTGGACTTGAGTTTCTCTCTGCACCTGTTTGAATCACCGTGTGATAATATAAACTTTACCACTTATAAAACTGTGTCCTGTTGTCTTGTTCCACGCAAAGAGTCTCCTGAATTATCCCCTATAATTGTTACACCCTGTCAGTCAAGAAGCAGTCGGCAACACTGTTGAGAAGAAGCGAAGGGAAGCCATAGACTGCAAGTGCACTGATACACCCACTAGTGCAGTACCGAACATAATTTGCATATCAATAAAATATGTATTTTGGCGCAACTGCGCAGCGGTTGGCCCTGTAATTGACCCTGTTCTATCTCTGCCTGCACAAGGGTAGTATTATGTATGGTCATCTAAAGGAACAAGTTGTAAAAAAAAAAGGTTAGCCAGCAAACAACAAGCAGAGCTAAACCACACTTCTTTACATAAACACAGACAAAGCTTATATAGATTATTTGCCACATAAGGAACTTGCAGAGGTCATTGTAAACTGGGAAGTAGACTAAGTACCTTCTACTTTATTCTCATTTATTTCTAAGGTGATATTTCTACAATTTCTTAATATAACTTTTCAAATGTCTTTTTAATGTAGTACCTCTGGCTGTGCATTGTCTTGGTTAAGGCTCATGTCATCACTTGGCTGCGTGGTCTCAATACTAGGAGGGTTCCCAAACCGTTCCCGTTCTTGCTGCTGGCTCTCTCGTAGACTGTGGATAATGCTACATGACTGCTGTTGTTTCTAAAAGAAAGGTGAGACAAATAGTGCATTTGTTAGCTATAAATATCCAAATTATTCTCTACCTACACGTAGTTCGCAATATTAATACAATGCATCTGGCAATGTTGTGGGGCTCAATATACTTTTTTGGTAATCAAATAATATGGAATACAGTGACCATCTACTGTTATAAGGGAATTGTGACTGCTTACTCTAGTCTTATGCAGCTAGTAGTATCCTGTGTCACATTATGGACAATTTTATGTGGGCACAGATGCCCTCCACTTTTATGGGGGCATTGTGGATAGTAGTTTTATGAGTATGGCAATGTTATGGGGAAATGTAGTTGGTAATATTATAGAGGCAATATAACCAGATCTGATATAGAAGCACTAGGGCTGACACTTGTGGAGACTCCATAATATGGTTATTTTAAAGCAAAAACAAAATGTAAACAACATTAGTAATGAGCGAACGTGCTGGGATAAGGTGTTATCTGACCATTCCCAGGTGCTAACCGAGTGTCATCGGCGTGCTTGAAAAATATGTTTGAGTCTCCCCGGCTGCATCTCTCATGGATGTGTCGCAACACATATAGTCTGTTAAGCAATCCCTCCATGTGTTGTGGCTGTTGATTAGCCGCGGAGACTCAAACATATTTTTCCAGCACGCCGAAGACACTCGGTTACCACCTGAGCATGGTAAGATAACACCTTATCCCAGCACGTTCGCTCAACACAAAACAACATAAACAATCTAAGGATTTTGTTTCACTCACTGCCCGGATACGTTTGAGACACTTCTTCAGCCACATGCGTATAGTTTGTTTAGCCACTTCTTCTTCTATTGTGTACTCTAGCTGTTCTCGGGCTAGTAGTTCTTCCAGCTGAAGGCTCTTCCTGATGTCCACAGATCTATATGACAGCATGCTGTAGGAAAATGTCAGGTGATAACTCATCAATTTGGAGCATTTTCTTGTGACATTCTATGTATGAGTTGTTTTCAGCACACACAAACACGCGCGCATACACACATACACACATACATGTGCACACATACACACAGTCATGAAAATGAAAATTAACACTGGAAATAGGGAAAGATGAGTCCAACGGATTAATAAGAATCATAAAGGAAAAATCTTGGCTCTTATTACATACTGTAAAAAGGAAAATTACATTTTGTGGCATGCTGCCATTCCAGAAGCACTGCTGATTTTTTTCCTGCCTTATTTGGCATATGTGTTCACATACTGGATTATCTATATCCCCTATTAGGTCTCTACTTAGTTGCAGTATTAACTACTTTAATTCATAATCTACAGAAAATACAATTTACATGCTTTGATAAAATTATACATGTTCCACTGAAAATGTATTGTAAAATGTATTTCATTGTTCAAAAAATTAAAGTGGCTTTCAGCTACACTGATATTGATTACACATTCCTAGACTAAGTCATAGATACCAGATCAGCGGGTTCCAACACATGGAATACTCACTGATTAGCTGCTACTAGCTCCAGCAGTGGCCGGATGTAAACAGCGTACGAAGGGGAACATCACTGCACCAATTTTTTTTGGCCACTTCTGGGTTCTGTAGATAAGCTCTGTACAAATTAATAGGAACTGATTTGCATTCCTGGGAGGGTCCACTAAACAGTGTGAAAGAGCGATGGAGTTCCCCTTCATACACTCTGATAGCGGATGATCAGTGATAGGGTCAAGTGTTGGACTCCCACAGATGTAAGTTGGATAATTTATTCTTAAGGGTAGGTCATCAATATCAGTGTAGTGGAAACCCCTTAACTGTCATATAATACATGCACATAAATATATATATCATAAGATATTGCACCTGAGCACATCATGAAAAGTGACATCACCACCACTATGCAAACGCTCCATTTCATAGCACATGTGCTTAAATAAAAGCTTGTCTTTGTCCAGGTCCACTTCTAATCGGCCACGAAGCAACCTCAGGAGGAACTTTATTCGAAATGTTGGAATAACTCCCTGGTGATGAGATACAAATCAGTATCACAAGAAGCAATATCTAAAGTTGTAGCTGTTATTTCTATTTCTCACAAGTTCATACACTCAGTAACTTCTTATGTGATAGTTTATATGAGTTTACAGCCTCATGTGAATTGTTCATTTTTCTCCCGCAGAACTACAAGATGCCTTTTAACTATATAACAGTGGAGGGCTAGTAGTTACCTATAGCTCTCTGATACTGATTTCACACAAATTTCCTCTATACATATTTTGTGTCTACAGAGCATAAGAATGTTTAAATCATCTGTTGACAGTGGAATCAAAACTTACATCATTTTACCGCTACGCGATACGGGTATGTGATTTATTTTTTAAGTTGAATGGTTTTTATACATGTATTATCCTTTAAAAACTCTGTTTCCAAAAACAACAGGAGGAAACAATGACATTTCACAGTACAACTATGTGAGGCTTTATGATATTACTAGATGGAGGCCCGATGCTGTCGCATCGGGAGGGCGCTAATATCATGATGGGGGCAGGCATGCGGCGCTGTTGTTGCCTAATGGTATCCTGTGATAATCTAATGACTTTTGCATCAGGGGACTCATGTGCTTGACGCCTACGCTTATATGCATTGTTTTTGTCCCAGCGATGGTGTAGCTCTTCGAGAGTCTTATTTGCCCTTTGTTGTCTTCGAAGTTGTGCCTTTGCTGCTTTCCTTTCATTGTCATTGGTGTACTTTTTATAAGGAGCCATGTTGGAATTGATATTTGCTTTTTAAAGGGGTTTTCCCACGAACAAAAGTTCATTTTAAAAATTGTTTGTGTCTGACCATGTACCGAACATACTACAGCTCCTGGGCAGGGGAGGAAGCAAAAGACAATACTGACATTACAGCAGGAGATTGCAGAGGATACATTTTGTGAGGTAAAATATTTTTTAAAAACAGTCAGTGAAATATTTTACCTCACAAAATGAATCCTCTGTGATCCCCTGCTATAATGTCAGTATTTTCTTTTGCTTCCTCCCCTGCCCAGGAGATGTGGTATGCTCCATACGCGGTCAGACACAGTCAATTTTTAAAATGAACTTTTGTTCGTGGGAAAACCCATTTAGTGTAACCGGCTTCCTCTGCCTGTAGACACGTCGCGCATCTGCCGCCGGGATCAGCCGAATGATTCACTGTGCCTGTGCGTAATTTGCACCGGCTCAGTAAATCAGACTGCCGCTATCTTTGTGCAGACAGATAGCGGCGGTCACATTAAAACTGCACATGCGCTCCTACTGTACAAAGATGGCAGCAGTCAGTGAATCATTCGGCTGATCCCAGTGGCGGCATGTTCACGATGGTGTTACGCTGGTGGTACCGTGCAAGAGGCTGCGTGAGTGTGAGTGAGTGTGTGAAAGTGTGAGTGTGTAAATGTAAGTGTGAGTGTGTGTGAGTTTGAGTGTGTGAGTGTAAGTGTGAGTGAGTGTGTGAGGTGCGTGCGGCATATAGAGTGTGTGTGTGTGTGTGTGTGTGGTGCGACGGTGTTCTGCTGGTGGTACCGCACAATAAGTTTGTACCAGCAGCAGTTTCCATATTGAGACACCCATCACTTGATGTCCCATTATGGTGGTCGGTGAACTTCCTCCGCTTGGAATTCTGGGATACGGTGACATCTGGACAGAACAGGAAATGAAAACATTACAAGGCAATTATATAAATAGATTTTGACTCCATGGTAAAAAACATCACTGCTCCTGTAATTTAGCCAAAGGTGTAACTTTTCCATTCCCCTACAGATGATCAGTCTATTATACTAAATCAGCTCACAACCCTCTCATTGGAGATAATACAGTAGTAAAATTGTCTAGAGCATTCAGGCCATTGTCCTCATAGCAATGAACAATAAGTTGCTGGAAATAAGGATAGGGCCAGACGAGACGACCATATATATTCTCATCCATGAGAATCGGCTAATTATGCAAATGTCACTCTGATCAAACTCTGATCAGAGTGTGAGTATAGTGAGATCTGATTCTCTTGGATGAGGAGAAGTTGGAGAAAAAAATTTCTCCCACTCCTCCATTTGGTCAGTCCATGGAAATCGGATCACATTCAGATGTTATCCGGGTACAGTCCGATGTTTCTATGGACTCATTGACTTGCATACCAGAACGAGATACAAATATCAGAACCCACTCGAGAATGCACCGATTTTTCCACAGACAGTCTCTGCCCGTTGAAAAAAATCTGACATGTTCATGGCCCCATAGGCTAACATTGGTGCAGGTGCGATCCGATGTTTTGTTGGATAACACAAGGACCAATCTACACCTTCCCTAGTAGAGAAGCTGTACAGTGTATCCATGATATGTGATATTCATACGAAACAGTTTAAAAAAAAAAATTACCTCTCTTTTATCATCAACCATATTCCATATAATTTGATAATGGCGAAGGTCATTAGGGCTTAGTAACTGGTCCTCTTCAGTGGAGTAGAACAGAGAAAAATTCTCTACAATTATGGCTGAAATCAGACAAAAATACACTGGGGTCTATTCAAGATTAACAATGTATTTCTATTAATAATGAAATTGTTATTGTCAGATCTTTTCAATTTACAGTCATGGCCAAAAGTATTCACACCCCTGCAATTCTGTCAGATAATACTCAGTTTCTTCCTGAAAATGATTGCAATCACAAATTCTTTGGTATTATTATCTTCATTTAATTTGTCTTAAATGAAAAAAAACACAAAAAGAATTGTTCTAAAGCCAAATTGGATATAATTCCACACCAAACATAAAAAAGGGGGTGGACAGAAGTATTGGCACTGTTCGAAAAATCATGTGATGCTTCTCTAATTTGTGTAATTAACAGCACCTGTAACTTACCTGTGGCACCTAACAGGTGTTGGCAATAACGAAATCACACTTGCAGCCAGTTGACATGGATTAAAGTTGACTCAACCTCTGTCCTGTGTCGTTGTGTGTACCACATTGAGCACGGAGAAAAGAAGGAAGACCAAAGAACTGTCTGAGGACTTGAGAAACCAAATTGTGAGGAAGCATGAGTAATCTCAAGGCTACACATCCATCTCCAAAGACCTGAATGTTCCTGTGTCTACCGTGCGCAGTGTCATCAAGAAGTTTAAAGCCCATGGCACTGTGGCTAACCTCCCTAGATGTGGACGGAAAAGAAAAATTGACAAGAGATTTCAATGCAAGATTGTGCGGATGTTGGATAAAAAACCTCGACTAACATCCAAACAAGTTCAAGCTGCCCTGCAGTCCGAGGGTACAACAGTGTCAACCCTTACTATCCGTCGGCGTATGAATGAAAAGGGACTGTATGGTAGGAGACCCAGGAAGACCCCACTTCTTACCTCGAGACATAAAAAAGCCAGGCTGGAGTTTGCCAAAACTTACCTGAAAAAGCCTAAAACGTTTTGGAAGAATGTTCTCTAGTCAGATGAGACAAAAGTAGAGCTTTTTGGGCAAAGGCATCAACATAGAGTTTACAGGAGAAAAAAAAAGAGGCATTCAAAGAAAAGAACACGGTCCCTACAGTCAAACATGGTGGAGGTTCCTTGATGTTTTGGGGTTGCTTTGCTGCCTCTGGCAATGGACTGCTTGACCATGTGCATGGAATTATGAAGTCTGAAGACTACCAACAAATTTTGCAGCATAATGTAGGGCCCAGTGTGAGAAAGCTGGGTCTCCTGTTGTGAACTATTCTTCTTGGCTCCCTCTTGTGGTCACTAGTGATTTGGCACTTGGATTGTCTTTTACCAGGTTGGTACTCACCTGCTTCGTTAGGCCTGGGGTGTTGCTATTTAAACTTCCTGGATTCTCAGTCCAGTGCCTGGCATCGTTGTAATCAGTTCATTTCTGTTTGCTCCTGTCTTCAGGTCCTGGTTCTTTGCAAGATAAGCTAAGTCCTGCTTTCTTATTTTTTGTTATTTTGCTTTGTTCATATTTTTGTCCAGCCTGTACAAAATGTGATTCCTGATATTGCTGGAAGCTCTAGGGGGCTGATATTCTCCCCCCTCACCGTTAGTCGGTTTGGGGGTTCTTGGATATTCAGTGTGGATATTTTGCAGGGTTTTTTGCTGACCATATAAGTCATCTTACTATTTTCTGCTATTAGTCAGTGGGCCTCTCTTTGCTAAAATCTAGTTCATTCTTACGTTTGTCTTTTCTTCTTACCTCACCGTTATTATTTGTTGGGGGCTTGTATTAATTTGGGGTCTTTTCTCTGGAGGCAAGAGAGGTCTTATTTTCCCTGATAGGGTTAGTTAGTTCTCCGGCTGGCGCGAGACGTCTAGGATCAACGTAGGCACGTTCCCCGGCTACTGTTAGTGTTTGTGCTAGGATCAGGTATATGGTCAGCCTAGTTACCACATCCCTATGAGCTGGTATTTATGTTTGCAGACTTTGCTGTAATCTCTGAGATCCTTGCCATTGGGATCATAACAGTATGCCAGGCCCATGAATAGTTAATGCATTGCAGAAGTGGGATTAAAAGAAAAGGAGTTCTGAGGTTTTTTTTCTCCTCTTTCTTCCTTCCCCTTTTTCTCAGAGTGGCTGTAAGCTTTGCTGCAGACATGAATGTTCAGACCTTGATTACTAGTGTGGATCAGCTTGCTGCACGAGTGCAGAGCATAAAGGATTTTGTTGTTAGCAGTCCTATGTCAGAGCCTAAGATACCTATTCCTGAGCTGTTCTCTGGAGATCGATTTAAATTTAGGAATTTTAGGAATAATTGTAAATTGTTTCTATCTTTGAAACCTCGTTCGTCTGGAGATTCAGCTCAGCAAGTTAAAATTGTTATCTCCTTTTTGCGTGGCGACCCTCAGGATTGGGCTTTCTCGTTAGCGCCAGGAGATCCGGCATTGGCGGATGTTGATGCGTTTTTTCTGGCGCTCGGATTGCTTTATGAGGAGCCTAATCTTGAAATTCAGGCAGAAAAAGCTCTACTGGCTATCTCTCAGGGCCAGGATGAAGCCGAAGTGTATTGCCAAAAATTTCGGAAATGGTCCGTGCTTACTCAATGGAATGAATGTGCTCTGGCCGCAAATTTCAGAAATGGCCTTTCTGAAGCCATTAAGAATGTGATGGTGGGTTTCACAATTCCTACAAGTCTGAATGATTCTATGGCGCTGGCTATTCAGATTGATCGGCGTTTGCGGGAGCGCAAATCCGCTAATCCTCTGGCGGTGTTGTCTGAACAGACACCTGTTTCAATGCAATGTGATAGAAACCCTGATCCAGCAATGCAATGTGATAGAATCCTGACTAGAACCGAACGACAAAATCATAGACGACAGAATGGGCTGTGTTTTTACTGTGGTGATTCTACACATGTTATATCAGCATGCTCTAAACGCCTAACCAAGGTTGTCAGTCCTGTCTCCATTGGTAATTTGCAGCCTAAATTTATTTTGTCTGTGACTTTAATTTGTTCATTGTCTTCCTACCCTGTTATGGCGTTTGTGGATTCAGGTGCTGCCCTGAGTCTTATGGACTTGTCGTTTGCCAAGCGCTGCGGTTTTGTCCTGGAGCTTTTAAAAATTCCTATTCCTCTCAGAGGAATTGATGCTACGCCACTGGCGGAAAATAAACCGCAGTTTTGGACACAAGTGACCATGTGCATGACTCCTGAACATCGGGAGGTGATTCGTTTTCTTGTTCTGCATAAAATGAATGATTTGGTCGTGTTAGGTCTGCCATGGTTACAGACCCATAATCCTGTTTTGGATTGGAAGGCTATGTCTGTGTCGAGTTGGGGTTGTCAGGGAATTCATTGCGATTCTCCGCCAGTGTCTATTGCTACTTCTACTCCTTCAGAGGTTCCTGAGTATTTGTGTGACTATCAGGATGTATTCAGTGAGTCCAGGTCCAGTGATCTTCCTCCTCATAGGGACTGTGACTGCGCTATAGATTTGATTCCTGGCAGTAAATTTCCTAAGGGACGATTATTTAATTTGTCTGTACCCGAGCATGCCGCGATGCGTTCTTATGTCAAGGAGTCTTTGGAGAAGGGGCATATTCGTCCATCCTCTTCCCCTCTTGGTGCGGGATTCTTTTTTGTGGCCAAGAAGGACGGGTCTTTGAGACCTTGTATAGACTATCGGCTTCTGAATAAAATCACTGTTAAGTTTCAGTATCCTTTGCCACTATTGTCAGACTTGTTTGCTCGGATTAAGGGTGCCAAGTGGTTCACCAAGATAGATCTTCGTGGTGCGTACAACCTTGTGCGCATTAGGCAGGGAGATGAATGGAGAACTGCATTCAATACGCCCGAAGGTCATTTTGAATACTTGGTGATGCCCTTTGGGCTCTCTAATGCTCCTTCAGTGTTTCAGTCCTTTATGCATGATATCTTCCGGAAGTATCTGGATAAATTTATGATTGTTTATCTGGATGATATTCTGGTTTTCTCGGATGATTGGGATTCTCATGTAAAGCAGGTCAGGATGGTGTTTCAGGTTTTGCGTGATAATGCTTTGTTTGTGAAGGGCTCAAAGTGTCTCTTTGGAGTGCAGAAGGTTTCCTTTTTGGGTTTTATTTTCTCCCCTTCTGCTGTGGAGATGGACCCAGTCAAGGTCCGAGCTATTCATGATTGGACTCAGCCCACGTCTGTTAAGAGTCTTCAGAAGTTCTTGGGGTTTGCTAATTTCTACCGTCACTTTATCGCTAATTTTTCTAGCGTTGTTAAACCTTTGACGGATATGACCAAGAAAGGTTCTGATGTGGCTAATTGGGCCCCTGCAGCCGTGGAGGCCTTCCAGGAGCTGAAGCGCCGGTTTACTTCGGCGCCTGTTTTGTGCCAGCCTGATGTCTCACTTCCCTTTCAGGTTGAAGTGGATGCTTCTGAGATCGGTGCTGGGGCTGTTTTGTCGCAGAGAGGCTCTGGTTGCTCTGTGATGAGACCATGTGCTTTTTTCTCTAGGAAGTTTTCGCCTGCTGAGCGGAACTATGATGTTGGTAATCGGGAGTTGTTGGCCATGAAGTGGGCATTTGAGGAGTGGCGTCATTGGCTCGAGGGTGCTAAGCATCGTGTGGTGGTCTTGACTGATCACAAAAATCTGATGTATCTCGAGTCTGCTAAGCGCCTGAATCCTAGACAGGCTCGTTGGTCATTGTTTTTCTCTCGTTTTGACTTTGTGGTCTCGTACCTGCCTGGTTCGAAGAATGTTAAGGCTGATGCTCTTTCTAGGAGCTTTGTGCCTGACTCTCCTGGAGTCTCGGAGCCAGCTGGTATTCTTAAAGAGGGAGTAATCGTGTCGGCCATATCTCCTGATTTGCGACGTGTGTTGCAGAGATTTCAGGCTGGTAGACCTGACTCTTGTCCACCCGACAGACTGTTTGTTCCTGATAAATGGACCAGCAAAGTCATTTCCGAGGTTCATTCCTCGGTGTTGGCAGGGCATCCGGGAATTTTTGGTACCCGAGATTTGGTGGCTAGGTCCTTTTGGTGGCCTTCCTTGTCACGGGATGTGCGGTCATTTGTGCAGTCCTGTGGGACTTGTGCTCGGGCTAAGCCTTGTTGTTCTCGTGCTAGCGGGTTGCTTCTGCCCTTGCCCATCCCGAAGAGGCCTTGGACACACATTTCCATGGATTTCATTTCTGATCTTCCGGTGTCTCAAGGAATGTCTGTCATCTGGGTGGTGTGTGATCGTTTTTCCAAGATGGTCCATTTGGTACCCTTGCCTAAGTTGCCTTCCTCTTCCGATCTGGTTCCTTTGTTTTTTCAGAATGTGGTTCGTTTACACGGCATTCCGGAGAATATCGTGTCCGACAGAGGATCCCAGTTTGTGTCCAGATTCTGGCGATCTTTTTGTGCTAAAATGGGCATTGATTTGTCGTTTTCATCTGCCTTCCATCCTCAGACTAATGGTCAAACGGAGCGAACTAATCAGACACTGGAGGCTTATTTTGAGATGTTTTGTTTCTGCGGACCAGGATGATTGGGTGACCTTCTTGCCATTGGCGGAGTTTGCCCTTAATAATCGGGCTAGTTCCGCTACTTTGGTTTCGCCATTCTTCTGCAACTCTGGTTTTCATCCTCGTTTCTCCTCGGGTCATGTTGAGTCTTCTGACTGTCCTGGGGTGGATTCCGTGGTGGATAGGTTGCAGCGGATTTGGAATCATGTGGTGGACAACTTGAAGTTGTCACAGGAGAAGGCTCAGCGTTTTGCCAACCGCCGCCGCGGTGTGGGCCCCCGACTTCGTGTTGGGGATTTGGCTTGGTTGTCTTCTCGGTATGTCCCTCTGAAGGTTTCCTCTCCTAAGTTTAAGCCTCGCTTTATTGGTCCTTATAAAATTTTGGAAGTTCTTAACCCGGTTTCTTTTCGTTTGGATCTTCCGGTGTCGTTTGCCATTCACAACGTGTTCCATAGGTCTTTGTTGCGGCGGTACGTTGTTCCTGTGGTTCCTGCTGTTGAGCCTCCTGCTCCGGTGTTGGTTGAGGGCGAGTTGGAGTACGTGGTAGAGAAGATCTTGGATTCTCGTCGCTCTAGACGGAGGCTTCAGTATTTGGTCAAATGGAAGGGCTATGGTCAGGAGGATAATTCCTGGGTGGCCGCCTCTGATGTTCATGTGGCCGATTTGGTTCGTGCCTTCCACGCTGCTCATCCTGGTCGCCCTGGTGGTCTTGGTGAGGGTTCGGTGACCCCTCCTTAAAGGGGGGGTACTGTTGTGAACTATTCTTCTTGGCTCCCTCTTGTGGTCACTAGTGATTTGGCACTTGGATTGTCTTTTACCAGGTTGGTACTCACCTGCTTCGTTAGGCCTGGGGTGTTGCTATTTAAACTTCCTGGATTCTCAGTCCAGTGCCTGGCATCGTTGTAATCAGTTCATTTCTGTTTGCTCCTGTCTTCAGGTCCTGGTTCTTTGCAAGATAAGCTAAGTCCTGCTTTCTTATTTTTTGTTATTTTGCTTTGTTCATATTTTTGTCCAGCTTGTACAAAATGTGATTCCTGATATTGCTGGAAGCTCTAGGGGGCTGATATTCTCCCCCCTCACCGTTAGTCGGTTTGGGGGTTCTTGGATATTCAGCGTGGATATTTTGCAGGGTTTTTGCTGACCATATAAGTCATCTTACTATTTTCTGCTATTAGTCAGTGGGCCTCTCTTTGCTAAAATCTAGTTCATTCTTACGTTTGTCTTTTCTTCTTACCTCACCGTTATTATTTGTTGGGGGCTTGTATTACTTTGGGGTCTTTTCTCTGGAGGCAAGAGAGGTCTTATTTTCCCTGATAGGGTTAGTTAGTTCTCCGGCTGGCGCGAGACGTCTAGGATCAAAGTAGGCACGTTCCCCGGCTACTGTTAGCGTTTGTGCTAGGATCAGGTATATGGTCAGCCTAGTTACCACATCCCTATGAGCTGGTATTTATGTTTGCAGACTTTGCTGTAAGGCTGGTTTCACACTTGCGTTTTTGAACGCATGCGTTTTTTTAAAAAAACGCATGGTGCAAAAACGCATGTAAACGCATGTAAACGCTGCGTTTTTTTGACGCATGCGTTAAACGCGTGTGTCCAAAAAACGCAGCGTTTACACGCGTTTACATGCGTTTTTGCATGCGTTTGCGTTTTTTTAACATTTTTCCAAAAAAAAAAAAAAATAAATAAAAAAAACCCCAGACACAACCAATGGGAATAGAGAGGGCGTATATGATTGTCTCTCAATATATTGACCCTAGGGGAACAGAAATTTTCAGAGCTTGCTACTGTTTCCGGTGTCACGATGGATCTTTCTATGGATAACTTTTATTTCAAACTGGAGTTCAGCTTCAAGATTTTCATTGCCTGTGTTTTTGCTTGGGAGCAAGACCGAAACCGCCAAAGATGGAGAAGGAGACAGCGTCGGCGTTTTTGGAGGCACCCCATCATTGAAGTGCGTGAGAGCCGTGGAGCATATCACACGCTCTATGCGGAGCTGAATGCCAACCCGGAGAAATTCCAGGATTATACCAGAATGTCTCAAGATTCTTTCCGGGATTTACTGGCTCGTGTTGAAGGATCCATAAGGCGACAGGACACACGGCTCCGTAGAGCGATTCCACCTGAGGAACGTCTGTTAGTGACATTACGGTACGTTCCTAAACTAAACCAATGACCGTCAACTTTGTTGTTATGACATGTTTTCTATGTTTTTTTTTTTTTATTATTTATTTTTTTTTAAAACACACCATTAGAACCGATTTTTAATTTTTTTTGTTTTTGTTTCTTTTTCTTCTAGATTTCTTGCCACAGGAGAGAGTTTATCTTCCCTGCACTTCCAATATCGCCTTGGAATCTCAACCCTCTCCGGAATTGTTGTGGACACCTGTCGTGCGTTATGGAATGCACTCCGTGAGGAGTTTATACCCGTACCCACCGTGGACATGTGGCGGGAAATTTCAACTACATTTTTGAACGTGTGTGATTTCCCAAACTGTTTAGGGGCGGTGGATGGAAAGCACATCCGCATTGTCAAACCGGCCAGAACCGGATCTGAGTTTTATAATTATAAAAAATATTTTTCGGTAGTGCTTATGGCAATAGCGGATGCGGAGTGTCGCTTCATCGCCGTGGATATTGGAGCTTTTGGCCGTGGCAATGATTCCCAAACCTTCAAGAGCTCGGATATGGGCCGTCGGTTGTATGGCAACAATTTTAATTTTCCCCCTCCACAGCCTCTCCCCAACACTCAAGGCCCACCGCTGCCATTTGTTATGGTTGGGGATGAGGCCTTCCAAATGTGTGAAAATCTCCTGAAGCCCTATTCTAGTAGGGACTTGGACCACACTAGAAGAATATTCAACTACAGACTGACCAGGGCCAGAAGAACCGTAGAGTGCAGCTTTGGCATTCTTGTTGCTAAATGGCGCATTCTTGCAACAGCCATCAATCTAAAAGTGGAAACAGTGGACGAGGTGGTCAAAGCCTGTGTGGTGCTACACAATTATATAATGGCTAAGGAGCGACCCCACATTGAACTTGATGAACCTGTTGCACACCCATTGCCTGATTTTCAGCATCACCCGATGCGGTCAACTGCAGCCGTTGGTCTTATGCGGGACCAATTTGCGGCCTATTTTGTGTCCGATATTGGACGTGTGTCATGGCAGGACAATGTTGTTTAAATGTCCTGTTGTATGTTTATGTTTACCAATTATTAAACACTGATAAACATTTTTCTAATTAATAAACTTTTTTGTGTTCACCATGTCTAATATCTTTTTCCTGTCTAAACAAAGGTTGACCAAAGATGGGCAGTAGATATGTATATCATATTTTGTAATCCAAAACCAGGAGTGGGTGATAGTTGTTGAGGTAATAAATTTTAAATTTTTCATCGTAATTTACCTATGTTGCACTCCCTATTTTGGTTTTCAAAGAATGATATAAACCACGGGCCCCATACTTATAATAATGGTACAAAATTTTTAATTATTTTTATTTATTAATTCTAATATTGTTGACGTCATTGCGTCAAGACTGTCACGGTCTCTATATCCATCAAGTCAAGTGTAAGCAATAATAAATTCATGATAAACATATACATGATCATGAATTCACAATTTCTTACACCTGGCCTGGTGAGCATAGATATGTAGAGTGTGAGAACACTTGTCCCATCTGTTTGACAACCATTGTCACATAATGAGCTACCGTATTTTCCGGCGTATAAGACGACTGGGCGTATAAGACGACCCCCCAACTTTACCAGTTAAAAAATAAAATCTTCTTAAAAGTTGGGGGTCTTCTTATACACCGTATGCCGTCTTATAGGGCCGGTGAATATGTGCCTTTTGGGGGGGGGGGGGGGGAGTGATCCTGATGAGGACGAGGGGGCGTCTCACAGGAAAGTGAGTATCACCCATTACCTTATCATAGCGCTGCAGCGTGGGGTCTCTGTGCTGGGAGCGGCGGCTGCTGTGCTGTGCTGTGCTGTGGCGGCTCCTCTTCTGCAGTGTGGGGCCTCTGGTGCTGTGGGGCGGTGGCGGCGGCGTATCTTCATGCAGTCGGGGCTCCTCCGGCATCTCAAAGACTGGAAGCCCCGCCGGCAACTCCATCGGTACAATGCGGTCAGGTGGCCTCCGGGAAAATGGCCGCTGCTCAGATTCAGATCTCGTCCCGAGATCTCGGGAGACGAGATCTGAATCTGAGCAGCGGCCATTTTCCCGGAGGCAGCTCAATAGGTGCGATGCGGTGGCCCGGCCGCTGGGGGCTGCGCATGCTCAGATTCAGATCTCGTCCCGAAATCTCGGGACACGAGATCTGAATCTAAGCAGCGGCCATTTTCCCGGAGGCCAGCGCATTACACCGATGGAGTTGCCGGCGGGGCTTCCAGGCTGAGATGCCGGAGGAGCCCCGACTGCATGAAGATACGCCGCCGCCGCCGCCACCGCCCCACAGCACCAGAGGCCCCACACTGCAGAAGAGGAGCCGCCACAGCACAGCACAGCAGCCGCCGCTCCCAGCACAGAGACCCCACGCTGCAGCGCTACGATAAGGTAATGGGGGATACTCACTTTCCTGTGAGACGCCCCCTCGTCGTCATCAGGATCACTCCCCCCTCCACCCACCATATACACCCGGCGTACAAGGCGATTCCCGGCGTACAAGACGACCCCCGACTTTTAAGAAGATTTTCAGGGGTTAAAAAGTCGTCTTGTACGCCGGAAAATACGGTATATAGAATATGGTGAATATACAAGGCAGTAATCAACTTAATCGGTCAGGTATATATTTTGACATATGACCGTTTCAGTTAATTTCTGAACTTGATTTCCACCATTTTCTCTTTGTACAGTGACACTACACTAGGTACAAAAATAAAAGAGTATGGAAATAAATACTATTTTTTTGGCCAACTCATATCTGTATACTAAAGAAACACATATAGATGTTGTCTTGTATTTTATACTACTGGAGATATGTGTAGGCCAAAAGAATAAGTGTGTGATGAAGTTTATTGGTGTGTATTGAGAGAGGTGATAGACACAATAAACCAAACATAATTTTTTCAAATAAACTTTTTTTTTATTGAGGAAAAAGAAAACAAATTTATTTTTTGGTACCGCGCCGGGTTGAACCACGCCGGCTTGGGGTTGAGTAACGTAACTGGGGGGTATTCAGAACTGAAGCCTGGCTCACCATGGAGGAGGCAGAGGTGGCAGGAGAATGGGCAACAAAACTTGAAGGGTCTGGAAGTTCGGGGATGGGGCTTAAAACATGAGGGGCTTGAGACACACTGGAATGTTGAGACACATCGGTAGGTGATGGGGGAGGAATAATCAAAGTTTTTTGTTTTTTATGCGTTTTGCCAGTTTTACGTTGGGTTTTCCGGGTTGGGGGAAGTCTTCTTGGGCTATGTTGTACAGTGTGGGCGGGAGACACGTCAGGACCCGGCTCCACACAGTCAGTCTCCATTGTGGAGCGCTCGGCAATGTCTGAGTCCAATGGGGGGAAAGATAAACTCACGCCTGGGTCCTGGTGCCTCGTTGGGGGTGGGGAAACAAAAACCCTTCCAGGATCCTGGTGCCTCGTTGGGGGGGGGGGGGAAACAAATCCCATAACAGTGTCCTGCTGCATTGCTGGTGGGGGGGAACATAAAGCCATGGATGTGTCCTGCTGCATCAGGGTGGGTCCTGCCTGGAAAGGTATGGCTTGGTCGTGCTGCATCATGGGGGGCCCGGTGCGATACGCCATGGATGGGTCCTGCTGCATCGGGGGGTGTCCTGCCAGGAAAGCAACGCCTCGGTCCTGCTGCATCGGGGTGGGTCCGGTCCGGTATGCAACGCCTCGGTCCTGCTGCATCGGGGTGGGTCCGGTCCGGTATGCAACGCCTCGGTCCTGCTGCATCGGGGTGGGTCCGGTCCGGTATGCCAGGCCTCGGTCCTGCTGCATCTGGGGTGGGCCGGTCCGATATTGCATGGATGGGTCCTGCTGCATCGGGAGGGTGCCGGCCCGATAAGCCATGCCAGGGTCCTGCGTCCTCGTGGTGTCAGCGGAGGAGGTCCAAGCCGGAGCAGCGGTCGTCACGGTGGTGGCGGTGGGATGTCCAACAGCACTCGTCATCGTGTTGGCGCTGTAGTGGAGTACACCTGTAGAGGGAATAGAGGTGGCCGTGCAGTGGTATGCAGCAGAGGTAGGAATAGTGTTTACTTGTGACAGTGACGGCACAGTTGGATAGGCCGCCACATTACGACTCTGACTCTGCTGCATAGCCTGCACAAAAGCAACATTGCAGGCCTGCATCACACTCAGCTGGAGATCAGGGCTAAGGTGTTCCGACATGCCCTCTAGGATTTGATTGAAAAAATGCTGAGCTGGCTTATTGAGGTCGGCTTTCAATTGATCAACGCTTTTGGCGACATCCTGGATGCGGCAATTTAAGAGATTATGGTTCGCATCCATTCTGTCACCTAAAGCCTTGATAGCATCATGCAAAACCGAGCTCAAGTGTAAAAACTCGGGCATGAGGGACCTATCCGAAGCCCTCTGTCGCTGCCGGGATGAGCCCGCCAAAATGGGTGCAGCGAAAGAGGACTGCGAAAGGGGAAGACCTGATGGGCCAGCCCCCTGGTCTCCAGTGAGTGTGGAAGACCCACCTGGTGCTGCGCTGCTGGATGGCTGGGACGGGTCCGTGGCTTCCGGCTGAAGGACCGCTCCAGCACCTGTGGCGACAGTCGTGCAGTGTGTGCTGTGAAAAAACAAAACAGAAAATTAATACCAAACTACAACAAGACGGTACATCCTGTGGAATTAAAAGTGACAGATTATGTCAATGCAATACAACCGGAGGCATGTGAGAAATACTTACGTTCTCATGAGAAGGACCGGTCTCAGGAAGGCCAACACACGGTGGTATTTGTAGAGCCGGTGCCTTGCTCCGGAACCACTAGCTGCACTCTTCTCTGCACGTAGGTCACAGTTGAAGCGGTCCTTCATGGAACGCCAACGTGTCCTTACTTTTTCCACTGTGAAATAACAATAAAATATAATGGTCAGAATAAGAACTTTTGGCCGTGCTCTTGTGACTGTGTGTGATGACAGAAACTACGAAAAGTTTCTTTCATCACACACAGTCAAGAGAGCATGGCCAAGGTCTGTTGCTTCACACTACCGTGCAATACTTACCAAATGCATTACGGACCCGTGGCGTGGAATTCTCCCAGCCATCCCACAACGCTTGGGCCACCTCACTCCACAAACGACGGAGAACACTATTGACGGCGTGCTGTTTATCCCGGCTGTCCCACAACGGGACTCGCTCCTGGACCAGACTGATCAGCAGGTCATTATCAATCCGGTCGTCGTCCCGTTGTGAAACCTAAAATTAAAACAAAATCATTTAAGTTTGCTCAACCACATTTGTAAAAAATAAGACACGAAGATGAGAAAGGGCAGGAATATGAAAGACAACTTTCAGAAAAGGATGATATAAGAAATATGTATAGAAAAACAAGGGTACAGAAAGGAAGTTAAAAGAATATTACAATAAGGACAGTCTGCCTGGTATACATACCCGCTGCCGTCTTCCACCTGGACCTTGACTCCGCTGCTCAGTACCTCTCTGTCCCTCTGTTGAAGTGCTCTATAAAATTAAAAAAAAAAAATTGCCTCATGTGTCGATGTGACAGTCAAAACTTACCAAGCTGACGTACAAAAAACATACCTCGCTCACGTGATCCACTTCTGATTGACGTGGCTGGAACTCCTCATCAGACGAGGAAACCGGAGAAGACATTCTGATGCGTGTTGAAAGAAAAAAAATAGAAGAAATTAGGAGATGTAGATCCAAAAAATTGAAAATGAATGCATTGGCTAGGATATACTCACATTGCTCTGTGTCTTGTCCAAGAATGCGTCCGGGCAGGGTGCTGTCTTCTTTGGAGTCTGATGAGAAGTGACCAGAAACTTCCCCCCACCTTCCCTTTATAACCTTGCTGCTATGGGAGAGTCTTATCAGTGTCTAGACATCTTTATCTACAGTTAATTCAGTGGTGCCAAAAAAAACGCATGCGTCAAAAAAACGCATGCAAACGCATGCAAACGCATGTAAAAAAAAAACGCATGCGTCTCCATTGACTCCAATGCATTTTTTTGTCCAAAAAAAACGCATGTAAACGCATGCGTTTTTTTAGGGAAAAAAAACGCCCCTCAAAATACTACAAGTTGCATTTTATAAAATGAACGCATGCAGTTAAAAAACGCATGCGTTCACAAACGCATGCAAACGCGTACACCAAAAAACGCATGCGTTTTCAATGTTAAATATAGGGGAAAAAAACGCATGCGTTTTTTTGGTAAAAAACGCAGCGTTCAAAAACGCAAGTGTGAAAGCAGCCTAATCTCTGAGATCCTTGCCATTGGGATCATAACAGTCTCCCTCAGAGGTCATGGGTCTTCCAGCTGGACAATGACCCAAGACACACTTCAAAAAGCACTAGAAAATGGTTTGAGAGAAAGCACTGGAGACTTCTAAGGTGGCCAGCAATGAGTCCAGACCTGAATCCCACAGAACACCTGTGGAGAGATCTAAAAATGGCAGTTTGGAGAAGGCACCCTTCAAATATCAGGGACCTGGAGCAGTTTGCCAAAGAAGAATGGTCTAAAATTCCAGCAGAGCATTGTAAGAAACTCACTGATGGTTACCGGAAGCGGTTGGTCGCAGTTATTTTGGCTAAAGGTTGTGCAACCAAGTATTAGGCTGAGGGTGCCAATACTTTTGTCTGGCCCATTTTTGGAGTTGTGTGTGAAATGATCAATGTTTTGCTTTTTGCTTCATTCTCTTTTGTGTTTTTTCATTTAAGACAAATGAAATGAAGATAATAATACCAAATAATTTGTGATTGCAATCATTTTCAGGAAGAAACTGAGTATTATCTGACAGAATTGCAGGGGTGTGAATACTTTTGGCCATGACTGTACAAAAAAGAGTCAATTAAAATCATAGATTAACCCCTTTCCGACATCGGGTGTAATAGTATGCCGATGTCGGACACCCTCCAGCGGTGAGCCCACATCTCATCCAGCACATGTCAGCTGTTTTGAACAGCTGACATGTGCCACTAACAGCCGCAAGAGGAATCGGGATCCTGTTAACCAGTTAAATGCCGCTGTCAAACTCTAACAGTGGCATTTAACATGCGCTTCTGGCAAGCGCTCAGAAAATCCTGCCTATCGGCGCCCGTGTCATATGACCTCGGGTCGCTGATGGGCAGACATGACAACCAGAGGTCTCCAGCAGACCTCTATGGTTGTCACTGCCGGACTGCTATGAGCGCCGCCCACTGGACGGCTCTCATAGCAGGTCAGCAATTCTGCTACATACAGGTGATCTGATCATCGCCTGTATGTAGCAGAGGTGATCGGGTTATGGCAGCTTCTAGTCTCCCATAGAGACCATTGAAGCATGACAAAAGTAAAACATTTTTTTTTTTAAATATAAAAAAATATAGATAAAAGTTCAAATCACCCCCCTTTTGCCCCATTCAAAATAAAACAAAATAAAAATCAAACATACACATATTTGGTATCACCGTGTTCAGAATCCCCCGATCTATATAAAAACAGAATTAACCCAATCGCTAAACGGCGTAATGAAAAAAAGTCAAAACGCTAGAATTACGTTTTTTTGGTCGTCACAACATTGAATTAAATTAATCAAAAGATCGTATCTGCACCAAAACGGTATAACTAAAAATGTCAGCTCGGTACATAAAAATAAGCCCTCACTCAACTCGAGATCACGAAAAATGGAGACGCTACAGGTATCAAAAAATGGCGCAATTTTTTATTATTTTTTCTTAACAAACTTTGGAATTTTTTGTCACAATTTACAGTAGATAAAAAAGAACCTATACATGTTTGGTGTCTATGAACTCGCAATAACCTGGAGAATCATAATGGCCGGTCAGTTTTAGCATTTAGTCAAGCTAGTAAAAAAGCAAAACAAAAAACAATTGTGGAATTGCACTTTTTTTGCAATTTCACCGCACTTTCAATTTCTTTCCCATTTTCCAGTACACGATATGTTAAAACCAATGGAGTGGTTAAAAAGTACAACTTTTCCCGCAAAAAAAAAGCCCTCCCATGACCATATTGACTGAAAAATAAAGCAGGTATGGCTCTGGGAAGAAGGGGATCAAAAAACGAAAACTCAAAAATGAAAATACCTCCGGTCATGAAGGGGTTAAAGGGAATTCTAAAGCAATGGATGATCTTCTGAAAAATATCTGATGCAAATCTCGGCACAGAGGCATAAAGTGCAAACTACACATTTAGTACTGTTTTCTGCTTGTTTTGATAAGTATTGCAAACTTTATTGTAATAACTGATTTTACTTACCAACTAAAAGGTTCAGCATGATATAGGCAATGATGACATAAAATGAACAGAAGTACATGAGAGCTCCAGCATAATTTCCACAATCAGTTTCCCAGTATCTACTAATGTCAGGTGTGCAAAAAGGAGGTTGTACCTGGAATCACAAAACCAAAGAAAAGTCTAGCAGTCATAATTAATATCTTTAAGTTATTAGTATAAAGTAACACATAGGCTGGAGACACACTAGCGATTTAAAAATCGGTCCGATTTTGATGCAGGAGAGTCGGACGAGTGCAATGCAAGTGTCATGCGAGTGGCATGTGCTTTTTGTGCAAGAACAATAGGATTTTTCACAACTAGCATCCGATTTACATCCGAATGCAGTGCGATTGCTACCAGACTGCAATGTGATTTTAACATGAGCATTTACATAGAGAAATTCTTTAAGTCATTTACACATCATTTTAAAATGAAATATTCATCAAAACATATAATTCGAAAAAAAATAGAACAGCACTAAAAAATTGAATGGGTGCAGTCTCCCAGCAATGAATCCATACTTGCAAATATGTAGTAGCTCACGCCATGTGGACCTAATAAAGTCCACCTCTTTTGGAAAATATTTTGGAATGCTGACTTCTGTTTTTTTACTACATCAAAACCATATGTACATATATATATATATATATATATATATATATATATATATATATATATATATATATATATATACATACGTATATACACTACCGTTCAAAAGTTTAGGGTCACTTAGAAATGTCCTTATTTTTGAAAGGAAAGCAGTTTTTTTCCAATGAAGCGAACATTAAATGATTCAGAAATACACTCTATACATTGTCAGGGCTGCCACTAGGAATTTCGGGTCCCCATACTGGCAAAATTTTCGGGGCCCCCTTGAAACTCCACTTAGGCTCCACCCCCTGAACTGTCCACAGTCAAAAGATTTTTAAAGCTGCCAACACGACAAGGTCGAGCCCTACCCTACTCTAACCTATTAAACATTTATTAAAGTATCCAATACAATTTAGGTATATTTTTATTTATTTTTCAATTTTTAAAATGACCAATACCACATACAGGGGACAAATACCACCGCACCATGACCAGACCACATATTAGCACTACATATTACCACCACATACTGACAAAATAATAGCACATATAAGGAACAAATACCGCCACACCATGGCCGGACAACATATTACCACCACATAGTGACTGAATACTACAATACTGATTAGTAATAAAAAAAAGCCCACAATACTATCACCATAAGTGCCAGTATTCACAGGAGATCTGTACTTAGTATGCAGTGTCTGTGTACAGGTAATACAGTGATCACCGGTGACATTATACACTGGTGCTCTGTATATAATGTATAATGTAAAGGTAATTCAGTGATCACTGGTGACATTGTACACAGGACCACGCCCCCATAGAGGAAGCATTAGCGAAACGGCGCTGTCGGGGTGAGAGCACGCACTTCACTTAGGACCGCATTCATTGCCAGGTATGATTACAGGTTTTTCTATATTACTTTATGGAACAAACTGGATTTTTTGCTGACATAACTTTGTAGTAGCACATTTGTGTGCCATATATTTGCACTAAGCACTTAGCACTTTAGATTAACGATCATAGTGCGGCTATTTCACAGTGACACACGTGTATACCAGGTCTTTATATTGGATACTCAGCACCTTATGCAAGATGCATTATACACTCAGCACTTTATGCTAGATTTATAATTTTATCATGGCACACTGTGTACATTAGGTACTTGCATAGAATATCCAGCATTCCATAATTATTTACTAATTAAATTACATATATATACAAATTGCACTAGTACACTTCAGATCTTATATTTATTTATTGGCACTTTATGTAGCAATTTTTGCACATTTTTTGTATATATTTGTATTAGATATTTATTACTGGCACTTTATGTAGCAGTTTTTTGCACATAGCTAATCATATTTAGCAGTCCAGAAGCATGTTTTCCCAAGGTATTAATTTCCTATACATACCTGGTTCGGTATATATACATTGACTTTTCAGGAGTCCGGATTTGTGTGCTCTGTCTTGTGTGGTTCATATAACTTTTTTATGTGTTTTTAATTATTTTCTCAATAAAATTACAATTATTTTAATATTTTGCTGTTTCGTCTTTCTACTCCGTATTCAGGTAGTAGTGTGTATTTATTACAGTTTTTGACGTGTTGCAAAGAAATTTTTCTTCTAAGACTGTGTTTAATATATAGTATACAGTGTAAAGCATCAGTGTAACACACTGACTCCCTTAATTAGCCCCTATGGTAACAATATTCCCCATCCTGGCCCCCGTGTGTCTCATTCCTGGCTCCAGCCATATGTTCTCCTATGCTGCCCCCATGTGATGTCCCATCCTGCCCCATATGATCTCCCCATCTGTCCCATGATCCTGCCCCATCTGTCTCCATCGTATCCATCCTACCCCATGATCCTACACCATCTGTCTCCATCCTGCCTCATCTGACCCATGATCCTGCCCCATCTGCCTCCATCCTGCCCCATATTCCTGCCCGATCTGTCTCCATTCTGTCCCCTTGTCTCATCCTGCCCCCTTGTCTCCATTCTGCCCCCTTGTCTCATTCTGGCCCCTTGTCTCATTCTGCCCTCTTGTCTCATCCTGCCCCCTTGTCTCATTCTGCCCCCTTGTCTCCATTCTGCTCCCTGTCTCCCTTCTGTGCCGGGCTGGATGGAGACACATGGTCCACATTGCGGCTTGCCGCTTTCAGTTAAAAAAAATGAAAAAAAAAAATTTCTTACTTTGCCGCGCTCCTGCGGCGAAGAGAAGATCCCTTCCGGCGTTTCAGCGCGCACTCGCTGGCAAATGACAATGTCATGCGCCGGCGATGAGCGCTGGCATCAGCTGCCAGCCTCCGATTGGCTGGCGGCTTTAAACATTGCAGTGCTGGCCCACACGGGCCCGCAAGGCTGCAATAGAGTAACTGAACCTGCGTCTCGGACGCAGGTTCAGTTACCGATAGAAGCCTGCCACTGGGGCCCGTGCCCGATGAGCAGAAGAGACAGGGCCCGATGCGGGCCCCCTCTGCCACCGGGCCCCATATGCCAGTCAGGGCAGTAATGCCCTGATAGCGGCCCTGTAGATTGTTAATGTGGTTAATGACTATTTTAGCTGCAAATGTTTGGTTTTAATGCAATATCTTCATAGGTGTATAAAGGCCCATTTCCAATAACCATCACTCCAGTGTTCTTATGGTACTTTGTGTTTGTTAACTGTGTAAGAAGGCTAATGAATGATTAGAATACCCTTGAAAACCCTTGTGCAAGTATGCTAGCACAGCGGAAAACAGTTTGGCTGATTAGAGAACCTATAAACCTGACCTTCCTTGAGATAGTTGAGAATCTAGAGCATTGCATTTGTTGGTTCCATTAAACTCTCAAAATGGCCAGAAAAAAAGAACTTTCATGTGAAACTCGACAGTCTACTCTTGCTCTTAGAAATGAAGGCCAGGGGCGCTGCTATCATGAAGCAAGTTGAGCACTTTGCTTCAGGCGGCAGCTCATCCCTCAAGCCAGGGGGCGGCAGAGCAGCAGTCAGAACACATGGTGCTGTTGCCGACTCTCCCTGTAATCCCTGCAGACCCTTGCCTTGCTGGCACTCAGAACCTAACGTGACTGCTACCTTACAAGCAGCAGTGCCCTGTCTCGCGACCCTGGGGACACACATTGCTGATTGCTGGGACTGGCAGAGCAGTAAGTAAACATCTCCTGAATCCTGCCCACGCTCTGCTGCACAACGGCTCCATGACTCCGTCATAGTTTACCGCTTCCCTCCATCAGACTCCTCAGCCTTGTCTCTGCCTGTGTGCACACAGCAGGCAATGTTTGCTCCCACTGGCATCCTGCCCAGCATCTCTATATGCTGCTGCACTGTGCATGTATGTGTATGTAATGTATAGCGCTGTTCACATGCACAGGATTGGATCTCGGAGTTGCACACTACTTATACAATTGTGTAGTGATACAGCAGCTGTGGGTCTGCCCCCTAGTATATAGTCCTATAAGTCTGTATTCTGTTGCACACTTGCACTATAAAAAACTGTGTCTATGGTGATAATAACTGCACCCAAGTAATTGTGCCACATCCACAGCAGTGTGTCTGTATTGTCTTGCACACTTGAGCCCTATGTGTGTGTGTGTGTGTGTATATACAGTGGGGCAAAAAAGTATTTAGTCAGTCAGCAATAGTGCAAGTTCCACCACTTAAAAAGATGAGAGGCGTCTGTAATTTACATCATAGGTAGACCTCAACTATGGGAGACAAACTGAGAAAAAAAAATCCAGAAAATCACATTGTCTGTTTTTTTATCATTTTATTTGCATATTATGGTGGAAAATAAGTATTTGGTCAGAAACAAAATTTCATCTCAATACTTTGTAATATATCCTTTGTTGGCAATGACAGAGGTCAAACGTTTTCTGTAAGTCTTCACAAGGTTGCCACACACTGTTGTTGGTATGTTGGCCCATTCCTCCATGCAGATCTCCTCTAGGGCAGTGATGTTTTTGGCTTTTCGCTTGGCAACACGGACTTTCAACTCCCTCCAAAGGTTTTCTATAGGGTTGAGATCTGGAGACTGGCTAGGCCACTCCAGGACCTTGAAATGCTTCTTACGAAGCCACTCCTTCGTTGCCCTGGCAGTGTGCTTTGGGTCATTGTCATGTTGAAAGACCCAGCCACGTTTCATCTTCAATGCCCTTGCTGATGGAAGGAGGTTTGCACTCAAAATCTCACGATACATGGCCCCATTCATTCTTTCATGTACCCGGATCAGTCGTCCTGGCCCCTTTGCAGAGAAACAGCCCCAAAGCATGATGTTTCCACCACCATGCTTTACAGTAGGTATGGTGTTTGATGGATGCAACTCAGTATTCTTTTTCCTCCAAACACGACAAGTTGTGTTTCTACCAAACAGTTCCAGTTTGGTTTCATCAGACCATAGGACATTTTCCCAAAACTCCTCTGGATCATCCAAATGCTCTCTAGCAAACTTCAGACGGACCCGGACATGTACTGGCTTAAGCAGTGGGACACGTCTGGCAATGCAGGATCTGAGTCCATGGTGGCGTAGTGTGTTACTTATGGTAGGCCTTGTTACATTGGTCCCAGCTCTCTGCAGTTCATTCACTAGGTCCCCCCGCGTGGTTCTGGGATTTTTGCTCACCGTTCTTGTGATCATTCTGACCCCACGGGGTGGGATTTTGCGTGGAGCCCCAGATCGAGGGAGATTATCAGTGGTCTTGAATGTCTTCCATTCTCTAATTATTGCTCCCACTGTTGATTTCTTCACTCCAAGCTGGTTGGCTATTGCAGATTCAGTCTTCCCAGCCTGGTGCAGGGCTACAAATTTGTTTCTGGTGTCCTTTGACAGCTCTTTGGTCTTCACCATAGTGGAGTTTGGAGTCAGACTGTTTGAGGGTGTGCACAGGTGTCTTTTTATACTGATAACAAGTTTAAACAGGTGCCATTACTACAGGTAATGAGTGGAGGAAAGAGGAGACTCTTAAAGAAGAAGTTACAGGTCTGTGAGAGCCAGAAATCTTGATTGTTTGTTTCTGACCAAATACTTATTTTCCACCATAATATGCAAATAAAATGATAAAAAAACAGACAATGTGATTTTCTGGATTTTTTTTTCTCAGTTTGTCTCCCATAGTTGAGGTCTACCTATGATGTAAATTACAGACGCCTCTCATCTTTTTAAATGGTGGAACTTGCACTATTGCTGACTGACTAAATACTTTTTTGCCCCACTGTATATATATGAAGCCGATTAATTGTGGAAAGTGAAGGACTATTTGCCCATGTGGCAACGTTTCAGATCCATAACTGAACATTTCTCTGCTGTGAAATTGAGATGTTACCAAATGGGCTAATAAGTATTCCTCCACTTTTTTCTTATTTAATCCGTGTACTGATTATTTTCTTTTTACAAATCCCTTTGATTTAAGGGTGTGTGTCCTAAAAGCATTTCACCCACTTCTTAATTTTTGGTGGTGCTCAGTTATAACACATCAGGACTGACATCACCACTCGGCGCAAGTTGGCAAGCGCCAGAGTCCACAAATCGTTGTGGACATGGCATGCTATGGGGCTCGTAAGTCGTGGGGCACCAGTACCAGCGCCAACACAGTTGAAAAAAATGATGAGTGAGGCAGCCACCCGCTGATGCTCCCTCTCCCATCATTCCCCATCTCTGTCTGAGCTCTGTGACGTCTTAGCGCAGAGGGCACAATTACTGTACATCACTACAGCATATCCTTTGTGTCAGGCAGTGCAAAAGGTCAGAATACGCTGAGGAGACCAGAGCAACAGGCTACAGGGAGAAGTGAGTATTTAGTTTTTTTATGTATGGAGTATATAGGGCCCATTATACTGTATGAAGTAATATTTGGGGCCCATGATACTGTATGGAGTAATATATGGGGCCCATAATACTGTATGGAGCATTATGTGGGCCCATTATACTGTATAGAGGACTATGCGGTGCCCATAATTCTGTATGGAGGTCTATGCGGTGCCCATAATCCTGTATGGAGGACTATACTGGCTACACTCACTCTGTGTGTCACTCTGTGACTACAGACTTTCTAATCCTCCCAGGACTCGCACTGTGCGCTGCGAGGATTCGCCAGTTTCTGAGCTATTGTAGAATTCATAATAGATATCGCTCATGTAATGTAAGAAGTAAAATCTTTGGCATTGTACTATACCTATATTTCCCTGTACATCATATATAAGTATCTGTTTTTATCCAGGAGAATGGGATGATTTTTTTTCTCACTTGTTTTTTGTTTGCAGTCAGTTTTTTTTCTGAGCAGTTATTAATCTTTTACAGGATCATTTACAGTCCCCTATGTTATAGAATTGTAATGTAATGGTAAATACTGGATGTTATACTGAGGTATCCATTTTTTTCTCCCACCCATAGACTAGAATGAGTGAGTCATTCAATTGCAGAGCCAAATCGCAGCATGATCTGAATTTCTCACGCCGGATCAGTTTGAGAAAAAAAATGTTTCTCTGCGTGGCCCCATTGTATAACATCGGTCAGTGTGCTATCTGATAAAAAAATCATGCCTGATTTATACACTTTTTTGCACGAGCATTGGAGTACTGGATTGTCATTATTGGTTTATTTTCTACATTCCTATAAATGTAATAAAAATACCGCAAGTCATGAAAAACCTGTTTAAGCTATCTCAAATTTGGAAGTTCTCCCCTATCTTCTGGATAGGGGATGACTTTCTGTTTGTTGTGGACCTTATTGCGGGGACCCCATGATCCTGAGAAAAATAGCTTTGAAGAGCACCATGTAAACGAAGCTGTGGGCGATCATACACACTGCAGCACCATTCACATGTGGCTCTTAAAATATCTCCTATAAGAGAGTGGTGAGGAGCATGACAAAGTATAGCAAAAATTCACTGATCTGGGGTGGGACGTGTTATAACGTGTTATGTGGGCTGGAGGGGTTTGTGTGGCAGGGCTGCTTTTTTGTCCCAGTCCGGCCCTGCTACAGGACCGCTCTGCAGCCATCATTGTCTGTCTGTATGCTTGTGCCAGGCCCGCTATTGCCATTAATGATCCTTGTTCTGGATTCTTCTGTGTGGTTCTTGTATGTACGGTGATGGCGCTGATGTACCGTATTTTCTGGTGTATAAGACGACTGGGCGTATAAGACGACCCCCAACTTTTCCATATAAAATATGGAGTTTGGGATATACTCGCTGTATATCGGGTCACGCGACGTCATCGAAGGTCCTTCGCTTATTGCATCCTTGGGAACGGAGGCCGCCACTTGCACCGCTGAGAGCTGTGGGCCGTCGGAGGGTGAGTATATCCCATATTTTTTATTTTTATTCTTTTTTTTACACGAATATGGATCCCAGGGCCTGAAGGAGAATCTCCTCTCCTCCAGATCCTGGGAACCATACAGGACCGCTCCCTGCACACGCTGTACCCGGCGTATAAGACGAGCCCCGACTTTTGAGATGATTTTCAGGGGTTAAAAAGTAGTCTTATACGCCGGAAAATACGGTACTTGTGTTCGGACATAATTTTTTCTATTTCTCTAAATTCAAATGACCACTATTGCACAAATGTTTACAGGATAGAAAGAAATCTGTATGAACCAGATTAGTTTCTACCGATTTAAAAAATTTACTATGGGGGGCGCCGTTTTGCAGTTCGCCTCAGGCGGCAGAGAGGCTAGGTTCACCCCTGATGAAGGCTATTCCATGCAATAAATTGCCAAGAAACTGAAGATTTCCTACAATGGTGTGTACTACTCCCTTCAGAGGAGAGCACAAACGGGCTCTAACCAGAGTAGAAAGAGAAGTGGGAAGCCCCACTGCACAACTGAGCAACAAGACAAGTACATTAGAGTCTGTAGCTTGAGAAATCAACGCCTCACAGGTCTTCAACTGGCAGCTTCATCAAATAGTACACGCAAAACGACAGTGTCAATGTCTACAGTAAAGAGGCGACTCCAGGATGCTGGCCTTCAGGGCAGAGTGGCAAAGAAAAAGCCATATCTGAGACTGGCTAATAAAAGGAAAAGAATAATATTGGCAAAAGAACACAGACATTGGACAGAGCCAGATTGAAAAAAATGTTATGGACAGATGAATCCAAGTTTGAGGTGTTTAGATCACACAGAAAAACATTTGGGAGATGCAGAACAACTGAAAAGATACTGGAAGAGTGCCTGACGCCATCTGTCAAGCATGGTGGAGGTAATGTGACGGTCTGGGGTTGCTTTGGTGCTCGTAAAGTGGGAGATTTGCACAAGGTAAAAAGGATTTTGAATAAGGAAGGCTATCACTCCATTTTGCAATGCCATGCCATACCCTGTGGATAGCGCTTGATTGGAGCCAATTTCATTCTACAACAGGACAATGACCCAAAGCACACCTCTAAATTATGCAAGAACTATTTAGGGAAGAAGCAGGCAGCTGGTATTCTATCTGTAATGCAGTGGCCAGCGCAGTCACCAGATCTCAACCCCATTAAGCTGTTGTGGGAGCAGCTTGAACATATGGTATGCAAAAAGTGCCCATCAAGCCAAACCAACTGGTGGGAGGGGCTTCTGGAAGCATGCGGTGAAATTTCTCCAGGTTACCTCAGCAAATTAACTGCTAGAATGCCAAAGGTTTGCAATGCTGTAATTGCTGCAGAGGGAACATTCTTTGACGAAAGCAAAGTTTCAAGGAGAAAACTATTGTTTCAAATCTTTTTTTTTTTAACCTTGTCAATGCCTGGACTAGATTTTAGATTCATTTGGCAACTCATTTGATTAATAAAAGTATGAGTTTTCATTGAAAACACAAAATTGTCTGTGTGACCCTAAACTTTTGAACGATAATGTGTGTGTGTATATATATATATATATATATATATATATATATATATATATATATATATATATATATATACTGTATATATATATATATAATAGATAGATTAAAAGCTGGCAAATCATCTGCTGCCTACAGTATAGGATAGAATAGGTTAGAATAGAATAGATATATACACATAGAATAGTTGTATATAATGTACAGTGGGGCAAAAAAGTATTTAGTCAGTCAGCAATAGTGCAAGTTCCACCACTTAAAAAGATGAGAGGCGTCTGTAATTTACATCATAGGTAGACCTCAACTATGGGAGACAAACTGAGAAAACAAAATCCTGAAAATCACATTGTCTGTTTTTTTATCATTTTATTTGCATATTATGGTGGAAAATAAGTATTTGGTCAGAAACAAACAATCAAGATTTCTGGCTCTCACAGACCTGTAACTTCTTCTTTAAGAGTCTCCTCTTTCCTCCACTCATTACCTGTAGTAATGGCACCTGTTTAAACTTGTTATCAGTATAAAAAGACACCTGTGCACACCCTCAAACAGTCTGACTCCAAACTCCACTATGGTGAAGACCAAAGAGCTGTCAAAGGACACCAGAAACAAAATTGTAGCCCTGCACCAGGCTGGGAAGACTGAATCTGCAATAGCCAACCAGCTTGGAGTGAAGAAATCAACAGTGGGAGCAATAATTAGAAAATGGAAGACATTCAAGACCACTGATAATCTCCCTCGATCTGGGGCTCCACGCAAAATCCCACCCCGTGGGGTCAGAATGATCACAAGAACGGTGAGCAAAAATCCCAGAACCACGCAGGGGGACCTAGTGAATGAACTGCAGAGAGCTGGGACCAATGTAACAAGGCCTACCATAAGTAACACACTACGCCACCATGGACTCAGATCCTGCAGTGCCAGACGTGTCCCACTGCTTAAGCCAGTACATGTCCGGGCCCGTCTGAAGTTTGCTAGAGAGCATTTGGATGATCCAGAGGAGTTTTGGGAGAATGTCCTATGGTCTGATGAAACCAAACTGGAACTGTTTGGTAGAAACACAACTTGTCATATTTGGAGGAAAAAGAATACTGAGTTGCATCCATCAAACACCATACCTACTGTAAAGCATGGTGGTGGAAACATCATGCTTTGGGGCTGTTTCTCTGCAAAGGGGCCAGGACGACTGATCCGGTTACATGAAAGAATGATTGGGGCCATGTATCGTGAGATTTTGAGTGCAAACCTCCTTCCATCAGCAAGGGCATTGAAGATGAAACGTGGCTGGGTCTTTCAACATGACAATGATCCAAAGCACACCGCCAGGGCAACGAAGGAGTGGCTTCGTAAGAAGCATTTCAAGGTCCTGGAGTGGCCTAGCCAGTCTCCAGATCTCAACCCTATAGAAAACCTTTGGAGGGAGTTGAAAGTCCGTGTTACCAAGCGAAAAGCCAAAAACATCACTGCTCTAGAGGAGATCTGCATGGAGTAATGGGACAACATACCAACAACAGTGTGTGGCAACCTTGTGAAGACTTACAGAAAACGTTTGACCTCTGTCATTGCCAACAAAGGATATATTACAAAGTATTGAGATTAAATTTTGTTTCTGACCAAATACTTATTTTCCACCATAATATGCAAATAAAATGATAAAAAAACAGACAATGTGATTTTCAGGATTTTGTTTTCTCAGTTTGTCTCCCATAGTTGAGGTCTACCTATGATGTAAATTACAGACGCCTCTCATCTTTTTAAGTGGTGGAACTTGCACTATTGCTGACTGACTAAATACTTTTTTGCCCCACTGTATATACACTCACCGGCCACTTTATTAGGTACACCATGCTAGTAACGGGTTGGACCCCCTTTTGCCTTCAGAACTGCCTCAATTCTTCGTGGCATAGATTCAACAAGGTGCTGGAAGCATTCCTCAGAGATTTTGGTCCATATTGACATGATGGCATCACACAGTTGCCGCAGATTTGTCGGCTGCACATCCCAAAGATGCTCCATACAAGGCAGGATGGATCCATGCTTTCATGTTGTTTACGCCAAATTCTGACCCTACCATCCGAATGTCGCAGCAGAAATCGAGACTCATCAGACCAAGCAACGTGCCTCAAAGTTCGACGCACTGTGCGTTCAGAGATGCTCTTAGGCCTACCTTGGTTGTAACGGGTGGCGATTTGAGTCACTGTTGCCTTTCTATCAGCTCGAACCAGTCTGCCCATTCTCCTCTGACCTCTGGCATCAACAAGGCATTTCCGCCCACAGAACTGCCGCTCACTGGATTTTTTTTCTTTTTCGGACCATTCTCTGTAAACCCTAGAGATGGTTGTGCGTGAAAATCCCAGTAGATCAGCAGTTTCTGAAATACTCAGACCAGCCCTTCTGGCACCAACAACCATGCCACGTTCAAAGGCACTCAAATCACCTTTCTTCCCCATACTGATGCTCGGTTTGAACTGCAGGAGATTGTCTTGACCATGTCTACATGCCTAAATGCACTGAGTTGCCGCCATGTGATTGGCTGATTAGAAATTAAGTGTTAACAAGAAGTTGGACAGGTGTACCTAATAAAGTGGCCGGTGAGTGTATATATCTCTGAACGCACAGTGCGTCGAACTTTGAGGCAGATGGGCTACAGCAGCAGAAGACCACACCGGGTACCACTCCTTTCAGCTAAGAACAGGAAACTGAGGCTACAATTTGTACAAGCTCATCGAAATTGGACAGTAGAAGATTGGAAAAACGTTGCTTGGTCTGATGAGTCTCGATTTCTGCTGCGACATTCGGATGGTAGGGTCAGAATTTGGCGTAAACAACATGAAAGCATGGATCCATCCTGCCTTGTATGGAGCATCTTTGGGATGTGCAGCCGACAAATCTGCGGCAACTGTGTGATGCCATCATGTCAATATGGACCAAAATCTCTGAGGAATGCTTCCAGCACCTTGTTGAATCTATGCCACGAAGAATTGAGGCAGTTCTGAAGGCAAAAGGGGGTCCAACCCGTTACTAGCATGGTGTACCTAATAAAGTGGCCGGTGAGTGTATATATATATGTCAGTGACTCACACACACACACATATATACAGTATATGTATATCTATATATAGATATATATATCTTTATATTGCATAGACATATAAATAGAAGAATAGCCGGTAATTCATTTGTCAGCTTCTGTTAAATCAATGCAGAAGCGTACAGGATAGAAGACATGGATTACATACAGTAAATCCATGCAGAATAGTTAGATATATACCGTAGATCTCAGTGACCAATATAATCAGTATAGTGCGTGTGCAAATTAGGGGACATGTATGTATTTAAAAAAAAAAATCTTTTCAGGGAAAAAAATAGCGTGAGCTCCCGCGCAATTTTCTGCGCCAGAGAGGGAAGCCAGTGACTGGGGGACCGATGTTTATAGCTTAGGAAGGGGTTAATACCCATGGATCTTCCCAGGCTATGAATCTCAGCCCGCAGCTGTATATTTAGCTTTTACTGGCTATTAAAATAGGGTGACCCCCCAAAAAAATGACGTGGGGTCCCCCTTTATTTAATAGCCAGAAAAGGCTATGCAGATAGCTGCGGGCTGAGATTCATAGCCTAGGATGAAACCATGGTTATTGCCCCCCCGGCTACAAACACCAGCACTCAGCCGCCCCAGAAATGGCGCATCTGTAAGATGCACTAACTCCGACACTTAGCCTCTCTCTTTCCACTGCCCTGTAGCGGTGGCAAGTGGGGTAATAGGGGGTTAATGTCACCTTTATATTGTAAGGTGACATTAAGCTGGCTTAGTAATGGAGAGATGTCAACACCTATCCATTGCTAATCCTATAGTAGTCAAAGGGTTAAATAAAGACACAGCCAGAATAAAGTATTTTAATTAAATAAAACACTGAACACAGTTTGACCATTTTATTGTTACAGCTAATCCATGCGACAACCTCAATCTCCTTTTATTAATTAAAAAAATAACAAACTAATATACCCATACCTGTCCGGCATACAATCAGTCCCACGCCGTAATCCATATCTGGGGTATATATAGTTTACAACCGGGAGCGGTGCTAATGCGACTGTCCTGGCTGTAAACTACTGTGGAATGACAGAGATGATGCCAGGCTTCAGAGACAAGCGCTGACGTCACTGAGTCTGCCTTCCCTGCCGGCCTGACCTGAGGTAAAAATCGCACAGCACTCGCATGGTGCGAGCCGTGTGCGAGTGCAGAGTGATTTTTTATCGCACCAATTGACTTCTATTGTGGGAAGAGGACGTCATCGTAAGAAGATGGGAGGCCCAGGACCGTGACGCCCATCGGAACAGAACAGAACCGGGACTGCCCCTGGGTGAGTATAATCTAACCTCTTTTCTCGTCTTTCACGATACATCGGGGGCTTATCTACAGCATTACAGAATGCTGTAGATAAGCCCCTGATGCCGGTGGGCTTAGCTCACCTTCGATTTTGGGGGTGACAGGTTCCCTTTAACATAGGAGGGGACAACTGTGGTATAACATAGAGAGCTTCCTGCTTTTAGTGAATGGAGCCAGGGAGCTGAGACAGCTCAGGAGGGCCAGAGAGCCCTAGAGCTCGGGGCAACACAGTGGGCCCTGCAATGTTGAAGCAAGCCGTCCAGGGCTAGTAGGCCAAAATGCAGCAGTGACAGCGGCAGAGAAAGAAGCAGTGACAGCGGTAGGAGAGCAAGAGCTACAGCAAGGGTCACAGCAGGACAGTAACGCAGGTCGCTCACAAAAATATGGCAGCTTGCTACTTGGGCAGACACCCTCATGTCTGTAGCGAAACGGACAGGGGAACTCCTAAGAGTAGTCAAGCCGGACAGGGAGGACGCTGCGGTACAGTGCGGGACAGGACATTCCGGATATGAAGTGAAGGACATAGGAAAAAGCACAGGGAAAGCGAAGAATATAAACTGTGTGGAATCTTATGTTGATGCTGCAAAAGACATGGATGTGCTGAGAGAAGAAACCAGTAAAGTTATCTGTTTAAAGTTGAACGTGAACTCTGTCTCTATTTGTGCAACAACTCCAGTGGAAGAACTTCGGCTGCTCATATGGGACCCTGACGGTGCAGATGATGTAGCTGAAGGTACGCTAAAAAGGGGACATTGTGTGTATAAGGCGCTCCCTCACAATAGCACCACATGAAGACCCCCCCACAGGCCGCCCCGGAGAACGAGCATATCATTAACTCAAAACTGAAAATAAAGATTAAACAATAACCACAAGACAGACTTCATCAACACAGGTATCATTTTAATCAGTATAAGGGCGCCGACCTGACACTCTAGGTTACTGTGCACAATCCTGCTGACAGGTTCCCTTTAATAGTAATATTATAGTGCAAAAAAAAAAAAAAAAGAAAAAGAATAAAATATGAATCCATATTACTGAAGTGCAACATGATCTATTTTAGTTGACTTTCAGAAAAACACTAAAAAAATACAAACAACTTATGCTGCCCCAAATTATATTCTCATTCATGACGGGCTACTCACCATACAGTCATGCATGATTTTATTCCAGTCCTCCCCAGTTACTATCCTGAAGAGGACAGTTATAGCTTTTCCTGCTGTGGAGAAGTTTGCATGCCTGTAACAGACCAAATAAATTAACACTGTATCAGTTTCACTTCTGTAGAACTCAGTTTTTCAAGTTGTCCTCAGGTTCATACAGTATCTGTGTTGGACGCTCCATTTCAGATATCACAACCATGATAGTAATCTTACTCCATAATCAATCCATCAGTTCATTTTGTGCATCCCGTTCATGAAATAATTTTTTTATGCTCCTAATTTAGAATAACGGAAGTCATAACACTGGTGTGAACCCAGCCTTACATGTCCAAACTGTATCCTTTTTCACTGTGATCCCTACCAAAGCTGCCAATACCTGTTCTCAGTGTCAGAGTAAAGATGGTTGTTGAATCATGATTTGATGAGAACATTAAGCAGGGTCTCCCAATCTTTGGATGAGTGGGATCCAAGCAGCCGGACCCCTAAGGATCATACTTTTATGACATTTCACAAAATGTTTTTGTTGCGCAATCCCTTTAAAGAGAACCTGAAAAGGTATATGCATACAAGGTGCAAATGTCTTTTTCAGGAGGATTCCACCAGGTACTCGCCTGAAAAACCGCTGCAAAACAACATTGCCGTGCACATATTCAATCTTTTGCTAACAATTTTAACTGCTCCAGGGTTTGGAAATTGTGAAGCGGTTAAAAGAAGTGGCATGTTTTTTCTTCAGGCGGCATTCACCACGAAGCCACTCACTAGCTATGACAACCAAACCACCAGGGAAGCCTGGCAACCTTCTGTCATCTAGGAAAACCCCAGCCGCTATGCTGGTTTCTTAAAGACACCGTGTACACATACCCTTACCAGTTAAAAAGTGACGAGATTTTGCTCCCATCACATCTCTTGCTGTTTTATTCTTAAACCCATGACATGGTTCCAGGGATATGGGCCTTTTTATTCAAAGTTACTTTTTATGTTCATTATGAAAAGGGCATGTCTCACATGGTAATAATGCAGAGCAGCAAGAAGACACGCAATCAAAGAATCATGTGAGCCACTTCTCGTTGATAAAGACCATAAGGCTATGTGCCCATGTTGCAGAAATGCTGCAGAAATCTCCACAGCATTTCCGCAACTCCCTGCCACGGGTAAAATGCATGCGGAATTCAAATGCGTTTTCTCGCAAAACACAAGCGTTTTGCAAGCGTTCTTTTTTGTAGCATCGCTTGGAAAAATGATTGACAGGTTGGTCACGCCTGTCAAGCATAGTGCTTGACAAGTGTGACCAACTTTTTACTATTGATGCTTCCTATGCAGCATCAATAGTAAAAAATAGAATGTTAAAAATAATTAAAAAAAATTAAAAAATATGGTTATTCTCACCTTCCAATGGCCCCCGATCTCCTTAGTGGTACTCCCGGTACGTTCCGCTCCCAGGGATGCTTTGCGTGAAGGACCTTTGTGACGTCACGGTCGCGTGACCGCGACGTTATCCCAGGTCCTTCGCGCAATGCATCACTGGGAACGGAAGCTGCCGCGTGCACCGCTGAGAGGTGGGAGGACTCCAGGGCCTCCAGACCCTGGGTACCATCTGCACATGAAGCGCTCACTTTACGCATGGTGGGCATAGCTACATGCGTAAAGTGAGCGTTTCAATGCAATCCTATCGCCGTGACTCTGCAGAAATAATGAACATGCTGCGGATATTACCGATATGCCATTCCGCAGTGGGAAAATCTGCAGCATGTTGAATCCCATAGGATTGCATGGGAATGCAGGTTTTAAGTATTTCCACTGCAGCAAAAACTCGGCAGAAACGCATAAAAAACGCAACGTGGGCACATAGCCTAAAAATTAGCACTAAATAAAAAGGCCCATATCTCTGGAACTGTATCATGGGTTTAAAACAAAACAAAACAGAATACTCAGTGGATCAGAAGGAATAGAATAAAAGCAAAAACTGTTGACCTGGTGACAGTTCCTGTTTAAATTACCATTGACTTTGCAATCCGGATTTTTTCAGGTGGAAAATTGCCAGTGCATTACACTACTAACACATAGGAAAATATATTTTTTTTGAAAATCATTCACAATGGATTTTATACTTTGCAATGTATAAAGTTTAATCTGAGGCAAATAACACAGTAATGTCCATGACAAATCCATATGTAACACTTGCTGATTTTACCATGGATTTGTCAGAGTTTTTCCAATGAACTTATGGCCCATGTGGTTGTACCCTCACTTCTTAAAGGAAATCTATCAGCAGGTTTTTGCTACCTCATCTGAAAGCAGCCTGATGTAGGGAAAGCGTAGCTGAATCCAATGATGTCGGACTTAATTTACTGGGTGCAGCCATCAATCAGAGCTTTTAGATCTAGCAATGCAGCAAAGCTGAGGAAGCTAACCCCGCCCACACCAGGCTCTGTATGTACAATGTCAATAGACAATCAGGTGCCTATCACAGGATGGGGCGTGCACTGATGGGGCGTGCAGCAATCATAAGTTCCTATTGGTAAAACAATCATTGCAAGCTAACAAAACCATGGAGCTTGATAAGAGGAATTTCTGAAATCTATGTTTTAACCCCTACCCCATGCTGTCTTCAGATTACATAACAAAAACCTGCTGACATATTCCCTTTAAGTTCGACTGACACAGATTATTTAAACTTTCAGTGCAGTGTGACACATCAGATTTCAGCGCAGGGATGTTTTCTAGTATTAGTATAGCATACAAGACACATTGTGAGAGTACTGCTTACATACCGATTGATGTTTTCACCATATTTCACGGTTCCGAAAAGAACAACTCCAGCAAAAGCATAGCAAAGAAGCAACAAGAACATTCCCACGATAATAAAGAAACTCTTGTACATGCTGACAACAACAGTCAGCAACAGCATCTTCAGTGTGACCTAGAAGACAAGGGTATAAGACCAATGGGGCAGGTTTATTAACACTGTCTTAGCTTTAGTCAGATCCGAATTAGAACTGGTGCCACCAAGGAAATCTGCATTTAGTCCTCATTTGTTGTGACCTATGCACGCTGCATCTGAAACACGTCAGAATTTTTACGCTTTGTGCGCTATTTTGTGGATTATATGAGATTTAAGTGAAGTCAAGATTTTAACCCCTTCTTGGTAAGGCAATTTTCCATTTCTGTGCCTTCATTTTCTCCTTTTTTCTCCAAATCCATAATGTTTTAATTTTTCATGTGATATAGACATTTGTGCACTTGTTTTTTGTGTGGAATGAATGGCACCACTCATTTTAACATTTGATGTAGTGGAAAACACAAAAGGATTCCAACTATGTGGAATTGGGCAAAAAATTGCAATTCCACAATTGTATTTTTAATTTTTTTTTTAATAGTATTCATTGTTTGGTAAAAATTACTTGTGAAAAACATTCTCTCAGTCAGTACGATTACAGTGATGCCAAACTTGTATAGTTAAAACAATTAGGAAATTCTGAAAAAAATATGTTGTTTGTGTTACCATTTTCCACGAACCATAATGTTTTTAATTTTTGGAGCTGTATAAAGGCTTGTTTTTTACATGGTACGCTGATACCATTCTGAGGTAGATACGTTTTTATTGCTTCTTATTGCACTTTAACATGGAGTGACAATCAACAGCAATTCTGGCATTTAGATTTATTTTTTTCAAAGATCTAACTTGTATGGACACACCCATTCTATGTATTTTTTTATTCAACGAGGGTAACTCAAACTTTTAAATATTTCACTTTTTTATTTTTAAAAAAATGCATTTTTTTACTTTTTTTAATCTCCTTAGAGGACCAGAACCTGCGATCATCTGATTGCTCATTTTATATACTGCAATACTGTAGTAAAGTAAAAACGATGGTGTATGAACGGTAGCTACAAGCTGGTTTTCATAGGATCATTGTCACAACATGCATGGAGGTATTCAGCAGACTTCTGTGTGTTATGGGAACTTCTCAGGACTTTAGAGGAGGGGGGCGGATGGGAGCGTGCTTTAAATGATGATGTCAAAGATGGACAGCAGCATTTAGATGGTTAACAGCAGCGGGCAGATCTTGACTACACCCGTGATTTTAGAGGTGGAGCCTGGCTTTGTATCACAGTCATTATTTTCTGGCAATAATTCAAGCTCTGTTTTTGTACCTGCATTAAAGAAAAGAAGTCGGAATATGACATAATAGTAGATCATATGTTGGGAAGAGGTTAACGGATGCTGTACCGTTCTCCTACTTTGCTATACGTACTGCACTACATCTCTGCATATCAGTGTCTGTTGAATCCAGCAAGCTATTTGGGTAATTTATCACAGTGGCTTGTACTGTTGATAAATGTGTCACATTTTAAGGTGCTTTAGTCTAACATTATTTCACCTCCACACATGGACCTGTAGAAGCACGCAAGTGCGAAACGGCCCGTCGTCTGTCTTTGTCTTCACCGCTCCCTCTCCACACTTATGCCCTAACCCATACCGCACCTGTATGTGAAGTTTCATCGTGATGGATTAAACTTTTTTTTTCATGTTAGAAGC
Source organism: Ranitomeya variabilis (assembly GCF_051348905.1). Classification (NCBI taxonomy): domain Eukaryota; kingdom Metazoa; phylum Chordata; class Amphibia; order Anura; family Dendrobatidae; genus Ranitomeya; species Ranitomeya variabilis. The sequence continues at coordinate 540,682,627 of NC_135234.1, forward strand.
AAAAGGGTGAGTGCTGCTCTTTTTTCTCTATTCATTTATTGCATTTTGGATGTGTTGCCACCCTGTGTCTAGCACCACCCGAGCTTCCGAAATCAGTATTTAACCCCTGGATGCCGATACTCCCTGATAGCAGCAGTGGTTTATGGAAATTCAAGTGTGTTCTGTGCCAACCAACTCTTTTTCTCATATATATTGATTATTGTACAAAAAATTCCCTCAACCACAGGGAAAATTATTTTGTATTCTTAATTTATATAAGTGCTATGCAGGAGCCATATAATGGCTCAGCTAATTCCAGGGTCCCAGTAAGTACAAGTAGACCGCCATATTGTTGTTCTTAATACGTCACTGTGCATGTCTAGTTTCTAAAATAATACTGAATGGATATAGGTGGTGACAAATCAAGGAGGGTGGTGACGGCCATTCCATAGATATACTTTCTAATACACAAGCGCACAGAGCTTGAAACCTGGAGGCAGCGCCATCATAGTTTATTTTTAGATGGGACCTGGGGAGAGTAGTTGATCATCCCATCCCTTTGCTATTGGATAGTGAGAACTTGTAAAGGATTCCCCTCTTTTTTCCTACATTAAGAGGGTAAAAAGAATTTGCCTAATGGCTATGGAAATTAAGTAGGGTAGGGTAGTGGGGGGAAAATCAAGCACAATGATAGGGGGAGGGACATTTTAATCATTGTAATTGGCCGTACATGCCTATTGGAGATGGGTAGCAAGATGTAGTTGACTAAGCCTTGCAGCCTGCCTCAACTAGGCATATACGGCTGAATATAATGCATGACAGAGCACACTGTGTGACACGGATGTGTCAGAGGCTGCAGACCATTGCACTGCATCTGTCTGCAGAAGGTCTTGGTTGTTTTATTTGCAGACTAGTGGCCACCTCCCCCGGTGCTAATGACCACACTTAGACCTGGGTGTTTACAACTCCCTACTTCCTGTTGGGAAGTGCAGGTGTTATTTCCATTCCTCACTTGTGAAGGCTTGGAGCTACAGCAGTCGGCTAACTTCCTTTCTGGTGTTGGGAGGATATCTGGTGTTTTCTTCTCTGATTTTGCTCAAAGATAAGTGTTCCCCCTTGTTTGTCTATCCCAGTTGTCTGTAGTGTAGGGGGGATTGACTAGCGCTCATCCTCTCCTTCTCTATGCAGGGCTTACCACTAGGGTCTGGCAGGGCTTACATATCCTGCTTGGTGATAGGTGCGGCACCTATTTAGGGTCTAAAGGCAGACAGGGTTACATTAGTTCTGCCTTGGGGTCTCTACTCCTTGCTTCCCTAGCATTGGGTTCCCATTCCCCTTATCCCTTTGTGTTGCACTTAGTCTGTCTTACACCTTGCATGACACTGTGACTCCATCTGCATCATTATAATCAATTGACCCGTTTTGTAGTGGTTCAGACGTAATCACTGACTGAGCCACTGACCATAGTAGTAAATGCTAGGTGAACTCAGCCTTAGCTGTTCCCCTCCTGTCCTACTCCCTCTTTGCTCCTGACTAGCTGTTATAAATCTTGCAAAATCACCAGCCCTTACCGTCAGCAGTTTTCAGAGAAGGTTAAGGGTATGTGTACACAATCAGTAAATGCTGCATACTTGTACAGCATCCAACCCGCAGTAGGCCAAATGTTACAGTATAGTGGATGGGATTTCAAGAAATCTCATGTTCACTATGCGTCCACAGACATCTGTGGATCACCCGCGGACACTGACATGCGGCGCGTCTCTCCAGACAGCAGCATGTCAATTTGTCTTGCAGAGACGCTGGTCTTCACAAGAGAAATTTCACCCAGAGAATGTATTGAACGTAGTGAATCCGCACGATTCACTTACGTTCAATAGACAGCAGCGCTTTGGATGAAGCGAACATGTGATGTGTCCAAAGTGCTGCCACTTCCGGATCGTGTGCACATACCCTAACTAGTCACAGCTCTCATTGATCAAATGCCCTGCTATCTCTATGTATAAATACAGAGATAGCAGTGTACAGAGAAAACGCTCACTGGCCTATAACAGAATTTATGCTGAACTTTCTTGTTCTCCTTGAGTGACAGTCTTGCCAGAAACAAGGAAGCAAGAGAGCCTGGAAAGCTATGTGCAACTCAAGAGACAATTTAAGAATAACCCTTTAAGCGTATATTTGTTGCCTCTGAATTCCCTAAAAGGTTCTGTTGTTTTGATCTTTATATGTATTAATATATGTGAAATATTAATAAATGTGATAACGTATTTAGATTAAGGTGATATTATTGCACTGATTATGCTTTAGCTTTCCTTTGTTACATAGACTTATTACTGATTATTGTTCAAATGTTTATATTCGCATGGTACTTAGTGTCTGTTCACATTAGGTTTCAGAAGCTGTTGTCTGAAGGACCACTACATATGGGATTTTATTGTGACAAGTAATGGTGTATAGAGCATTGCTGCTTTCACAATCCTTTATGTTTCATTATGGTCATGTTCCTATATGTGCAGTGCTGGCCAAATCTGTAATAAGCAGAATATAACTAATAAGATGTAATGGGTAAGATAGTAAAATATAACAAAGTTACTTACATGCTTTCCACATATGGAGAAAAATCTAAAGACGATTATACAGGCGCCCATCATATAAGTGTATTCATTCTGCAATAGAACAGTGCACATTTACAAAATATTTTTCTTAGGCAGAACACAACTTATATATGACTTTACGATCGGAAGCAAGATTGCATTCTCGTTATGAATGACTTTACACATGTAGCTTATAGGATAATGTAATCACTACTTACAGCTCATCAGTATTAACTGGATGTACTCAATGAAATGTAATTTCTGTCTATTCATGGCCTTTGAAGTACTAGAGGTATCTGTAAACTAATAAAAGACTATATGGACCATAAGATGCTAGGACACAGTGAATTAACAAAGAATATATTTTTAAATGGTGCATTTGAAGTCGATCTGTCACCAAAAGTCCAAGATACAAACTGCCTACGTTATAAAAAAATCTTTTAAATCTGATGAGGCTGATATACTTACTTTACTAACTTATGTCATTATGGGTACATAATCTTTTCTGAACTGTTTCTTGCTATAACTAAGTACAGCAGCCTCATCAGGTCTAAATAATTTATTTAAAGGTGTTCTCTAGTCACGATTAATTGAGAAACTATCTTTTGGATAGGTCATCAATATTTGACCAGTGGGGGACTGACACTCGGCACTCCCACTGATCATAGTAACATAGTAACATAGTTATTAAGGTTAAGGGAAGACTTTAAGTCCATCTAGTTCAACCCATAGCCTAACCTAACATGCCCTAACATGTTGATCCAGAGGAAGGCAAAAAAAACACATGTGGCAAAGACTAAGCTCCACATTGGGGAAAAAAATTCTCCGACTCCACATACGGCAATCAGACTAGTTCCCTGGATCAACACCCTATCAAGGAATCTAGTGTATGTACCCTGTAACATTATACTTCTCTAGAAAGGCATCCAGTCCCCTCTTAAATTTAAGTAATGAATCACTCATTACAACATCATACGGCAGAGAGTTCCATAGTCTCACTGCTCTTACAGTAAAGAATCCGCGTCTGTTATTATGCTTAAACCATCTTTCCTCCAGACGTAGAGGATGCTCCCTTGTCCCTGTCTCAGGTCTATGATTAAAAAGATCATCAGAATGGTCTTTGTACTGTCCCCTCATATATTTATACATTAAGATAAGATCACCCCTTAGTCTTCGTTTTTCCAAACTAAACAGCCCCAAGTGTAATAACCTATCTTGGTATTGCAGACCCCCCAGTCCTCTAATAACCTTGGTCGCTCTTCTCTGCACCCGCTCTAGTTCACTTATGTCTTTCTTATACACCGGAGACCAGAACTGTACACAGTATTCTAAGTGTGGTCGCACAAGTGACTTGTATAGAGGTAAAATGATGTTCTCCTCATGAGCATCTATGCCTCTTTTAATGCATCCCATTATTTTATTTGCCTTTGTAGCAGCTGCCTGACACTGGCCACTAAATATGAGTTTGTCATCCACCCATACTCCTAGGTCTTTTTCATTGACGGTTTTGCCCAGAGTTTTAGAATTACGCACATAGTTATACATCTTATTACATCTACCCAAGTGCATGACCTTACATTTATCCCCATTAAAGCTCATTTGCCATTTATCAGCCCAAGCTTCTAGTTTACATAAATCATCCTGTAATATAAAATTGTCCTCCTCTGTATTGATTACCCTGCAGAGTTTAGTGTCGTCTGCAAATATTGAAATTCTACTCTGTATGCCCCCTACAAGGTCATTAATAAATATGTTAAAAAGAAGAGGGCCCAATATTGACCCCTGTGGTACCTCACTGCTAACCGCGACCCAGTCCGAGTGCGCTCCATTAATAACCACCCTTTGTTTCCTATCCCTGAGCCAGCTCTCAACACACTTACACGTATTTTCCCCTATCCCCATTATTCTGATTTTATGTATCAACCTTTTGTGTGACACCGTTTCAAAAGCTTTTGAAAAGTCCATATACACTACATCCACTGGGTTCCCTTGGTCCAGTCCGGAACTCACCTCTTCATAGAAACTGATCAGATTTATCTGACAGGAACGGTACCTAGTAAACCCATGCTGACATTGGGCCATGAGGCCACTCCCCCCAGACACTCCAGCATAGCATCTCTTAGAATACCCTCCAGGATTTTACCCGCAGTAGAGGTTAAGCTTCCTGGCCTATAATTTCCGAGTTCAGTTTTTGTCCCCTTTTTGAATATTGGCACCACATTTGCTATACGCCAGTCCTGTGGTACAGACCCTGTTATTATGGAGTCTTTAACCCCTTCCTGACATCAGACGTACTATCCCGTCGAGGTGGGGTGGGCCCGTATGACCGCCGACGGGATAGTACGTCATCACCGATCAGCGGCGCTCACGGGGGGAGCGCGGCCGATCGCGGCCGGGTGTCAGCTGCATATCGCAGCTGACATCCGGCACTATGTGCCAGGAGCGGTCATGGACCGCCCCCGGCACATTAACCCCCGGCACACCGCGATCAAACATGATCGCAGTGTACCGGCGGTATAGGGAAGCATCGCGCAGGGAGGGGGCTCCCTGCGGGCTTCCCTGAGACCCCCGGAGCAACGCGATGTGATCGCGTTGCTGCGAGGGTCTCCTACCTCCTTCCTGGCTGCAGGTCCCGGATCCAAGATGGCCGCGGCATCCGGGTCCTGCAGGGAAGGAGGTGGCTTACCGAGTGTCTGCTCAGAGCAGACACTTGGTAAGCCTGCAGCCCTGCACAGCAGATCGTCGATCTGGCAGAGTGCTGTGCACACTGCCAGATCAATGATCTGTGATGTCCCCCCCTGGGACAAAGTAAAAAAGTAAAAAAAAATTTTTTCCACATGTGTTAAAAAAAAAAAAAAAAAAAATCCTAAATAAATAATAATAAAAAAATATATATTATTCCCATAAATACATTTCTTTATCTAAATAAAAAAAACAAAACAATAAAAGTACACATATTTAGTATCGCCGCGTCCGTAACGACCCAACCTATAAAACTGCCCCACTAGTTAACCCCTTCAGTAAACACCGTAAGAAAAAAAAAAAAAAACGAGGCAAAAAACAACGCTTTATTACCATACCGCCGAACAAAAAGTGGAATAACACACGATCAAAAAGACTGATATAAATATCCATGGTACCGCTGAAAACGTCATCTTGTCCCGCAAAAAACAAGCCGCCATACAGCATCATCAGCAAAAAAATAAAAAAGTTATAGTCCTGAGAATAAAGCGATACCAAAATAATTATTTTTTCTATATTTTAGTTTTTATCGTATAAAAGCGCCAAAACATAAAAAAATGATATAAATGAGATATCGCTGTAATCGTACTGACCCGACGAATAAAACTGCTTTATCAATTTTACCAAACGCGGAACGGTATAAACGCCTCTCCCAAAAGAAATTCATGAATAGCAGGTTTTTGGTCATTCTGCCTCACAAAAATCGGAATAAAAAGCGATCAAAAACGGTCACGTGTCCGAAAATGTTACCAATAAAAACGTCAACTCGTCCCGCAAAAAACAAGACCTCACATGACTCTGTGGAGCAAAATGTGGAAAAATTATAGGTCTCAAAATGTGGAGACGCAAAAACTTTTTTGCTATAAAAAGCGTCGCTGGTTTCACACTTGCGTTTTTGTCTGCAGCGTTTTTTGCACAAAAAAACGCATGCGTTTTTTCCCTATATTTAACATTGAAAACGCATGCGTTTTTTTTGTACGCGTTTGGTCGCGTTTTCAAACGCATGCGGTTTTTTTCTGCATGCGTTCATTTTCAGAAATACAACCTGCAGTATTTTCTTGCGTTTTTAAGCACATGCGTTTGTTTGCGTTAAAAACGCATGCATTTTTATCGAAAAAAAACAGAAAACACACTGAAAAGCCACCCACCACCATCAAGGTGATAAAGGGATCCAAACCCTAACCCTAACTCTACCCCTAACCTCACCCCTAACTGTTTAATGAACATTTTCTGACAGTCATAGTGCCACGTATTTCAGTGCCACGTATTTCAGTGCCACGTATTTCAGTGCCACGTATTTCAGTGCCATGTATTTCAGTGCCACGTATCACGTATTTCAGTGCCACGTGTTTCAGTGCCACGTATTTCAGTGCCACGTATCACGTATTTCAGTGCCACATATTTTAGTACCACGTATTTCAGTGCCACGTATTTCAGTGCCACGTATTTCAGTGCCACGTATTTCAGTGCCACGTATTTCAGTGCCACGTATTTCAGTGCCACGTATCACATATTTCAGTGCCACGTGTTTCAGTGCCACGTATTTAAGTGCCACGTATCACATATTTCAGTGCCACGTATTTAAGTGCCACGTATTTAAGTGCCACGTATTTAAGTGCCACGTATTTCAGTGCCACGTATTTCAGTGCCACGTATTTCAGTGCCACGTATTTCAGTGCCACGTATTTCAGTGCCACGTATCACATATTTCAGTGCCACGTATTTAAGTGCCACGTATTTAAGTGCCACGTATTTAAGTGCCACGTGTTTCAGTGCCACGTATTTAAGTGCCACGTATCACATATTTCAGTGCCACGTATTTAAGTGCCACGTATTTAAGTGCCACGTATTTAAGTGCCACGTATTTCAGTGCCACGTATTTCAGTGCCACGTATTTCAGTGCCACGTATCACATATTTCAGTGCCATGTATTTAAGTGCCACGTATTTAAGTGCCACGTATTTCAGTGCCACGTATTTCAGTGCCACGTGTTTCAGTGCCACGTATTTAAGTGCCACGTATCACGTATTTCAGTGCCACGTATTTCAGTGCCACGTATTTCAGTGCCACGTATTTCAGTGCCACGTATTTCAGTGCCACGTATTTCAGTCACGTTTAGGGTTAGGGTTAGGGGTAGGGTTAGGGTTAGGGCTAGGGTTGGAGGTAAAGTTAGGGTTGGGGCTAAAGTTAGGGTTGGGGCTAAAGTTAGGGTTAGGGTTTGGATTACATTTACGTTTGGATTAGGGTTGGGATTAGAATTATGGGTGTGTCAGGGCTAGGGGTGTGGTTAGGGTTACCGTTGGGATTAGGGTTAGGGGTGTGTTTGGGTTAGGGTTTCAGGTAGAATTGGGGAGTTTCCACTGTCCAGGCACATCAGGGGCTCTCCAAGCGCGACATGGCGTCCAATCTCAATTCCAGCCAATTCTGCGTTGAAAAAGTAAAACAGTGCTCCTTCCCTTCCGAGCTCTCCCGTGCGCACAAAAAGGGGTTTACCCCAACATATGTGTTATCAGCGTACTCGGGACAAATTGAACAACAACTTCTGGGGTCCAAGTTCTCTTGTTATCCTTAGGAAAATAAAAATTTGGGGGGCTAAAAATCATTTTTGTGGGAAAAAAAAGATGTTTTATTTTCACGGCTCTGCGTTATAAACTGTAGTGAAACACTTGGGGGTTCAAAGTTCTCACAACACATCTAGATAAGTTCCTTGGGAGGTCTAGTTTCCAATATGGGGTCACTTGTGGGGGGTTTGTACTGTTTGGGTACATCAGGGGCTCTGCAAATGCAACGTGACGCCTGCAGACCAATCCATTTAAGGCTGCATTCCAAATGGCGCTCCTTCCCTTCCGAGCTCTGTCATGCGCCCAAACAGTGGTTCCCCCCCACATATGGGGTATCAGCGTACTCAGGACAAATTGGAAAACAAATTTTGGGGTCCAATTTATTCTGTTACCCTTGTAAAAATACAAAGCTGGGTGCTAAAAAATCATTTTTGAGAAAAAAAATTAAAATTATTTTCACGGCTCTGCGTTATAATCTGTAGTGAAACACTTGGGGGTTCAAAGCTCTCAAAACACATCTAGATAAGTTCCTTAGGGGGTCTACTTTCCAAAATGGTGTCACTTGTAGGGAGTTTCAATGTTTAGGCACATCAGGGGCTCTCCAAACGCAACATGGCGTCCCATCTCAATTCCAGTCAATTTTGCATTGAAAAGTCAAATGGCGCTCCTTCCCTTCCAAGCTCTGCCATGCGCCCAAACAATGGTTTACACCCACATATGGGGTATCAGCGTACTCAGGACAAATTGGCCAACATTTTTTGGGGTCCAATTTCTTCTCTTACCCTTGGGAAAATAAAAAATTGGGGGCGAAAAGATCATTTTTGTGAAAAAATATGATTTTTTATTTTTACGGCTCTGCATTATAAACTTCTGTGAAGCACTTGGTGGGTCAAAGTGCTCACCACACATCTAGATAAGTTCCTTACGGGGTCTACTTTCCAAAATGGTGTCACTTGTAGGGAGTTTCAATGTTTAGGCACATCAGGGGCTCTCCAAACGCAACATGGCGTCCCATCTCAATTCCAGTCAATTTTGCATTGAAAAGTCAAATGGCGCTCCTTCCCTTCCAAGCTCTGCCATGCGCCCAAACAATGGTTTACACCCACATATGGGGTATCATCGTACTCAGGACAAATTGCACAACATTTTTTGGGGTCCAATTTCTTCTCTTACCCTTGGGAAAATAAAAAATTGGGGGCAAAAAGATCATTTTTGTGAAAAAATATGATTTTTTATTTTTACGGCTCTGCATTATAAACTTCTGTGAAGCACTTGGTGGGTCAAAGTGCTCACCACACATCTAGATAAGTTCCTTAGGGGGTCTACTTTCCAAAATGGTGTCACTTGTAGGGAGTTTCAATGTTTAGGCACATCAGGGGCTCTCCAAACGCAACATGGCGTCCCATCTCAATTCCAGTCAATTTTGCATTGAAAAGTCAAATGGCGCTCCTTCCCTTCCAAGCTCTGCCATGCGCCCAAACAATGGTTTACACCCACATATGGGGTATCATCGTACTCAGGACAAATTGCACAACATTTTTTGGGGTCCAATTTCTTCTCTTACCCTTGGGAAAATAAAAAATTGGGGGCAAAAAGATCATTTTTGTGAAAAAATATGATTTTTTATTTTTACGGCTCTGCATTATAAACTTCTGTGAAGCACTTGGTGGGTCAAAGTGCTCACCACACATCTAGATAAGTTCCTTAGGGGGTCTACTTTCCAAAATGGTGTCACTTGTAGGGAGTTTCAATGTTTAGGCACATCAGGGTCTCTCCAAACGCAACATGGCGTCCCATCTCAATTCCAGTCAATTTTGCATTGAAAAGTCAAATGGCGCTCCTTCCCTTCCAAGCTCTGCCATGCGCCCAAACAATGGTTTACACCCACATATGGGGTATCATCGTACTCAGGACAAATTGCACAACATTTTTTGGGGTCCAATTTCTTCTCTTACCCTTGGGAAAATAAAAAATTGGGGGCGAAAAGATCATTTTTGTGAAAAAATATGATTTTTTATTTTTACGGCTCTGCATTATAAACTTCTGTGAAGCACTTGGTGGGTCAAAGTGCTCACCACACATCAAGATAAGTTCCTTAGGGGGTCTACTTTCCAAAATGGTGTCACTTGTAGGGGGTTTCAGTGTTTAGGCACATCAGGGGCTCTCCAAACGCAACATGGCGTCCCATCTCAATTCCAGTCAATTTTGCATTGAAAAGTCAAATGGCGCTCCTTTCCTTCCGAGCTCTGCCATACGCCCAAACAGTGGTTTACCCCCACATATGGGGTATCAGCGTACTCAGGACAAATTGTACAACAACTTTGGGGGTCCATTTTCTCCTGTTACCCTTGGTAAAATAAAACAAATTGGAGCTGAAATAAATTTTGTGTGAAAAAAAGTTAAATGTTCATTTTTATTTAAACATTCCAAAAATTCCTGTGAAACACCTGAAGGGTTAATAAACTTCTTGAATGTGGTTTTGAGCACCTTGAGGGGTGCAGTTTTTAGAATGGTGTCACACTTGAGTATTTTCTATCATATAGACCCCTCAAAATGACTTCAAATGAGATGTGGTCCCTAAAAAAAAATGGTGCTGTAAAAATGAGAAATTGCTGGTCAACTTTTAACCCTTATAACTCCGTCACAAAAAAAAATTTTGGTTCCAAAATTGTACTGATGTAAAGTAGACATGTGGGAAATGTTACTTATTAAGTATTTTGCATGACATATGTCTGTGATTTAAGGGCATAAAAATTCAAAGTTGGAAAATTGCAAAATTTTCAAAATTTTCGCCAAATTTCCATTTTTTTCACAAATAAACGCAAGTTATATCGAATAAATTTTACCACTAACATGAAGTACAATATGTCACGAGAAAACAGTGTCAGAATCGCCAAGATCCGTCAAAGCGTTCCAGAGTTATAGCCTCATAAAGGGACAGTGGTCAGAATTGTAAAAATTGACCCGGTCATTAACGTGCAAACCACCCTTGGGGGTGAAGGGGTTAAAGATTAAAAATAATGGTCTATCAATGACTGTACTTAATTCCTGCAGTACTCGGGGGTGTATCCCATCCGGCCCGGAGATTTGTCAATTTTAGTAATTTCTAGATGCTGCCGTACTTCCTGCTGGGTTAAGCAGGTGACATTTAATGGGGAATTTTTGTTATCACTGATCATGTTGTCTGCCATGGAATTTTCTTGTGTGAATACTGATGAAAAAAAGTCATTTATCATATTGGCTTTTTCCTCATCCTTATCCACCATTTCATCCAGACTATTTTAAGGGGGCCAACACTATCATTTTTTAGTTTCTTACAATTTACTATTTACTTGATTTGCTTTTTACAGAATTCATTTAATTTTCTGTATTTATTTAATGCCTTAATTTCTCATACACTTTATGCAGTTAATAGCACTCTGTGTCTGTACTGCTACATACTTAGGCAGTTAACTGGTTCATGCAGCTTTACATGAACACCCGAGCCTTACACTATGGCTGGTCCAAATAACTAAAGCAATTGTTACCATCCACCTCTCGTGTCTCCCCTTTTCCTCATAGGTTGTAAGCTTGCGAGCAGGGCCCTCATTCCTCCTGGTATCTGTTTTGAACTGTGATTTCTGTTATGCTGTAATGTCTATTGTCTGTACAAGTCCCCTCTATAAGTTGTAAAGCGCTGCGGAATATGTTGGCGCTATATAAATAAAAATTATTATTATTATTATTATTATTATTATTAATGCCTCATCACTACCTACTTCCTTTAATTCTCTAAATGCTTTCTTTTTGTCCCTTATTGCGCCCCTTACAGCTCTATTTAGCCATATTGGTTTCCTCCTATTTCTAGTGTGTTTATTCCCATACGGTATATGCTGTGCACAGGTCCTATCCAGGATGCTAACAAGCGTCTCCCATTTTTTTTGTGTATTTTTATGTCTCAGGATATCGTCCCAGTTAATTGCACCAAGATAATTTCTCATCCGTTGGAAATTTGCCCTCCTGAAGTTTAGTGTCCGTGTACCCAGATCAGATGTTATTACCATAGTTCCAGTGGTGGCTACATGTAAAAATGAAGTTAATACAGTGGAGACCTATCTTTTTTTTCTTTGGTCACCATTAGTGAAGAGTCAGTGTACTCGTTGCTCGGGTTTTTCCAAGCACGCTCTGGTGGTCTCCGAGTATTTGTGACTGCTCGGAGATTTAGCTTTTGTTGACACAGCTGCATGATTTACATCTGCTAACCAGCCCTAGTACATGTGGGGGTTGCCTGGTTGCTAGGGAATCCCCACAAGTATTCAGCCTGTCTATCAGCTGTAAATCATACAGCTGTGTCAACAAAAACTAAATCTCCGAGCAGTCACAAATACTCAGAGACCACCTGAGCGTGCTCGGAAAAACCCAAGCAGCGAATAAAGTCGCTCATCACTAGTCACCATATTCTGATACTCATAATTTTCTTCTGCAGATGGAGTTGTAGGAGGGCTTGGTTCTTTGCAGTAGAGTTGTATTGCTACCATTTATGAGTACATATGACTTTTCTCTTTATCTCTTTGTTTGGTACTTGGCATAAATACAAAAATATAAAATATCAATCTGTAATTGTTTTTAAGCTCATCTTTTCCAGTGTTCACTATGCAGAATAATTGACTTGTTAACGGTTTTATGCAGGTCGATATACCGTAATTATTGTGTTTCCCAATTTATACTTTGTTTATGCTTTAATACAAATCTACAATTAAATCACTTTAAATAAAATTGGCATTTTTGCATAACAAGCTGCAGCTGCTTATTGGTAGTATTTGGGGTTATATACAATGTTTTTTCACTTTTTTTTGTGGACCAGATGAACAAAAGCAGCAATTATGACATATAGCTTCAGAATTTTTTACGGTATTCACAGTGCAGGATAAATAATATATGGTTTTATACAATGGGTCATTACAAACGCTGACATACCAAAAATGTATCCTTGTTTGCATTTTATTATTTTTTTTACATATTAACAATTTTTATCATTAAAACTTTGATTTTATACTGCTAGTCTGTCTTTTGGTTAATTATGTACCACAATACATCATACTTGTATCAAATTCGGGCCCTTCTTCTGATTTTCTGTGTGCCCCTTCCCTCTCCTCCCTCATCCGACTTACATTAACGCCTCCCCTTTTTTTGCTTTGTTTCATTGTACTAACCTTGCAGGGATACTGATGCTATATGCCATTGCTTTCTTTCGTGTAGACTTTGACATGATATCTATAAAGTACTGAAGTTGTCCATGTAATTCTACTTTAGGTTATATTGATAAAGCAGAATACAATATTTGAAAAAGAAAACAAGGATTTTACTTTTTTTATTACATTTTTTATTTCCACTTAAAACCTTTTTTTTTTTTTTTTTACTTTTGTACTGTTTTTACAATACTTATTAGTCTCACAAAGGAACCTTAACATGCAATCCTTTTACCGCATTAATACACTGTACTAGTAATGTAGTGCAAGGCCTAGCCTGTCAGTGTTTGACTAAGGGCTCATTTCCACTGGCGAGGAAAACGGACGAGTGCAATCCGATAAAAAATCGGATTGCACTCGGACCAATGTTATTCAATAGGTGTCTTTTCATTTGCGATTTTTTTCTCAGCCGAAATCGGACTGAGAAAAAAAATCTCAGCATGCTGCGATTTGCTGCGAGTCTCGGACGAGACTCGCCAATGCAAGTCAATGGGTGCGAGAAAAAAAATCGCACAGCACTCGCACCATGCGAGTTCTGTCCGATTTTTACGCACCGGTGTCCTTTGAAAAGCCGGTAATTCAGCGCGGTGTACAGTAAAATCACACTGACAGGTTAGAATAGAGTAGATATATACACATAGAATAGGTATATATACATATATATATGTCAGTGTGACACCTATATATGTATATTTATATTTAATGCAGCGCAAGATAGCATTAAAGCCGCTAATTCAATTGCCGGCTTTTCATTTCTCCTTCCCAAACCCGACAGGATATGAGACATGGTTTACATACAGTAAACCATGTCATATCCCCCTTTTTTTTGCATATTCCACACTACTAATGTTAGTAGTGTGTATGTGCAAAATTTTGGTGCTGTAGCTATTAAATTTAAGGGTTAAATCGCGGAAAAAATTGGCGTGGGCTCCTGCGCAATTTTCTCCGCCAGAGTGGTAAAGCCAGTGACTGAGGGCAGATATTAATAGCCAGGAGAGGGTCCATGGTTATTGGCCCCCCCTGGCTACAAACATCTGCCCTCAGCCACCCCAGAAAAGGCACATCTGGAAGATGCGCCTATTCTGGCACTTGGCCACTCTCTTCCCACTCCCGTGTAGCGGTGGGATATGGGGTAATGAAGGGTTAATGTCACCTTGCTATTGGAAGGTGACATTAAGCCAGATTAATAATGGAGAAGCGTCAATTATGACACCTATCCATTATTAATCCAATTGTATGAAAGGGTTAAAAAAACACACACACATGATTAAAAAGTATTTTAATGAAATAAACACACAGGTTGTTTTAATATTTTATTGCTCTCTCAATCCATGTGATGACCCTCGCTTGGAAAAATAATAAACCAACAATATACATACCTTCAGATGACCTGTCACGTCACATGAGGTAATCCATCTGAAGGGGTTAAAATATTTTACAAGCAGGAGCCCTGCTAATGCAGCTGTGCTCGTGCTTGTAATCCCCGGGGAATGAAGGAAATGTAGGTCAATGACCTATAGTTACCTTCAGTCGCGGTGATGCGCCCCCTGGTGGATGTCCTCATGAACAGCAGCCTGGGAACTTTTTCCCACGCTCGAGGTCATATGAGGACAACCAGCAGGGGGCGCATCACCGCAATTGAATTAGCGGCTTTAATGCTATCTTGCGCTGCATGACATATATATATGTATATATACCTATTCTATGTGTATATATCTACTCTATTCTAACCTGTCAGCGTGATTTTACTGTACACAGCACTGATTTGCCGGCTTTTCAAAAGACACCGGTACGTAAAAATCGGACAGCAATACGGATGTCATACGGATGTCATACGGATGTTGCGATTAAAAAAATCGCATGACACTCGCATGACACTCGCATGACAATCGCACGATTTTCCTCCGTTTTTTCGGTCCGTTAATCGGACCGTTTTGTCTCTCGCATGTGGAAATGAGCCCTTATAGTCAGGCTATTAGACCAGACCTCTAGATCATTGTTAGGCCTCTGGTTGCTGTACGGGATGACAGAGGGAGGGATGACAAGATGTTTGTGGCAAGGGATTAATATTTAAGTAAAACCAAAAGAAGAGCATCTTACCAGTAAGGCAAAATGAAGAATAACCCAAATAACACCCAGGGATGTTACAAGCAAGTCGTAACGATTTCTCCTGCTTTGCCAAAATCCAGCTGGAGACATAGCTGTTATTTTCATTGTAACCTTTACAAGACAAATCATTTAATTAATAAATGGGCAATTTTTCAGAATTTCAGCTGTAGAAGGAATTCAGTGAACTTGCCAGATGTAAAAATTTCAGTTGGTGCTGTACATGCATACATTTCAATTCACATTCACATGTCAAATACTGTATATAACGTGTTGCATGCAGACTACCATGTGTATTATTTATTAACACAGATTTTTTTTAGTGCTTTACATCACACAGTGCATCTGTGGTAGGGTATTTACACTGAAAATAGTTTCATGGTTTCAAAAGAAAACACTTTTCTGTGTTCTGTGAAGATCTGCAATTTTCAGCCATTCAAGTCAAAGAAATATCCACATATAGGGGTGTAATGATCGTGGATGCAGAGGTTATGACCGGGCCCGTGTGGGTGAGGTTCCGCCTACACCAGTGCAAACTTCAACTGGATGTACTGGATGTCCTTGGACGCACATTCAGCTGAAGTATATTGAGGCGCAGAGAACCGCTGCTGTAATACATGCTACTGGCAAATGAGAGGACAGCAGCTGACGTTGGCATACACATGACTGGGAGCACATGGCAGTGGCTCCCATCACTTGCACGCTGAAGTTAGCTGCTAGCTTCCGAAGAGAGTGCCGCGGGGGAGGGGAGGAAGTTGAGTAGAATATTTTTTTCCCCTATGCATTAGGGAATAGCGGCAGAATAGAGTACATACATAGCAGGAAGGGGAACATACATATCAGGAAGGGGGATATATATACCAAGAGAAGGGATATACAGTTGTGGCCAAAAGTATTGACACCCCTGCAATTCTGTCAGATAATACTCAGTTTCTTCCTGAAAATGATTGCAATCACAAATTCTTTGGTATTATCTTCATTTCATTTGTGTTAAATGAAAAAACACAAAAGAGAATGAAGCAAAAAGCAAAACATTGATCATTTCACACAAAACTCCAAAAATGGGCCAGACAAAAGTATTGGCACCCTCAGCCTAATACTTGGTTGCACAACCTTTAGCCAAAATAACTGTGACCAACCGCTTCCGGTAACCATCAATGAGTTTCTTACAATGCTCTGCTGGTATTTTAGACCATTCTTCTTTGGCAAGCTGCTCCAGGTCCCTGATATTTGAAGGGTACCTTCTCCAAACTGCCATTTTTAGATCTCTCCACAGGTGTTCTATGGGATTCATGTCTGGACTCACTGTTGGCCACCTTAGAAGTCTCCAGTGCTTTCTCTCAAAACCATTTTCTAGTGCTTTTTGAAGTGTGTTTTGGGTCATTGTCCTGCTGGAAGACCAATGACCTCTGAGGGAAACCCAGCTTTCTCACACTGGGCCCTACATTATGCTGCAAAATTTGTTGATAGTCTTCAGACTTCATAATGCCATGCACACGGTCAAGCAGTCCAGTGCCAGAGGCAGCAAAGCAACCGCAAAACATCAAGGAACCTCTGCCATGTTTGACTGTAGGGACCGTGTCCTTTTCTTTGAATGCCTCTTTTTTTCTCCTGTAAACTCTATGTTGATGCCTTTGCCCAAAAAGCTCTACTTTTGTGTCATCTGACCAGAGAACATTCTTCCAAAATGTTTTAGGCTTTTTCAGGTAAGTTTTGGCAAACTCCAGCCTGGCTTTTTTATGTCTCGGGGTAAGAAGTGGGGTCTTTCTGGGTCTCCTACCATACAGTCCCTTTTCATTCAGACACCGATGGACAGTACGGGTTGACACTGTTGTACCCTCGGAACTTGTACTTGTTTGGATGTTAGTCGAGGTTCTTTATCCAACATCCGCACAATCTTGCGTTGAAATCTCTTGTCAATTTTTCTTTTCCGTCCACATCTAGGGAGGTTAGCCACAGTGCCATGGGCTTTAAACTTCTTGATGACACTGCGCACGGTAGACACGGGAACATTCAGGTCTTTGGAGATAGACTTGTAGCCTTGAGATTGCTCATGCTTCCTCACAATTTGGTTGACAGTTCTTTGGTCTTCTTTCTTTTCTCCATGCTCAATGTGGTACACACAAGGACACAGGACAGAGGTTGAGTCAACTTTAATCCATGTCAACTGGCTGCAAGTGTGATTTCGTTATTGCCAACACCTGTTAGGTGCCACAGGTAAGTTACAGGTGCTGTTAATTACACAAATTAGAGAAGCATCACATGATTTTTCGAACAGTGCACAATACTTTTGTCCACCCCCTTTTTTATGTTTGGTGTGGAATTATATCCAATTTGGCTTTAGGACAATTCTTTTTGTGTTTTTTTCATTTAAGGCAAATTAAATTAAGATAATAATAACAAAGAATTTGTGTTTGCAATCATTTTCAGGAAGAAACTGAGTATTATCTGACAGAATTGCAGGGGTGTCAATACTTTTGGCCACAACTGTATATACCAGGATGAGGAATATATATACCAATATGGGGTCCAGGATAAGGAACATATATATCAGGATGGGGGATATATACAACAGGATGGGGCCTAGGATAAGGGATATACATACCAGGATGGGAGTTATATATACCAGGATGGGGCCTAGGATAAGGGACATATATACCAGGATGGGGTATATATATACCAGGAGGGGGCCTAGGATAAGGACATTCATATCAGGATGGAGGATATATATACCAGGGTGGGGTCTAGGATAAGGGTCATATATACCAGAATGGGAGATATATACACCTGGATGGGGCCAGGATGGGGAACATATATACCAGGATGAGGGACATATATACCAGGATGGGGGACATATATATACCAGTATGGGGCCGGGACGTGGGCCATATATACCAGAATGGATGATATATATTAGGATGGGCCCAGGATGGGGGACGTATATACCAGGAAGGATCCCAAGATGGGGGACATCACTACAAAATGGGTGTGCAACTCGTACGTCCTTATAGGATTTAAAACACCACAAGAGCCCATAAATTCGACCAACATACGGGGGGGGCAGGTCCAAATTTTGCACCGGGCTCCATCGGACTCTAGTTACGCCACTGCCCACATATACTACATGTAATGATAAAAATGAGTATCTAGCAGCGCATCCAAATTACTAGGTTTGAAAAGTTTGATAAACTGTATCATTTAGATGTGCTTATGGATATTCTTTTTATTACATGAAGCTTCCCTAATCCACCAACATTGAGTTCCCCTCAGTGTACCATCCAAGAAGTGAAGTCTTCCATGACTAAAATCGGTTGGAGAGGGGAAATACAAAAAAAATCCACACCTGATTGCATATGTTAGTAATGTAATACTGTTATTATATACACAGACAGCAGTATATTACCTCCAAAACAAAAATGAAGGTGAAAACGACTGACATTGTTGCAAGAGGCACAGTCACAGGATCATCAACATCCCACTGGAAAAGGAAAAACAGAGTATTTTACATATAAGTACTTCTATCTATCTATCTATCTATCTATCTATCTATCTATCTATCTATTCCATATCCATCTATCTATTCCATATCTATTCTCTATCTATTTATCTATCTATCTATCTGTCTATCTATCTTATATATACAATCCATATATAAAACTTCATATAATATTTAAGTGCTGGGGGTGGACTAAATGCTGCACCAAATGTTTCCTGAAGGGTGAAAGCTCTGGACTAGAGATAGGACAGTTCATCACCCAAACTTCTACAAAGCCAGGCTGTTCTGATGGATGTGGTTTAGCAATGCCTGCCCTGAAATAGACATCTGGATAGGACCATATGTTGCTCTAAAACCTATATATAATGCCCGGCATTGATAGTGGCTTCCTTCATGTGTAAGCTGCCCACTGTGCACTGCTAACAAGCTGGATGGTTCCTCTCTCCCTCTTTGAGTATAAAGGGCATGATGTCTATGGTTTCAATAAAGAAGTTCAAACTTTGATTCATCTTATCACAGAACAGTTTTCGATTTTGCCTAAGTCCATTCTAAGTGAGCTTTGGCCCAGAAAAAAAAACAGTGGTTTTCCTGCAGTGTGTGGATTTTTGGAGTATTCATGAGCTCATGCAGTCACTTGCATAACAAAATGATTTGCACACATGGGTTTTTGCCTGTTTTTATGCAGTGTTCCCTTACGAGATCACAAGCACCCAATATTGATTGTCAACCTTGTCCCTTGTGCACATGGATTTCTCTAGAATTTCAGAATCTTTTGATGATATTACATACTGTAGATGTTGGGATATTCATGGTCTTTTTAAATTTACATAGCGGAATGTTTTTTTTTAATTATTCCACAACTTTTAGAAGCAGTTGTTCACAGATTGATAATCCTCTGACCATCTTTACTTCTGAGAGACTCTGACTCTCTAACATGCTCATTTTTTGCACAGTTATGTGAGTTAGTTGAAAACTTGCTCTATAGCTGTTTTTCATTAGTTTCCCTTACTTTTGTTAATTCTGTCCCAAATTTTCTAAGATGTGTTGCTACCATTTATTTCTTAATAAGTTAATTATTTCAAACAAAATGGAAAAAAGTCTAACTTTCACCTTCTGATCTGTGTTCTATGTTTTAATGTGAATAAAATATTGTTATAAGGGATTTATAAATCATTGCATAATCATTTTCTTCATATTTTACACAGCATCCTAAGTTTTTTGAAATTGTGGTTGTAAATAGTTACTTGGGTTGAAAAAAAGACCTAGGTCCATCAAGTTGGACCTTTCTCCATCACATACATTTTGTCACTAAATTAACTATAACCCACAATATTATTTGTACTGAGGAAATCATCCAGCCCTTTTTTAAAAACTGTCCTAGTGTCTGCCATTACTACCTCTTGTGGGGGGTATTCCACAGTCTGACTGCTCTAACTGTAAAGAACCCTTTCCTATTTAGCTGCCGGAATTGCCTCTCTTCCACCTGTAATGAGTGCCCCCTGGACCTTAGTATGGTTTTTGGAAGGAATAAGTCATGTGCCAGTCATTTGTACTGACCACACATATATTTATACATATAAATAAGATCTCCTCTGAGGCGTCTTTTTTTCTACGCTAAACAAGTCCAACTTTTCCAACCTTTCATCGTGAGAGGTCTTCCATTTCTTGTAACAATCTAGTTGCCCGCCTTTGAACTAACTCTAACTTCTGAATAGTCTTCGTAAAATGTGGACCCCAAAACTGGATCACATATTCTAGATGTGGCCTCTTAAGTGATCTATAGTCGGGTAGCAATACATTTGGATCACAGGATTTTATCTCTTTTTATACACCCTACAATTTATTTAGCTTTTTGACACAAAAGCCTGTTAGGGTTAAATACATAGATAATTTCTAAGCCATTAGTAATGCTGGAGTCTGAAACTGGAAGCATTCCTATGTAACATACCTTTACTGATAGCAGAACGGATTGTGCTAGGACAAGCACTGCTATAGTCCTCTTGAAAAATGGATGCTGTGTTATGTCATACATCCGTGCTCTGAAGCCATCATTATCTAGGAAATTAATGCCAATCACAGAAGATAGGTGAATATATTTTACCAATGTGTTTATTTACTTATTTTACTTATATAGTGACATTAATTCCAAAGCACTTTACAGACATTATCATTACTGTCTCTGTTGGGGCTCACAATGGAAAGAAAATGATTATGTTTGATATTAAAATATCGCAATAGTAAAGCCCACACAAAAGAATATAAGAAAGTTATATTTATGCAAATACATTTTGATTCAAAACATTAGCATGTAATAGCCACGTGATTCAGCCACAGAAAAAGTAACAAAATTTTGGAAGTTTCTTTGCTCCGCAAATTTTCATGTAATTTTATGGGATATAGCTTCCCGTCTATTTTTTTGATTTATTTATCAAGTTAGCAGAACAAGGCAAAATCCCAAGAGTCGTTGCGTGGAATTTGCAAATAGATTCCATTGTGTTAAGTTCAATTTTATCAGACTTACTTGTAAGAGGTGAAGAAATGAAATATCTGCTGCTTTCTCCACCATTCCCCAGAGGACGGTTTATAAAGGTTATTAAAGTAGGAGATGCACAGCAGCTTACTATGTACTATGAAATCATGTAATGAGCATAGACCAAAAAGTGAAAAAAATATGTGGTATGGCCACGTTCAGAATCGCCCGGTCTATCAATAAAAAAAAGCATTAACCTGATCGCTAAACGGCGTAACGAGAAAAAAAATCGAAACGCCACAATTACGTTTTTTTGGTCGCCGCGACATTGCATTAAAATGCAATAACGGGCGATCAAAAGAACGTATCTGCACCAAATTAGAATCATTAAAAATGCCAGCTTGGCACGCAAAAAATAAGCCCTCAACCGACCCCAGATCATGAAAAATGGAGACGCTACGAGTATCGGAAAATGGCGCAAATTTTTTTTTTTTTTAGCAAAGTTTGGAATTTTTTTTCACCACTTAGGTAAAAAATAACCTAGTCATGTTAGGTGTCTATGAACTCATAATGACCTGGAGAATCATAATGGCTGGTCAGTTTTAGCATTTAGTGAACCTAGCAAAAAAGCCAAGCAAAAAACCAGTGTGGGATTGCACTTTTTTTTGCAATTTCACCGCACTTGGAATTTTTTTCCCGTTTTCTAGTACACGACATGGTAAAACCAATGATGTCATTCAAAAGTACAACTCGTCCCGCAAAAAATAAGCCCTCACATGGCCAAATTGACGGAAAAATAAAAAAGTTATGGCTCTGGGAAGGAGGGGAGTGAAAAACGAACACGGAAAAACGAAAAATCCCACGGTCATGAAGGGGTTAAGGAACATGAACCTGAGATCATCTGATCGCTTATAACATATACAGCAATACCACAGAAAAAAATCACAGTCTTCTTTGAAACCCAGCCACAGTTTGGGTTTCAAGGGAGCTCCATAATGAGGTCTTCAACAGACCCCCAGCTGTCACAGCAACTCTTCGTTGATCTGTAAACATGTAAATGGTGCGCCGAGGGGAATGACGCACGCGCCTGCATGCTGTTCATGCCGCTGTCAGAGTTTGATAGCATTATTTAACAGGGTAACAATCTTGGGCAGCGTTTTGCTCTACCTGTGGATTTTAGAGGCAGGTCTTGGCTGTATCACACATCCGTTATATGCCAAGTATGGAGCAAGCTCATCCTGTGAGCCTGCTACAAACACCAGCTTCCGACTTGTGCTGTACATAGATGGCGGATGGTGGAAAGGGGTTAAGCGATTAATAAAGAATATATTTTATTGTAAATGGCATCCCTCTTTTTGGATATTACAATTTGGATACGGACAATAAGGTGGACCACATAGCTATGTATTATATTAATATTTGGTTTAGTTTTTGCACTCAGTTGGTCTGTCTTCTTACCAATCACACCAGTCCCTGTCCCACGTTGCATATGTAAGAGGCATAAACTGGCTGTAACACACAAAGCAATTACTTGTTGGGTGGACTTACCCCGTGAGTCTGCTCTATACACCCGATACGGACTTGCGGAAGTTGCGGTGTAAATGTATGGCAGATGCCGGTAAGGGATTAAAAGAACCAATTGTAAAAAGGGCCAAGACACACTATCAAACTTTTTTTTTTCAATATCAGAAATCTAGATTGATAAAGGAAGCTTAGGCCTGATGGTTATGTGGATAACATTAAGAACTGTGTGAACATTGTCAGGGGCTAGTCTTCCTGGAATAAAACAAACCTAATCCCTATTAGTAAGGGTAAAGAGAAATTAACTAAAGGGAACCTGACACCTTTTCCAGGCCCCCAAATAGTCACTATATATTTATTTCTACCAGTATACCTTTTTTAATAAGCCCATTATGTTTTCTTGATTTCTTTATAAATCAAAAATTAATTTTATAACTAAGGAGGCAGGATGCTAATTAGTGGGCAGCTAGTAGTAAGGGCGTTAATTTCGCCAGACTAATCATCCCAGTAATGATGCATCACAGTAATGTCTGTCATGGTTCTCAATGGCAAGAGAACGTAATAAAGCATACAAAAGGACTAGCTCTTGGAAGATGGGAACTCGAGCTGACCATGAGCTAAACCTACCGCACAACTAACAGTGGCCGGGTAGCGTGCCTACGTTTTATCCCTAGACGCCCAGCGCCAGCCGGAGAACTGACTGACCCTAGCAGAGGAAAATACAGACCTGGCTTACCTCTAGAGAAATTTTCCCCAAAAGGCAGACAGTAGCCCCCACATATATTGGCGGTGATTTTAGAGGAAATTGACATACGAAGTATGAAGATAGGTTTAGCAAATTGAGGTCCGCTTACTAGATAGTAGGAAGACAGAAAAGGGAACTTCACGGTCAGCTGAAAACCCTTTCAAAATACCATCCTGAAATTACTTTAAGACTCTAATATCAACTCATGACACCAGAGTGGCAATTTCAGCTCACAAGAGCTTCCAGCCTCAGAAATATTCAATCACAGAGAACTGGAACAAAAATGCAAAACAAACTTAGGACAACAAGTCCAACTTAGCTGATAGTTGTCTAGGAGCAGGAACATGCAACAGAAAGGCTTCTGGTAACATTGTTGGCCGGCCTAGAAATGACTGAGGAGCAAGGCTAAATAGAAAACTCCCACATCCAGATGGAAAACAGGTGAACAGAGGAGATGAAGCACACAAGTGCAGTACCACCAGAAACCACCGGGGGAGCCCAGAAACCAAATTCACAACAGTACCCCCCCCTCAAGGAGGGGGCACCGAACCCTCACCAGAACCACCAGGGCGATCAGGATGAGCCCTATGAAAGGCACGGACCAAATCGGAGGCATGAACATCAGAGGCTGTCACCCAAGAGTTATCCTCCTGACCGTAGCCCTTCCACTTGACCAGATACTGAAGTCTCCGTCTGGAAACACGGGAGTCCAAGATCTTCTCGACAACGTACTCCAACTCACCCTCAACCAACACCGGAGCAGGAGGCTCCACGGAAGGCACAACCGGTACCTCATACCTGCGCAACAACGACCGATGGAAGACATTATGAATAGAAAAAGATGCAGGGAGGTCCAAACGAAAGGACACAGGGTTAAGAATCTCCAATATCTTGTACGGGCCGATGAACCGAGGCTTAAACTTAGGAGAAGAAACCTTCATAGGGACAAAACGAGAAGATAACCACACCAAGTCCCCAACACAAAGACGAGGACCAACACGACGACGGCGGTTGGCAAAATGCTGAGTCCTCTCCTGGGACAACTTCAAATTGTCCACCACATGCCCCCAAATCTGATGCAACCTCTCCACCACAGCATCCACTCCAGGACAATCCGAAGACTCCACCTGACCGGAAGAGAAACGAGGATGAAACCCCGAATTACAGAAGAAAGGAGAAACCAAGGTGGCAGAACTAGCCCGATTATTGAGGGCAAACTCCGCCAAGGGCAAAAAGGCAACCCAATCATCCTGATCCGCAGACACAAAACACCTCAAATAAGTCTCCAAGGTCTGATTAGTTCGCTCGGTCTGGCCATTAGTCTGAGGATGGAAAGCAGACGAAAAAGACAAATCAATGCCCATCCTAGCACAGAACGCTCGCCAAAATCTAGACACGAATTGAGTTCCCCTGTCAGAAACGATATTCTCCGGAATACCATGCAAGCGCACCACATTTTGAAAAAACAGAGGAACCAGCTCGGATGAGGAAGGCAATTTGGGCAAGGGAACCAAATGGACCATCTTAGAGAAACGGTCACACACCACCCAGATGACAGACATCTTCTGAGAAACAGGGAGATCAGAAATAAAATCCATGGAGATGTGAGTCCAAGGCCTCTTCGGAATAGGCAAGGATAACAACAATCCACTAGCCCGAGAACAACAAGGCTTGGCCCGAGCACAAACATCACAAGACTGCACAAAACCTCGCACATCTCGCGACAGGGAAGGCCACCAGAAGGACCTAGCCACCAAATCCCTGGTACCAAAGATTCCAGGATGACCTGCTAACGCAGAAGAATGGACCTCCGAGATGACTCTACTGGTCCAATCATCAGGAACAAACATTATACCAGGCGGGCAACGATCAGGTCTATTCGCCTGAAACTCCTGCAAGACCCATCGCAAGTCTGGGGAAACAGCAGATAGTATCACTCCATCCTTAAGGATACCTGTAGGCTCAGAATTACCAGGGGAATCAGGCTCAAAACTCCTAGAAAGGGCATCCGCCTTCACATTTTTAGAACCTGGTAGGTAAGAAACCACAAAATTAAACCGAGAGAAAAATAACGACCAGCGCGCCTGTCTAGGATTCAGGCGCCTGGCAGACTCAAGATAAATCAAATTCTTGTGGTCGGTCAATACCACCACCTGATGTCTAGCCCCCTCAAGCCAATGACGCCACTCCTCAAAAGTCCACTTCATAGCCAAGAGCTCCCGATTACCAATATCATAATTTCGCTCAGCGGGCGAAAATTTACGGGAAAAGAACGCACAAGGTCTCATCACGGAGCAGTCGGAACTTTTCTGCGACAAAACCGCCCCAGCTCCGATTTCTGAAGCGTCAACCTCAACCTGAAAAGGAAGAGTAACATCAGGCTGACGCAATACAGGGGCGGAAGAAAAGCGGCGCTTAAGCTCCCGAAAGGCCTCCACAGCAGCAGGGGACCAATCAGCAACATCAGCACCCTTCTTAGTCAAATCAGTCAACGGTTTAGCAACATCAGAAAAACCAGTTATAAATCGACGATAAAAATTAGCAAAGCCCAAAAACTTCTGAAGGCTCTTAAGAGAAGAGGGTTGCGTCCAATCACAAATAGCCTGAACCTTGACAGGGTCCATCTCAATGGAAGAGGGGGAAAAAATGTACCCCAAAAACGAAATCTTTTGAACCCCAAAAACACACTTAGAACCCTTTACACACAAGGAATTAGAGCGCAAAACCTGAAAAACCCTCCTGACCTGTTGGACATGAGAGTCCCAGTCATCCGAAAAAATCAAAATATCATCACTGTCATGGTTCTCAATGGCAAGAGAACGTAATAAAGCATACAAAAGGACTAGCTCTTGGAAGATGGGAACTCGAGCTGACCATGAGCTAAACCTACCGCACAACTAACAGTGGCCGGGTAGCGTGCCTACGTTTTATCCCTAGACGCCCAGCGCCAGCCGGAGAACTGACTGACCCTAGCAGAGGAAAATACAGACCTGGCTTACCTCTAGAGAAATTTTCCCCAAAAGGCAGACAGTAGCCCCCACATATATTGGCGGTGATTTTAGAGGAAATTGACATACGAAGTATGAAGATAGGTTTAGCAAATTGAGGTCCGCTTACTAGATAGTAGGAAGACAGAAAAGGGAACTTCACGGTCAGCTGAAAACCCTTTCAAAATACCATCCTGAAATTACTTTAAGACTCTAATATCAACTCATGACACCAGAGTGGCAATTTCAGCTCACAAGAGCTTCCAGCCTCAGAAATATTCAATCACAGAGAACTGGAACAAAAATGCAAAACAAACTTAGGACAACAAGTCCAACTTAGCTGATAGTTGTCTAGGAGCAGGAACATGCAACAGAAAGGCTTCTGGTAACATTGTTGGCCGGCCTAGAAATGACTGAGGAGCAAGGCTAAATAGAAAACTCCCACATCCAGATGGAAAACAGGTGAACAGAGGAGATGAAGCACACAAGTGCAGTACCACCAGAAACCACCGGAGGAGCCCAGAAACCAAATTCACAACAAATGTCTATTGTCTGTACAAATCCCCTCTATAATTTGTAAAGCGCTGCAGAATATGTTGGCGCTATATAAATAAAATTATTATTATTATCACAATCCTGTGAGTGTGAGTAACATGATTTGCAAGAGTGGCCTTCCTGCTTTCCTGACAATGTGCAGTAAGCTCGGTGTTGGTTGGCACGCTACATATACCCAAGGAGACAGTGGTGACACAAAAGTCGGCCAGCTTTGCAAATCTCGCAGCTCGCTGTGTCCTATGTCATCACTGCCACCCGCGGATACGGTGGTGAGTACACCCGGCTTACTCAACTTTGTCAGGGGGCCTCTACATTTGCAAAGAACCAGTGTTGACACCGCTCTTGCAAATCATGTTACTCACGCCCATAGGGGTGTAATAACATGATTATTGGGATGATAAGGCAGGGAAAAACAATCCCCCATGACTAGTCAAGCACTAATTAGTATATCGCCACCACAGTTATAAAATTGATATCTTTCATGTAAGGCGGGTTAGGAAGGTCACAATGGTAGCAATAAATGGTGGCAATTTGGAGGGTCTGGGGAAGCTTTTAGGTTTCCTTAAAGTTTACTTGCTAGAACAGAAGTTAATATTTTACAATCAAAATTTAGCAATGAAATAGGCCTATAATTCTAATTTGAGATCAGGGTATGGTCCTTG
The DNA here is from genome assembly GCF_051348905.1 of Ranitomeya variabilis. Lineage (NCBI taxonomy): Eukaryota > Metazoa > Chordata > Amphibia > Anura > Dendrobatidae > Ranitomeya > Ranitomeya variabilis. The sequence continues at coordinate 540,710,270 of NC_135234.1, forward strand.
ACTGATTTTGGAATAGTTGTGATCAGGGCTCAAAGAAAGTCTGGATTTACTTTAAGGCACTTTAATAAGATGTGAATTTAACTGAATGTGAGGTGAGACGGGTTGGAACTTTTACCAATAGATTTATATGAAATACATCAGCCTAGCATATAATTATCACATAAATATAGCTAATCTCTCCTGATAATTCCATTAATATTTCATCTTTATCTTTAGTAAAATGGATCTACATTTTTAACCAATTAAGTAACTACTTGTGAACATTAGATCTGCTACCTAGATCATATCATAGGATTTAGGCTTTCACTGAATGTTATACGTTAATATCTAAAAATACAGTGCATGCTAGGCACCACTATAATAAATATCATACAAGCACATTATAGAGCATGCATTAGTCAATATAATCAAATTTGAGTGTTTTTGTTACAGCTTTCTAAAGAATTGTAAGCTGTCTACCAGAATATTGTGGATTTTAATTACCATCAGTTACTAGGAGTATTCTGCACATGTTATAAAAATCAGCAACTGCAATAGTTAACCAGCAGTCGTACTTGTGGAGCCATGGGGGGTATCCAATCAATGCCTTCTCTTTCACAACTCTCAAACTACTTATTAGCATGCTCTTTGCTTTACTTCAAGCTGACACATATATATTACCCTAAAGTGTACCCCCAACTACTTCATTCAGATCTTTTCATAAACAATAAGGGAGACTAAAATAGGGTAGCATCCAGTTCTGTTCAATGTGAGCTGCAGCCCTATTAGGCAAAAAGTAACATCTAGAAATTGCTAGCACAATAATAGTAGTAATACCACAAATAAGACATTTATCATTGAGTTTCAATTTTAACTTTTTTATATTTTAAAATAAGAATAGAATGCATGTAAAAAAAACATATTTAGATATTTAGATGCTCCGATACCTGGACGAGGCGGGAGGTGGAGGGGTTGAGCTATCTTCAGTCTGCTTTTAAGATCTTCCCATCTTCTTTGATCAACAGTTAGAAGAGCAGTACCCTGGTGGAGACATACATGATAATTATATAAGCCAAACATGAAAAGGAAAAGTAGAACACCAAAGGATGTAGTGCTCTTTTAAGCGTCGGTGACATACAGATTTCAAAGAAAAAAACTCAGTCAAAAATAGGTTAAAAAGAAACGATAATAAATCGCGATCGAATCTATCAATGGCCTTTTTTATTTTACAGCAGGAAAAGCTTAACAAATACATAGTTTTGTGAGAAAAGATTCAGTAGCATTCACGGTTCCCAACCATCCAGTAATTGCTGGATAGTCCATAAAAATAAATTGCTGTGTCCACAAAATTTTTGGGGGCGTACAGGATTTTTTGGAAGATGAAGAAACTTCTACAGATTATTTTGACTGTAATTATCCTCATTTTACCATTTACAGTGAATTCAGTTAATGTCCACAAATGTATACATATAAGAATTATGAAAGGAAGACATGTATCACTTATAATCAGAATGAATTCTGTTTTTTCAATGTTTCAGTAAAAAATATTGTTTGTCCGTGTTTTTTTATAAGCCGCCTTGAAAAAAATTTAAGTTGGCAACCCTGGTATCACTTGTAGAGCTGAGAACAAGACCCCATTTTAGCTTTTAAGCTGTACTGTATTCCCAAGTTCAATTTTCTAACAACATTAATTTCATCAAAAGATTTCAGTATCTCTATATAAGATGAGTAGTCTCCATAATATTAGCATCCAATCACAAAAGCAATAAAATTAGTTTAAAGGGAGTCTGTCACCCCCGAAAACTGAAATTGAACTATTTAGACCGGCATATAGGGGATTTAGCCCTATATAAATCATACTGGTACTGAAGATTTTAATAAATGTGTTTTTATAGGGAAACAGTTTAATTACATGTAAATGAGGAGGCTTCGGGGCAGCCTTGGTGTCTCAAGGGCATGGTGTACCTTTCCACCCCTCAATTACAATAGTATGCCCCTCCTTGTGTGATTATTGGAGCGCAACCTAATGTAAGTCCCCAGTCCTGCACGCAGAAACACAGGATATGCAGAGTGTCAGTGTGTCAGGGCAGTGTCCTCATCTTCTCTGGTGTACTGCAGCTGCTCACTGCACATAGGATCACACAGCAGCATACGGCCACTATATACAGCAGAGGGAGATATCAGCGCACATACACTGACATTGTGTGCGTTCTCATTTCCCTTTTCTTTCAGCATTGACTGTCGCTGCTGTCTGATCCTGTGTGCAGCGTGCGGCTGTTATATACAGGAGAGGGATGAGAACACTGCCCCTGCACACACTGTCATTGTGTATGGAGGTGCTCGGTCGCTCCAATGTCACTGCTCTTTGAAGATGATTTTAGTATTGAAAATAGTAGTATAGTTCTATAGGTGGTAGTATAGGAATATAATAATAATAATAATAATAGTATACCTATGATGTGACAGCACTGAGAAATCAAGCTCTGCAGCAACATGCAACTTAGCCTGCAAGTTTATAGTAGGCGTTATCGATGTGCTTGGAGAGCAGCAATACACCCTCAATGCACTTCTAGGCTCAAGATTGTATATGATTTGAAATTAGCTTAGTACTTATAAAAATTTTAAGACTTCTGTGTTAACTGGCAGCGTATTCCATCTGCTTCCCATGAGAAACAAGGATTGGGCACTTTAGATTTTAATATTCTTGTCATTTTCCACCTCACCTGTGGTAGCTAAGATACAAATTTGGCTGCATCTTACCAAATCCCTGTCTCTCTTGTGCTAACACCTGGTACCTTGCTAGTCTCTGTTCACGTAGCTCCAAGGATGCTCGGTAGACACTACATGAGATCTCAGCAACTGACCTCAGTTGTGTCAACAGGAGCCCCGAAAACAAAGAGAGGAGGAGAAACAGTGGAGTGGTTAGTAAAAAATATGATGGGGCTAGGCAATCTCTAAAGAGGATCTGTCACCAGGTTTTTGCTGTAAAATCTGAAAGCAGCATGATGTTGGGGCAGGGAGCATATTTCCAGCAATGTATCACTTCCTGGACAGCTCGCTGCTGTTTTCATAGAATCCCTGAACCCTTGATTAACAGCTTCTTTTGTACACTGTATATTGTCAGAAAGCTGATAATCAGTGGTTGGGGCCAGGTTACACAGAATAGCCTGACTGCCTTGCATGTGAGATGTAGTTCGGCAGTGTTAGGGTACCGTCTCACTATACGATTTACCAACGATCACGACCTGCGATACGACCTGGCCGTGATCGTTGGTAAGTCGTTGTGTGGTCGCTGGGGAGCTGTCACACAGACCGCTCTCCAGCGACCAACGATGCCGAGGTTCGCTGGTAACCAGGGTAAACATCGGGTTACTAAGCGCAGGGCCGCGCTTAGTAACCCGATGTTTACCGTGGTTACCAGCGTAAAAGTAAAAAAAAACAAACCGTACATACCCACCATCTGATGTCCGTCAGGTCCCTTGCCGTCTGCTTCCTGCTCTGACTGAGTGCCGCCGTACAGTGAGAGGAGATCACAGCGGTGACGTCACCGCTGCACTCTGCTCTCACTTTCCGGCCGGCAGTCAGTCAGAGCGGGAAGCAGACGGCAAGGGACCTGACGGACATCAGATGGTGGGTATGTACGGTTTGTTTTTTTTTACTTTTACGCTGGTAACCACGGTAAACATTGGGTTACTAAGCGCGGCCCTGCGCTTAGTAACCCGATGTTTACCCTGGTTACCAGCGAACGCATCGCTGGATCGCTGTCACACACAACGATCCAGCGATGACAGCGGGAGATCCAGCGACGAAAGAAAGTTTCAAACGATCTGCTACGACGTACGATTCTCAGCAGGGTCCCTGATCGCTGCTGCGTGTCAGACACTGCGAGATCGTAACTATATCGCTAGAACGTCACGAATCGTGCCGTCGTAGCGATGAAAATGCCACTGTGTGACGGTACCCTAAATCTTCTGCTGATAAAACACTGATTGTATTAAAACTACAAAACACAGCCTAGTGAGTGACATAGCCCTGAAATCAGGCTCTCTACATTGTGCTGCTCTCAGAATAAATAGCAGAAACCTGCTGACAGATTTCCTTAAACTATAATAATAATAATCAAATTAATCTAGAAAATGGATTTACAAGTTATAGTATTTTATATAGTTACGTATATTTTAATGCAGTCACATTATATGGTTGGGATGATAACATTTACCTTGTTTTCATTGAAGTTGGCAATGACTACACCAACAAAAAGAGTAAGGCCTATCATGCAGCCAAGGAACACAAACACATGAATATATATTCCATGTATCTGCAAAGAGAAAAACATTAGAGTATGTGTAATACAAATGAATAACACTAAATATTAAACAGCATTTGACAGTGTATATAGACTCACTGGTCCAACGCGATGAATAATAACATCCCGGACTTCTACCCAGCCTTTTAGAGACAGCACTTCAAACAAAGCCAGCATAGCATTTCCGACATTGTCAAAATTGAAGTTTCGAGGATTTGCCCTGTGAGTAATGAAGTAATTACGAAATGTGAAAAGAAATTAACAGCCAGTATGGAGTTGATAGAATGGTATCTTATTCATGTAGAAAAAAGAGAAATTTCCTTTTGTGGTGAGTAACTGACTTTCGAATAGATGCTCAAAAATGATTAGAAGTATTAAACATGGCTCGCCTTTTAGGCAATATATTGATTAAAAGTAACGAAAAAGCTTATAAAAAAACTGACCAGCACCTCCTAGCAGAATAAATACATGGTGAATAGATTCAAGCTACTATGACTGCATAATAGGCAAACCAAAGAATACAGCAGCTTCTGTATGAGCTACAATGTGTGCAAAAATCTAATACTAGGAATTAAAACTGCATTACTGCTAAATAGAGTATACTTATACAATTAAGGTTTTCAGTCCACAAATTGGTCAATTTATTTGTACCCACCATCCACAACAGAGTAATCTATCTGTGTACGACCCTAAACATAGTACTTTTCAAACATGCCTCTGTGGGCTGTTTTTAATTAGTGCTGGATCCTACTCCCCCTATTTAAATTATAGACTTTTAGCCTGGAGCAGGCATGTTGGATAAGTATAGACAATGGTCCTAACAGAAAAAGGTTGTCTTTTCTTGGCTGGTAGGCACAAAAATATTGGTAAATTTGTGAACTAACTACTTTAGTTTTTAAGCATATTGCCATGCCCGCAGGTGGCACACGTGGTTGGTGGACCCACTGTGCCATGGGCCAGGTTTACCTAGCAAGGGGTGTAGCTATGCGGCTACCTGGTGTTCACTAGACTTCCTGATGGTCAGGAAGTCAGGCTTAGGGCTCATACTCACTTGCAAGAAACTCAGATGAGTCTCGCATGTTAATACCCGGCTCTGCTGCCGGCACTCAGATCAGGGCGTGCGGACGCATAGCAATACATGCAGCCGCACGCTCCGCTCCTGAGTGCCGGGTACAGTGCTGGGTATTGACGTGCGAGACTCATCCAAGTTTCTCGCAAGTGAGTATGAGCCCTTAAGTCGCAGGTAGCCACCTGCAGCTGCAGTTACGGGGACTGCCTAGGAGCGGTATCTGGTGGCTACCTGGTGTTCACTGGAGTTCCTGATGGTAGAGTCAGGCTTATGTCACAGGTAGCTGCCAGGTACTGCTCCTAGGCAGTCACCATATGGCAGCAGCGACTCAGCATTGGGTTATCGGTAGGATGAGGTGTTTGTGTAGGTTGGCAAATAGATGTGTTGGTTCTGGAAATGTGAGAAGTCAAATGTGAATTTGTTGTAATCTCTGCAACCAAGTCCTGGTTGGAAGAAATTGTCATGTCGATCGGGGCCAGATGTAAAAGACAGGAAAAGTGAATGATTCCATCAGAAAGAATGTCAGATGGAAGTTACGATATATAACTGCACTGTAATCCCCTATATGTTCTGCAGCACTGGTGTTTACCACTATACGGTCACTATATGGTAGTAATATCAATGTTGGTCTTTGCATAGAGAATATTTTGAGCAACAGCGCTGTGATCTGCTGAGGTTCTCCTACATCCACGGGTGCACCACCATAGTTATAATCAGAGGTACCTGGTTAGGGGCCACTCAGAAGTACAGTACAGACCAAAAGTTTGGACACACCTTCTCATTTACAGATTTTTCTGTATTTTCATGACTATGAAAATTGTACATTCACACTGAAGGCATCAAAACTATGAATTAACAAATGTGGAATTATATACTTAACAAAAAAGTGTGAAACAACTGAAATTATGTCTTATATTCTAGGTTCTTCAAAGTAGCCACCTTTTGCTTTGATGACTGCTTTGCACACTCTCTGCATTCTCTTGATGAGCTTCAAGAGGTAGTCATCGGGAATGGTCTTCCAACAATCTTGAAGGAGTTCCCAGAGATGCTTAGCACTTGTTGGCCCTTTTGCCTTCACTCTGCGGTCCAGCTCACCCCAAACCATCTTGATTGGGTTCAGGTCTGGTGACTGTGGAGGCCAGGTCATCTGGCGTAGCACCCCATCAATCTCCTTCTTGGTCTAATAGCCCTTACACAGCCTGGAGGTGTGTTTGGGGTCATTGTCCTGTTGAAAAAGAAATGATGGTCCAACTAAACGCAAACCGGATGGAATAGCATGCGGCTGCAAGATGCTGTGGTAGCCATGCTGGTTCAGTATGCCTTCAATTTTGAATAAATCCCCATCAGTGTCACCAGCAAAGCACCCCCACACCATCACACCTCCTCCTCCATGCTTCGCGGTGGGAACCAGGCATGTAGAGTCCATCCGTTCACCTTTTCTGCGTCGCACAAAGACACGGTGGTTGGAACCAAAGATCTCAAATTTGGACTCATCAGACCAAAGCACAGATTTCCACTGCTCTAATGTCCATTCCTTGTGATCTTTAGCCCAAACAAGTCTCTTCTGCTTGTTGCCTGTCTTTATCAGTGGTTTCCTAGCAGCTATTTTACCATGAAGGCCTGCGGCACAAAGTCTCCTCTTAACAGTTGTTGTAGAGATGTGTCTGCTGCTAGAACTCTGTATGGCATTGACCTGGTCTCTAATCTAAGCTGCTGTTAACCTGCAAATTCTGAGGCTGGTGACCTGGATAAACTGATCCTCAGAAGCAGAGGTGACTCTTGATCTTCCTTTCCTGGGGTGATCCTCATGTGAGCCAGTTTCTTTGTAGCGCTTGATGGTTTTTGCCACTGCACTTGGGGACACTTTCAAACTTTTCCAAATTTTTCGGACTGACTGACCTTAATTTCTTAAAGTAATGATGGCCACTCGTTTTTCTTTGCTTAGCTGCTTTTTTCTTGCCATAATACAAATTCTAACAGTCTATTAAGTAGGACTATCAGCTGTGTATCCACCAGACTTCTGCACAACACAACTGATGGTCCCAATCTCATTTATAAGGCAAGAAATCCCACTCAATAAACCTGACATGGCACACCTGTGAAGTGAAAACCATTCCCGGTGACTACCTCTTGAAGCTCATCAAGAGAATGCCAAGAGTGTGCAAAGCAGTCATCAAAGCAAAAGGTGGCTACTTTGAAGAACCTAGAATATAAGACATAATTTCAGTTGTTTCACACTCTTTGTTAAGTATATAATTCCACATGTGTTAATTCATAGTTTTGATGCCTTCAGTGTGAATGTACAATTTTCATAGTCATGAAAAAACAGAAAAATCTTTAAATGAGAAGGTGTCCAAACTTTTGGTCTGTACTGTATATACATAAATGTTATTTGGCTTTATTATTCGCTATTATAAACTATTAGCACTAGAAATTATATTTGCCCTTTACACTATCCTGGAGTCAGATTAGCTCTGTGCGGGTTTGCATTTGGGCATATGCTGCCTGCATGGTTTTATCGTCTGCAATTGTATTTTGTTATGATTTAGTGCACTCTGTATTACTAATACATCTTTTTTTGTATTTTTGCAAATTTATGCTTGTATAGGTTATACACACCTTAGATTCATTTAGACTGATAGATTATCATTAATGGGCATTATTAAAATAGTAGCAGCATATTATCTTATGCAAACAGGACTCTGCTGAGAACAATGACAGTGTGACATCTGCATTGGTGCATGCCCTTCCTGTTTCTTTTTCTATTGCTAGGCAGTGCCATTCTCTCATTGCGGGGGACAGCTCTAGTTCTGTGTCCTTTGGCACTTGTAGTTCTGTTCAGGTTGGGAGATTGAGAGTTAACTCCTTTCAATGCTTGCTCCCTTCTGTGTGGGCTGAGTGGGGCTGCAAGCTATTTAGGCTCCTGAAATGCTACTGTCCACTGCCAGTTATATTCTGTCCAGCTTCTGAGAACTTGTGTACCCAGTGGACATTCTTGATTTTGACCTTTGTTCCTTTATTGACTATTCTCAGTGTTACAATTTTGTCCCTACACCGGCCTCCTGGTTTTATCCCACCTATGAAGCAATTCTCTTGCCACTGGCTCACTTCTCTAGACAGCAGTCCTTTCGTGGAAAAACTCCACTGGACCTCGTTGTTAGACCAGAACCCTGTACAGGGGTTAAAGGTTGAAATCCGGGGGTTCCTCTGGTGTGCCAGAGTGGCTTGCTCAAAGTCTGTATATGGGAGATTTTTTGAGCCTGCTGTCTCTGACAGAAGTATTAGACAGCCTATGTGTATCGCTTAGCAAGATCTGCTTCTGTAAACTACCATCAAACAACTGCCTATCGGTAAATATTTGCAGAACGGTGGTCATTTACTGCCACTGGTCAATTCGTCTAAACTGACCCTTAGAATTTTCTGTACAATTTTGAGTTTCAGTGGGAAAAAATATAGCTAGTTAAGGTTATTAAGGGAATGTGCGGAGTGCAATATCAAGACAGGTTATCAAACTTGGATTTATTTACTTTTGAAGAACAAAGAATTTAGGGTTCTCTGATTACAATGTACAAATATTAGAATGGACAGTATAGCAATATTTAAAAAAAAATCTTTTTACATGTAGGCCTACAATATTGACAATGTGGCATCCTTTATTTGTAGAGGAAAGGAGGTTTAATCATCACTATTATAGACAGCGATTCTTTACTGTAAGAGCAGTGAGATTATTGAACTACCTACCACATGGTGCTGTAATTGGTTGATTCACTAAACAATTTAAAGAGGGACCTGGATGACTTTATTGATAAATATAATATTACAGGTTATAGGTACTAAATTATGTGATGGGAAGTTGATCCAAGGAATCAGTCTGATTGCCATGTATTAGTTTGGAAGGAATTTTCCCATAATATGGAGATATTAACATCTGCCTCATTAGTTTTTTTTTTATCTTCGTCAGGATCAATATGTTTGGGTATGGGTTGAACTCAATAGACTTGAATTTGTTTTGTACCTTAAACCCATCACAGAACATTATCTCACCTAAGAGGATTAATATGCAAATGCCCTCTTCAAAGGTGAGGACTTGAACTCTAGTGCCACCTATTGGATGTAGCAATCCTAAAAGTCAATCTTAACACTTTCCACATGACTTAGGATAAGAAGCCAAAAACATTGTGTGCTTTGGGGTGTTTGCATCTCATCAGTGCTAAGCAGGAGGTCTGATTTGGCTGCTTGAGAATCATCTAATATAGGGTTTAAGGTGCAACTCCTTATACTCAGGGTTTCTCCTTATCCTAGGTCATGTGGCAAGGCTTGTTAAAGGGTTGATAGTGACTTTTAAAGATAACTACATATAATAGGTGGCACAATAGATCAAGTCCATTTCCTTTCTAATGAGGCAATTTGCATATTTAAATTTCCAGAGGAGCATTGCATAGCCTGAAAGTCCCTTTACACAGGCATGGCACTCTATACAAGGAGAAATGTTTCGCCTTAGACCACTTAAGAGGATTAAGGCTACTTTCACATTTCTGTTTATCTTGCACCGTCACAATGCGTCGTTTTGTGAAAAAAACGCATCCTGCAAAGTTGCCCGCAGGATGCGTTTTTTTTCACATAGACTTGTATTACCGACGCATCGCGACGTATGGACACACTTTCCATACGTCGTGCACTGGATGCGTCGGTATTTGGCGGGCCGTCGTTGCGAAAAAACGTTCGAGGGAACATTTTTTCGAACGTCCTCTCCTGCATTTTTTAATGCGCATGCCTGGCCGGAAATCCCCCCCTCCTCCCTGGGACTTTACATTGGACAGCGGACGCGTTGAAACACTGCGTCCGCTGCTCACGTCACTCAAAAGTTCATAAGCTTCCGTCGGTACGTCGCGCAGACGCCTGGTGACGGCCGAGTACCGACGGAAGTGTGAAAGAAGCCTAAAGGTACCTTCACACTAAACGACTTTGCAACGAGAACGACAACGATCCGTGACGTTGCAGCATCCTGGATAGCGATATCGTTGTGTTTGACAGGCAGCAGCGATCTGGATCCCGCTGTGATATCGCTGGTCGTTGCTGAAAGTCCAGAACTTTATTTGGTCGTCAGATCGGCGTGTATCGTCGTGTTTGACAGCAAAAGCAACGATGCCAGCAATGTTTTACAATGGTAACCAGGGTAAATATCGGGTTACTAAGCGCAGGGCCGCGCTTAGTAACCTGATATTTACCCTGGTTACCATTGTAAAAGTAAGAAAAAAACCACTACATACTCACCCTCTGATGTCTGTCACGTCCCCCGGCATCCGCGCTGCTGCTCAGAGCTTCCTGCACTGAATGTGTCAGTGCCGGCCGTAAGGAAGCAAAGCACAGCGGTGACGTCACCGCTGTGCTTTAGGGCCGGCGCTTACAGTGCAGGGAAGCTGAAGGCGAGGGACGAGACAGACACGGCAATGTAAGTATGTAGTGTTTTTTTTTTTTTACATTTACACTGGTAACCAGGGTAAACATCAGGTTACTAAGCGCGGCCCTGCGCTTAGTAACCCGATGTTTACCCTGGTTACCCGGGGACTTCGGCATCGTTGGTCGCTGGAGAGCTGTCTGTGACAGCTCTCCAGCGACCACACAGCGACGCTGCAGCGATCGGCATCATTGTCGATATCGCTGCAGCGTCGCTTAATGTGACGGTACCTTAAGATAAACTTATCATTGCACAAGCTATTGATCAGAGTCGACTTAGGTGTCAAATTACACATTAAACTTTTTCATGCTGTGATATTGCAGTGCTCAGTTATCTGTGTTAAGGGAAACTTGCTATATCTGTAACTGTTTGTCTACAGAGCCTGAGCTAGCAATTCATAATTCCCATTTTTACAAACACCTCAGATTACAGACAACAGGCTTCCATTACTGACAGTCTATAGTTTGTACTCATTGTTCCATTAGTTTGTTTTTATGTATATGTTGCATGTGCAGCATACATGTAAGTAAAGAAAAAAATGTAATGGTTTTAGAAACAACTCTTCTCTCTTTCTTCATGTGTAAAAAATTAAGAATATTTCCAGGGTACTTACCAAACTCGTGGAACCCAAAATCCTGGCTTCTTTTCTCCTGGTTTTAACTTTAGGTTGAGATTTTTTGACACACTGACATTAATCCTAAATATGCCATGGCACTTTTCCTGGTTAGAAAGATCATATACATTGTAAGTCGTAGTGGGATATATTTTTCTTTAAGGCACCACTCCAGCGTTTTTATTTATTTTACCTCAGGAGAGGTATCACTAAATTAACGTCCCTGCCCATAGTCTTTTACTTACCAGCCACTGTCTTCTATTATCTGTGCCGCTCTGGTCGTCTTCTGCAGGTTGTGACGGTCCGGATTGATCCAGTGGTCACTTCTCAATGTAAGTCCATGAGAACCAGAAATCGTCTTTCAAAGACTTACAATAAGAGCTTGTAACCGTTCTCTCTCACGTCCAGTCAGTCAGAAGATGCGATCACAAGATGGCGGATAGGGATTGGAGCAGCTCCAGGAACAGCTGAAGGCAGCGGCTGGTGAGTATAATACTAAGGGCAGGGACTTACTGTACATTAGTGACACCACTTCAGCTCTGAAATAAAAAAATGTTGGAATGGTGCTTTAATATTTTATGAGCCATAAAGTTATATTCCAGGCAATGTTGTAAAATGTTGTACTTTATAGGTGATTACATGCCTAAATGCACATATTGATAAACTCCTTCTTTAGATCACCTGGACTCCTATCTATTTTCATACATGAGTAGTTCTCCATACAGTTTATATTTCCCAATTTCCAGGTGTAATGTGACAGCTGTTCTATGAGCTTTTGAGTACTAGAGAATATGGCAAATAAGAGATCATTATGTTTTTTGCAGTTATGTAACAATTTTCCTATGTAATGTTGATTGCAATACAATTTATTCATTCATGCCTCACGTAAGCCAGAAATTGTTGCCTTTTTTTAAAGCACAACACTATACTTAAAAGTTTATATAGTTTTTTTTTTTACATAACACAAAGCTATGATAATATAGGCATTATATAACTTACTCGGGTTTCAATAGTTGGATCGTTACATTTTGCAAGCTTTCCCGCAAAAAGCTGGACACCAAAACTGGCAAACACTAGCATCAATGTTAGCAGGAGAATGGATACCTGAAAGTACACAAACATAACACTAGGAAATTAGATGGCCTAAATTAGTTTAAGAGGATATGGACACCTTTGGGGATTCATGTATTTTGGGCTAAGAATAATTTTTGTCTTTTTTTCTGAGCTTCTCTTAGAAGATTTATGACCATAAAAATCAACACATAAATCAACGAAGTGGAGTTCAGAAAAAAACAGGAGTTACAACATACTTAGATGGCTACTGGCCAAAGCATTGTTTGGCTGATCGTTCAGCCAGAAGTCATCTCAGCCATCTCTCCCATACACAGGATCTCTCACTGTTGAGCGTTCCCATGGTCTCTATAAAAGAGCAATGCCATAACATCTGGCAGTAGCTTATTTCAGGGAGAATAAAAGGATCAACAATCGGATAAGTTCAATGTTAAACTCCCCCACAATCATCTGTCTGGGGCTCCCATAAACCCTAGACTGTCAGCTGAATCGGTCGACATCAGCAGGATCGGCCGCGTCTAATGTGTTTCGGGGGTTTTACTTTCCCGCCAGAACAAGTTTACTGACAGATTACCAGATAAATGATTCTAGACAGAGGCTATAACAGACAAACAGTGCAAAATTAAAGTACCGGTAAATATTTTTAGCATGTAGAGAAAAATACATCCTTAAAGGGGTTGTCCAATATTAAGAAAATCGATTCTTAACTGTTATATTGCCCTGCACCTGGTATCCTGGGGCTCACATGACATTCTTATGCCCTACAACCATTAGCGACTGCTTCTCTCTTCCTTCCTTCTGATGTAAATGACATTTGGATGAAGTCTGTGAACAGCAGCAGCTCTCACTTTTTCTGGGCATCAGTTTCATCCGAAGGAAGTGATAGTGAAGCAACCACAAACTGGTTACAGCCAGCTGCAGAATACCGTTCACCATAAAATCCATCAGGAAGATTGACCAATTAAGTCTCCAAACACTTTCCCTGCTCCCCTGAATTAACTGGCTATTGTCACAATTCCTACTATCCTACTATCAGTATGTCTGGATGCAGTGAATGACAGTTCTCCCGTCCAATCGAGGACTGAGCTGTCGGTATGGTGACTGATAACTCAGCTGTCCAATTGGATGCTGTGGCATGCTGAGCTCTCAGTGTCTTGAGTGACAGTTTGGCCATCCAATCCGGACCAGAGTGTGCCGGGGCTTCATCTATGTGTCTCCTGTTCTGAGTAATTACCTGGCTCTCAGCCTTAAATTGCTGCCAACTGAAGCTTTGATCAAGAGGTGTGTGTTTACTCTATGCTCCTAGACTTGTTTTCTGATCTTTGCTGCTCGACCTTGGATTTGCCTTGACCATCTGTTTTCCTAGCCTTTTTGTCGTGATCTGCTGCCTACTTGGAATTCTGACCTTGGACTGTTACCTGACTACGCCTTTGTCTCACCCCTCTCCTTATGACGTTTTCTCATGGCTTTTGACCTCGGACCTCTTGACTACCCAGCCTCACAGCTTGCCATGATTAGTGACTAGCATCACTCCACTATGTACTGTGGCACATAGAGACTTCTGAAAGCAAACAACGCAAATCCCTATGACAAGAGTGCTTTTTAGCCATAAGTGGATACATCTGAAAGGAACTTGAGCATGTTTTTCTACACACAGTAGTAGTAGTCTTGGGTGCTTGCCACTCAATGAAAATTTACCTATTTTGTAGTAGTCTGATGTACCATCCATGAGAAATCTAATGTAAAAAACAAACGCAAGTAAAAACATGCTGACTGCTTCCTTTTAAGTAAAAAAAATCTGCCTGCCCCAAAGATGTCCATATTTTTTAAAGCACCATTCCAGCATTTTTTTCTATTGCAGCACTGGAGTGGTGCTACTAATGTAAGTTTGCTGACCCTAGTCTTATACTTACCAGCTTCCGGGAACTGCTCTGGTGCCGTGCCGCCATCTTGTGACCCTTGATCTTGTGAAGTTATGGTCACAAGCTCTCAATGCAAGTCTATGAGAGCCAGAACAAGGCTCTCATAGACTTACATTAAAAAGTGACCTCCGGTTCACTCTAGCAAACACAAGAGTGAACCGACAGGTCACAAATTGCTGGAGACAGTAGCGGCAATGGGAACAGTTGAAGATGGCAGCTGGTAAGTATAAGACCGGGAACAGGAAACTTAGATTAGTTGCAGCACTACAGCGCTGCAATAAAAAAAAACACTGGAGTGGTGCTTTAAGGGAAAGCAAAATTAGTTTCACCTGTTTTGTCAGGCTTAAAGAGAAACCGCTCTGCCCAGTGGCTTCTAAGGAAGCAGAAAATCAAATATTCCTGGCAGAGATTATACAGCCAATGCCTGACACATATTGTCTGTGGATCGGGCTACATGTATCCGCTGTCAGGTTCACTTCAACATTTATGACCTTTTGTAAGGATAAACTATAAATCATGTTTTTGTGGGGGGTCTGACATTTGGCACATTTAAGGGCCCACTGTGCTGAATGTGTAAATCTCAGAGAAACCCATTAAAACGTAATAGACTGTAGTCTATCTGGTCTGCCATTTCATGGCTGTGCTTCCACTGAGAGAATCAATATTGTACTGGACAGACAATTTTCTTGTGCAAGCCTTCTTGTGCACATGATATTTTATAGGGGGTATAGGAGAGAAAGAGAAAGGTTACATATGCTGCTGTTATATACAGAAGAGACAATCACAGGGTAATCATTCATGTGGCAAGCACAACACGATAAAAAAACAAGACATCTTGTTCTATGTTGCTGTATAATTTGACCAAAAAAATCAGCAGACATTGCATATTTTAGAACTGCAGTATTTCAATGTACGTAAAGCAAGTCTAGCTGTGCACAAACTTTAACACAGTATATTTATACCCCTATTTTCTGAATAAAACAAGATGTCTATATATGCTTTGTACATACCAGAAATATTTCTTTAAACCCGCTGAAAAGTTCACGCACTACTTTTCTCATTTGAGGAACAAGCTTGAATATGCGGAGAGGTCTCAAGCAACGCAATACCATTAAAAGCTGAGTCCCAGATTTAGCTGGAACGTTGTATGGCATCCAGCATAGGAAGATCAGGCTGACCTGAAAATCACATAAAGATATATTATTGCTTCTATACTCTAATATTGCATCAGAGAATAATAGTAAGATAGAGGCATTTCAAATAAGTATCTTGACAACTATTGTTAAGATAGCCACTACGTCAGTGAAAGTCTGGAAAATCAGAGACCTTGTGCCCAATTCATTATTTGCAGGGTTCTTTAGTTCCTATATTTGTTTTGTCTTTTTAATTCATTAACATTTGTATCAGATTCTTCAAAATGGTGTACATGCTTAGAGTATATATATATATATAGAGATATATATATCTACTATATAATTGTCTCAGGGTCACTTCCGTCTGTCTGTCCTTCTGTCTTTCTGTCTGTCACGGATATTCATTGGTCGCGGCCTCTGTCTGTCATGGAATCCAAGTCGCTGATTGGTCTGGCCAGCGGCCTGTCATGGCTGCCGCGACCAATCAGCGACGGCCACAGTCCAATTAGTCCCTCCCTACTCCCCTGCAGTCGGTGCCCGGCGCCCGCTCCATACTCCCCGCAGTCACCGCTCACACAGGGTTAATGCCAGCGGTAACGGACCGCGTTATGCCGCAGGTAACTCACTCCGTTACCGCCGCTATTAACCCTGTGTGACCAAGTTTTTACTATTGATGCTGCCTATGCAGCGTCAATAGTAAAAACATCTAATGTTAAAAATAATAAGAAAAAAAAAATCATTATATACTCACCTTCCGCCGCCTTTCCCGCTCCTCGCGATGCTCCGGAGACCGCTCCATGCAAGCGGCAGGTTCCGGTGGCAAGGATGGTATGCGAGGAGGACCTGCCATGACGTCACGGTCATGTGACCGCGACGTCATCACAGGTCCTGAGCAAGAAGGACCTGCCATGATGTCACGGTCATGTGACTGCGACGTCATCACACCCTGGGACCGGAAGCTGCCGCCTCAACCGCACACAGGCGACAGAACTACAAGGGGCCCTCGGAAGGTGAGTATATCTTTATTTTTTATTTTTTAACCTGTGACATACGTGGCTGGGCAATATACTACGTAGCTGGGCAATATACTACGTGACTGGCCAATATACTATGTGGCTGGGCAATAAACTACGTGGCTCTGTGCTGTAAACTACGTCACTGGGCAATATACTACGTAACTGAGCAATATACAACATGGCTGGGCAATATACTACGTGGCTGGGCAATATACTACGTGGGCTGTGCAATATTCTACGTGGACATGCATATTCTTGAATACCCGATGCGTTAGAATCAGGCCACCATCTAGTATGTATATATGTATATATATATATATATATATATATATATATATATATATATATATATATAAATTAATCTTTACTTTCTATTTTACCTTTTTGTGCTGCTTTTTCATAGAAAAAAAGGCCGCTAAAATGTAATAAAACTTATGCAGAAATTTCAGGCATATATAAAACCATTCCTGGGAAAGGGTGTGAGGACTGAAGAAAATTTGTGCAAAAATTGTACAGCTTTTTAAAAAGTCGCAATTGATAAATAGTCATATTTTATAAATTAAAATAAAATATAGTAAAATAAACTTCAAAAAGTTGCAAATTAAAAAAGAATTTGGTGTAAACAAAAAAAGCAAAAATATGTCCAGTTATTAGTAGACAGTCTAGTGAATATGTTGGGGGTTTTCTATTTCTAATTTATCTATATTTTTATCTCATTACATCATTGGGAAGTATCTATGTTGATTATTTTCACCATCACTTTTGTACAGGCTGCATTGCAAGGGTAATCATCTCTTACTGCATGAGGTGCGTTTTTTCAGCCCTGGTTAATATGGTGGTTAGCCTGATGGGCATCCATTATCTAGTGGTTGTGTGTGTTTGACACTATCACGTATTTAGGGCCTTTCAGGGCAGAAAAGGACAGCTGCCGAGAAGCGGGGGTGCCATTTGCGTTAATTTATAGGGTGCCAACCTCCGCTGGTGGGAAGGCAAAAGGTGAGGCATTATATCTATAGGGTCAAACTAGAGTGCACTCCTTTGTGTGCGATGTGTGTCTTTTCCATTTTTGCTGTAAGTCCTTTTAATCTTATTAAATAAAAGTTAATTTTACTTCATTTTGGGTTTTTTGTTGTGAATTCTGTTTGTGGGCTCCCCCGGTGGTGTTTTATGGTATTGCCACTTATTTGCCTTCTTCTATCCTTGATCACCTGTTGACACCCATTAGGGGAGTTTCCTATTTAAGCCTGCTTGGCTGCTGGTCTGATGCCGGCCAACAATGTATCAGTAGCATTCTGTTGCATTCTCCTGCCTCAAGTTCCAGTTCAGCTAAGTTGAATTTTGTTCCTAGTTAATGCTATTTTTTGTCCAGCTATCTGCAATGTGACTCTCTGTAGTTGGAAGCTCTCGTGGACTGAAATTGCCACTCCAGTGGCATGAGTTGTCACTGGAGTTTTAAAGTAATTTCAGGATGGTGTTTTTGAGTAGTGTTTTGAAGTTGACCGTGAAGTAACTCTTTCCTGTACTTCTGCTATCTAGTAAGCGGACCTCACTGTGCTAAATCTGCTGTTCATCCTACGTATGTCTTTTCCTCTTGACTCACCGTCAGTATTTGTGGGGGCCTGCTATCTCCTTTTGGGGTTCATCTCTGGAGGTAAGGCAGGCCTGTATATTCCTCTGATAGGGGTAGTTAGATCTCCGGCTGGCACGTGGTGTCTAGGGCATCGTAGGAAACACTCCCCGGCTACTTCCAGTGTTGTGTCAGGTTCAGGTCACGGTCACTTTAGTTTCCATCACCCGAGAGCTAGTCCGTTTGTTATTTTTGATTTCCCTGCCATTGGGAAAATCATAACAGTTTGGCCGGCCCACATGTGTTAAAACTATGCACTAAAGCAGGAAAGGATATGAAAAGGTTTTTTTTTTCCTTCTGTGTTTGGAAAGTGCACCTTAGTGCTTATTTGTACTCCTTGCTTAAACTGCAGTCTTCAGCCATTTTTTTTTTTTTTTCCTTCCTCTCCTCTTAATCTCTGAATGGCTTTGGTTACACCTGTTTGAATCATGGATCCACAGAGTTTGGTTGCAGGTCTGAATAACCTGGCTACAAAGGTCCAGAACTTACAAGATTTTGTTATACGTGCTCCAATGTCTGAACCTAAGATTCCTATGCCTGAATTTTTTACCGGAGACAGATCCCGTTTTTTGAATTTCAGAGAGAATTGTAAATTGTTTTTGTCTCTGAAATCTCACTCTGCTGGTGATCCTGCGCAACAGGTTAAAATTGTTATTTCTCTATTGCGGGGTGACCCACAAAGTTGGGCATTTGCATTGTCGCCAGGGGATCCTGCGTTATTAAATGTAGATGCGTTTTTTCTGGCTTTGGGGTTGCTTTATGAAGAACCTAATTTAGAGATTTTGGCTGAGAAAGCCTTGATAGCTCTTTCCCAAGGGCAAGATGAAGCTGAGATATACTGCCAGAAATTTCGTAAATGGTCGGTGCTTACTAAATGGAATGAGTGCGCTCTAGCAGCTAATTTCAGAGAGGGTCTCTCTGATGCCGTGAAGGATGTCATGGTGGGGTTCCCTGTGCCTACAGGTCTGAATGATGCCATGAAATTGGCTATCCAGATTGATCGGCGTTTACGGGAGCGCAAATCTGTGCACCATATGGCGGTATCTTCTGAGCAAAAATCTGTGCACCATATGGCGGTATCTTTTGAGCAAAAACCTGTGCACCATATGGCGGTATCTTCTGAGCAAAAACCTGTGCACCATATGGCGGTATCTTCTGAGCAAAGACCTGTGCATCATTTGGCGGTGACCTCTGAAAAGGCACCAGAGCATATGCAATGCGATAGTGTATTGTCTAGAGGCGAACGACAGAATTACAGGCGCAAAAATGGGTTGTGCTTCTATTGTGGAGATCCAGCTCATGTTATATCAGCATGCTCTAAACGCATAAAGAAGGTTGATAAAAAGGTTGATAAATCTTTTTCTATGGGTACCTTGCAGTCTAAATTTCTTTTGTCCGTGACATTGATTTGTACTTTATCATCTGTTACTGTGGATGCTTATGTGGATTCTGGCGCCGCTCTGAGTCTCATGGATTGGTCCTTTGCCAAGCGTTGTGGGTTTGATTTAGAGCCTCTGGAGGTTTCTATTCCCTTAAAGGGTATTGATTCTACACCTTTGGCTAGCAATAAACCACAATATTGGACACAAGTGACTATGCATCTTTCCCCAGACCATCAGGAGATTATTCGTTTCCTTGTGTTATATAATCTACATGACGTATTAGTACTTGGATTACCATGGTTACAAATTCATAATCCAGTCTTGGACTGGAGATCAATGTCTGTGCTGAGTTGGGGATGTCGGGGGATTCATGGGGATGCACCTTTGGTTCCCATTTCTTCATCTACTCCCTCTGAGATCCCAGCATTTCTGTCAGATTTTTATGATGTCTTTCAGGAGCCTAAAACTGATTCTCTCCCCCCTCACAGAGAGTGTGACTGCGCTATTGAGTTGATTCCCGGTAGTAAATTTCCTAAGGGTCGCTTGTTTAATTTGTCTGTACCTGAACATACTGCTATGCGGGAGTATATCAGAGAATCTTTGGAAAAGGGTCATATTCGCCCCTCTTTGTCTCCATTGGGGGCAGGGTTTTTTTTTTGTGGGTAAAAAGGATGGTTCATTGAGACCTTGTATCGACTATCGACTTCTGAATAAGATTACTGTTAAATACCAGTACCCGTTACTTTTACTGACTGATCTTTTTGCTCGCATAAAGGGGGCGAAGTGGTTCACTAAGATCGATCTACGTGGTGCGTATAATTTGGTGCGGATTAAGCAGGGGGATGAGTGGAAGACCGCATTTAATACGCCTGAAGGCCATTTTGAGTATTTGGTAATGCCTTTCGGTCTCGCGAATGCCCCTTCCGTTTTTCAGTCCTTTATGCACGATATTTTCCGTGAATATCTGGATAAATTTATGATTGTGTATTTGGATGATATTTTGATTTTTTAGGAGGGCTGGGAATCTCATGTTCAACAGGTCAGGAGAGTTTTTCAGGTTTTACGAGCTAATTCTCTATTTGTGAAGGGCTCAAAGTGTATTTTTGGGGTTCAGAGAATTTCCTTTCTGGGATATATTTTTTCCCCTTCATCTATGGAGATGGACCCTGTTAAGGTTCAGGCTATTTGTGATTGGATACAACCTACTTCTCTAAAGAGTCTTCAGAAGTTCTTGGGATTTGCTAATTTCTATCGCCGATTCATAGCGGGTTTTTCTGCCATTGCTAGACCTTTGACTGATTTGACCAAGAAGGGTGCTGATGTTGCTAATTGGTCCTCTGCGGCTGTGGAGGCCTTTCGGGAGCTTAAGCGCCGCTTTTCTTCTGCTCCTGTGTTGCGCCAGCCTGATGTTTCGCTCCCGTTCCAGGTTGAAGTAGATGCTTCCGAGATCGGAGCAGGTGCAGTTTTGTCGCAGAAAGGTCCTGACTGCTCAGTGATGAGACCATGTGCGTTTTTCTCTCGAAAGTTTTCGCCTGCTGAGCGAAATTATGATGTTGGAAATCGGGAGCTCTTGGCCATGAAGTGGGCATTTGAGGAGTGGCGTCATTGGCTTGAGGGTGCTAGACACCAGGTGGTGGTCTTGACTGACCACAAAAATCTAATTTATCTTGAGTCAGCCAGGCGTCTGAATCCTAGACAGGCGCGCTGGTTGTTGTTTTTCTCTCGATTTAACTTTGTGGTCTCATATCTGCCTGGGTCTAAGAATGTGAGGGCGGATGCCCTCTCTAGGAGTTTTGAGCCTGACTCGCCTGGTGATTCCGAACCTACTGGCATCCTGAAGGATGGGGTGATATTGTCAGCTGTCTCCCCAGACCTGCGGCGCTCTTTGCAGGAGTTTCAGGTGGATAGGCCTGATCGCTGTCCGCCTGGTAGACTGTTTGTCCCTGATGACTGGACCAGTAGAGTTATTTCGGAGGTTCACTCTTCCGCGTTGGCAGGTCATCCTGGAATTTTTGGCACCAGGGATCTGGTGTCTAGGTCCTTCTGGTGGCCTTCCTTGTCTCGAGATGTACGTATTTTTGTGCAGTCTTGTGATGTTTGTGCTCGGGCTAAGCCCTGCTGTTCCCGGGCCAGCGGGTTGTTGTTGCCCTTGCCTATTCCTAAGAGGCCTTGGACGCACATCTCTATGGACTTTATTTCTGACCTTCCTGTTTCTCGTAGGATGTCCGTCATCTGGGTGGTGTGTGACCGTTTTTCCAAGATGGTTCACTTGGTACCTTTGCCCAAATTGCCCTCCTCCTCTGAGCTGGTCCCTCTATTTTTTCAGAATGTTGTGCGTTTGCATGGTATTCCTGAGAATATAGTGTCTGACAGGGGTACTCAGTTTGTGTCTAGATTTTGGCGGGCGTTCTGTGCCAGGATGGGCATCGACTTGTCGTTTTCGTCTGCGTTCCATCCTCAGACTAATGGCCAGACTGAGCGTACTAATCAGACCTTGGAGACTTACTTGAGGTGTTTTGTGTCCGCTGATCAGGACGATTGGCTTGATTTTTTGCCATTGGCAGAGTTTGCCCTTAACAATCGGGCCAGTTCTGCCACTTTGGTTTCTCCATTTTTTTGTAATTCAGGGTTTCACCCTCGCTTTTCGTCCGGTCAATTGGAGTCTTCGGATTGTCCTGGAGTAGATGCTGTGGTTGATAGAATGCATCAGATTTGGGGACAGGTTGTGGACAATCTGAAGTTGTCCCAGGAGAAGACTCAACAGTTCACTAATCGTCATCGGCGTGTCAGTCCTCGTCTTTGTGTTGGGGACCTGGTTTGGTTGTCTTCTCGATTTGTTCCTATGAAGGTCTCGTCTCCTAAGTTTAAGCCTCGGTTTATCGGCCCTTATAGGATTCTGGAGGTTCTCAATCCTGTGTCCTTTCGTTTGGACCTCCCAGCATCTTTTACTATTCATAATGTTTTTCATCGGTCATTATTGCGGAGGTATGAGGTGCCGGTTGTTCCGTCTGCTGATCCTCCTGCTCCTGTGCTGGTTGAGGGTGAGTTGGAGTATGTGGTGGAAAAGATCTTGGACTCCCGTGTTTCCAGACGGAAACTTCAGTATCTGGTTAAGTGGAAAGGCTATGGCCAGGAGGATAATTCTTGGGTGACAGCATCTGATGTTCATGCTCCTGATTTGGTTCGTGCATTCCATAGTGCTCATCCAGATCGCCCTGGTGGTTCTGGTGAGGGTTCGGTGCCCCCTCCTTAAGGGGGGGGTACTGTTGTGAATTCTGTTTGTGGGCTCCCCCGGTGGTGTTTTATGGTATTGCCACTTATTTGCCTTCTTCTATCCTTGATCACCTGTTGACACCCATTAGGGGAGTTTCCTATTTAAGCCTGCTTGGCTGCTGGTCTGATGCCGGCCAACAATGTATCAGTAGCATTCTGTTGCATTCTCCTGCCTCAAGTTCCAGTTCAGCTAAGTTGAATTTTGTTCCTAGTTAATGCTATTTTTTGTCCAGCTATCTGCAATGTGACTCTCTGTAGTTGGAAGCTCTCGTGGACTGAAATTGCCACTCCAGTGGCATGAGTTGTCACTGGAGTTTTAAAGTAATTTCAGGATGGTGTTTTTGAGTAGTGTTTTGAAGTTGACCGTGAAGTAACTCTTTCCTGTACTTCTGCTATCTAGTAAGCGGACCTCACTGTGCTAAATCTGCTGTTCATCCTACGTATGTCTTTTCCTCTTGACTCACCGTCAATATTTGTGGGGGCCTGCTATCTCCTTTTGGGGTTCATCTCTGGATGTAAGGCAGGCCTGTATATTCCTCTGATAGGGGTAGTTAGATCTCCGGCTGGCGCGTGGTGTCTAGGGCATCGTAGGAAACACTCCCCGGCTACTTCCAGTGTTGTGTCAGGTTCAGGTCACGGTCACTTTAGTTTCCATCACCCGAGAGCTAGTCCGTTTGTTATTTTTGATTTCCCTGCCATTGGGAAAATCATAACAGTTTTTCATGTGAGCGAGGGAGCACCAGATTCTAGAATGTTCACAGTGCCAGCTGCAGGGTCAATTTTCTAGTACCATGGGTGAGTATCAAATATCTCCGCTATCGACGGTAGTTATGACTTCTGTACTTTCTGACATGCAGTTAGTCTCTCCATGACCTGGGACCATGACCTGACTATGCATTTGTCTTTTCCCCATTAGTTTACGACATGCTCTCTTGGTATCTGACCCCGGAACGTTTGACTACCCTGCCTTATGGCATGTCTGCGAGTAGTGACAACTACAATAAGAAAGAGTGAAACAAAAATTTCATTGCCAGAATAGTAGGGATCAGATAACGATCGTGACCAATATATGAAAGTTAGGGATATCTAGAGGCGAAGAAGCGGGGGAAGGAGCAGAGGTGAAAATTCACAACATTTTATTAGCTTAGATCCCATTCCCAAGTTAATTGTTATATTATTAAACACATTTGAAAAAGGGAAAACTTGTTCACTCACAAGATAAATGAATATGTCCATCACACCTCCAAAATCCCTTATAACAGCTGTGGGAGTGAAGAATAAGCCATCTGCCATAATCTTCAGGTTCAGTTCAATGCTCATGAATATCACAAATACATATTCTGCAATCTGCAACATAGACAGAAAAGGATCAGCAGGCTGGTCAACAGCAGATTCAGCCAGAGCATATCTGAGAGATGCCTGTAAAATTATACCTGTAAAGTTGGCGTGTGCATTACCCGTCTAAATGGGGACTCGAACATCATGGAGATACATGAACATATTGTGACCACTATCATAACCCAGTCCAGGTAAGTCACCAGTCCCAGTAAGTCACTGCCAGAAAACAGAAGTTTAGTTTAATTCTTATACTAACAAACTATTAAATGATATTTCCCCGGTACAGTACATTGTAATCCCCATAAAGCTTCTGAATGCATCTATAGACATGCACATACGAGAGGCACAATGTATACATGAAGTTCCAGAACAATAACAAAATGAGTCTTTTTACGAATCAAAATCATTGTGCGGTGTGCTACAATTTACTGCAACCATGGAAACTATCCGTTAATCTATGGCTTCAAGGTTACGAAAATCAGGTATTTATTGTGTCTGCAAGAATAGGAACAAATGCTTGTCTAGATGATTTCAGACAGAATGTCTTAGAGAAATATGAGGCATTTTATCAGCATGCTAAATGCTTGATGGTTATTTCCAGAATCCTAAATATTATTAAGGAATCTTCCATATGAAAATACTTTATACCAAGAAATTATTGTTTATGGAAACACTGAACACAACCGATGGATAATCAGGAAGAAATAAAATTCCAAAGGGAAACTGTTCTTTCTCAGGATAAAAAGGGTTCCCTTGAAGTCTTTCACCTTTGCTTTCTATTAAAGGGAATCTGTCAGCAGGTTTATGCTACCTATTCTGAGACCAGCATAATTTAGGGGCAGAGATCCTGATTTCAGCAATGTGTCACTTACTGGGTTGCTTGCTGTAGTTTTGATAAACTCATTGTTTTATCAGAAGAAGATTGTCACTAGAGAACTAGTAAACCTAGCACTGTGCACACAGAAAGATGTCACTCAATGGTGTATGCGGGGTTATACAGAGCTCAGCATTCATAGAACTGCAGGTAAAACTGTGATTTAATCAAAATTGCAGCCACCAGCAAAGTACTGCTCTCAGATGGGGTAGCAAAAACATGGTGACTGATTCCCTTTAAGGGCTTTATTATGTCCCCATATAAAGCAACAGGGAAATACAAATTTCGTGTGTTGCCTGTGTTACTTCTTTTTACCTTTGCATTTTCATGAAATGTTTCTAAACAGCCACACAGTATCAGCAGCTTTGTGTATTGGGTGCTGGAGGAAGTCAGATATCCACCTAAGCTTTCATTGTATGATCAGATTGGCTGCAGTGTACATGCACAAGCTCACCAGTAAAGTTAGTACATGGAGAGCAGATATCCCGTAAAGGACAGAATGATCACCAACAGTATAACAGGTAACTGTAAGCGACACGTATACTGATGGGAGTAAGCGATCCAATAATCAACCAATCATAAAACCATTGTTATCAGTAGCACATCACCCCTTGAATAACAGGAAATGTGCTACTGACAACATGATGCCGTATGGGGACAGAACAATCATATTAACAATCATTCCGTTCCATCAGCTTTTGACCGCCAATGTAATCAGACCAGTAAACAAGCCCCAATCGACTAGGATATAGTCAAATAGTGCTCATTAACAAGCTGAGAACGGCCCATCTAAATGGGCCATTAAAGGTGACCTTAATTCAGTCACAGGGTTTGAAACATACCTAACGCTAATCAATGTTATCCTCCTCAAGTATTTCGCCAAGCTGAACATTTCCTAGGGTAAACTAATATAAAGCCCTGTGCCAATAGGTAGTACAATAACTACTATACACTACCCTTTATCTTACAGTTTAGCATCATAGAGAGGGAACCAGGTGTCTTTAAGAGTACAGAAATACAAAAACGTATGACTGAGGGAATAGATATGTGGAACAGCATTAACAAAGAGTGAATGATCATTAAAAGGTACACTTTTCCACTCTCTGGGCTCTCTTGCACAATCTTGCTACTTATGGTTCCTTAAGTCTAATCAAGGCTCTATGAAAAGGTCTTCTCATACAACTAATCTATCATGAGCAGAAGCTTTTTCATCCTTTTCTGTTGAACACATTCTGTGCACATTGTGTGAGTATTAATTAAAATTTGAGCAGTATTACACAAAATGTTTGTGGATTTGAAATCCCATCTAATACAATAATAACAACATCTACAGATTTGTTTTTTTTTAAGTCAAAGATAGAAAAAATAATAACTTGGTGGAATCAGAAGTTAAATAAACATGAAGATAATAACATGTAAAATAAGAATTAATACATTTCCCGTAATTAGATGCTGTACTGATTAAACCTGGAACAACTGTCTACGACTTTCTATCTAGACTATGGAGACGTCCTTGTCCTGTGGCTTTTCCGTTCTTATCTTAGTGATACACAGTATGGACCTGCCAGGGTTCTTCACGTTCTGGTGTAAGCCATTAATTATATTTCCCAAGTGACATCAAATGCTTTCGCCTGATATGAATTTCTCTGACACAGAAAGAATCCAGACAATTTCAGTCCATTACATGGATTAAGTCCACATAAGGAGAAAAATGTGCTACAAAGTACTTTGCCTTCACCGCAACAAAATCTGTTCCGTTTATGAAATTCTGACAGATTACAGCTGTAGAACTTTGTATAAAGGCCATTATAGGATTTGTTATTAAGAGTGGATGAAAAGGAAGATCTGCGGAGATGGATTCAACGGACTAAACAGAAGATGAAGGAAAGACGAGAATAATGAACTTTATCAAAATGTGATGAAACTTGGCAAATAGCTTCTGGACACAACAGAGGGAGATCTGTAAGAGGATTGATGAATATAAAGTGTATATTGTACCTCACACTACCACTATATAATCGCAAGTATCCAGTAGCGTAGCTTGAAGCTTGTGGCCCCAAAACAAAGTCTCCATTATGGTCCCCAACTATCACAGGTCTTTAATATTATTGGTCTTTATCTGTGGGCCAAACAGACCTTTTGGGACTCCCTAGGCTCCAGAGCCCTGGTGCAGCTACCACCCATGCACTCACTATATTTACAACTATGGAAGTAACATGACATATATACTGACACACGATCAGTCCTGTCTATGTCCTGACACTGATGAAGGTCCTAATGAAGATCGCTCTGTGAAAAATATTTTACAGATGATTCTGATAATATTGGTGAGATTAGTAAAAATATGATATTGTCAGGCACTGTTATAGGGATAATAACCCAGACAGAGTCACAGGGTCTCCTTGGATAAAAAGAGTCAAAGTGGGCAGAAAAAGCACATAGAAAATATCAATTGTCATTTTTATTAATATACAAAAAGGTAACACAAAAAAATGACAAAAACATATAAAACAAAGGCCTGTAATGTGAGGGACGTTAATGGCTAAGTAAACATTTACTGCAGATAAGTGTAACTTGCAGGCTACAGAGGAATCAATTCCTTATTGCTAAATACAGGTGATGAAGCTGAATGTATGTGTCTTGCAATGTTTTCCCAAAATAGGATGACAGTATGTGATATTTTTTTTATATATATATAAAGTGCAAGTGCTTGAATTGGGGATGTATGGTAGTATGTATCCGAAACAGAATACATAGATGTCTTAGAAAGAGGGCATGCTGCAAAAGGACTTCGTGCCTATAATAAAGACAGCCAACAATTCCCAATATGAAAAAAAAATATATATACGACAGTCAAACACCACCATATGTTATATTATATATAGGTAGAAAGCCTATGTAATGGAACTTACTATCAATGTGGGGTCCGTGCCATGTGCCACGTCCCTCCACCCCGACGCACCCTGAAGAAGTGTGTCAGGGTAAGTTTTCTGTGTTACCTTTTTGTATATTAATAAAAATTGCAATTGATATTTTATATAGAAAAATCTTTCTGTGTGCTTTTTCTGGCCGTATCCAAGGAGACCCTGTGACTCAGACTGGGTTATTATGTTGTTTTAGCACATTATACATATGGATCACACCTTTTTTGACTAAACTGTTATAGGGATGCATACTAACAAAATGAGTCAGCACACTACGATTAATGAATACATAAATTATGCTATTGCTATACTAAATGTGAGGTACTTTATTATCAACGACAAGGTGACCTCATATGGATTGGACCCAAAATCAAGTGACTCGCCTCTGAATTTTCCGGTTTAGGTTTAATGACTCCCATAACATAAGTAATATTGGAGATGCCTGCTTAACACTTATCTTGACCCACTAGCAACTAACTGAAGAAATTATAGAAAGGGTAACGAAAAGGTATATAGGAATTCTCATGGCATCTTTTTTTCTACAGTTTAAATGACTATAATAGATTAGGGAAATCTATATCAAATCCATTTTGCAGTGAGTAAAAGTTGTGGAACTGGTGTCTTCAGGCAAAATCTATCTATCTATCTATCTATCTATCTATCTATCTATCTATCTATCTATCTATCTATATATATATATATATATAATTGTCTAAGGTCCACTTCCGTCTGTTTGTCTGTCTGTCGCGGAAATCCCGCGTCGATGATTGGTCGCGGCCGGCTGGGCGTGACCAATCAGTGACAGGCACAGTCCGGCCGCGAATTGGCCCATCCCTACTCCCCTCCAGTCAGTGCCCCCTCCGTACTCCCCTCCAGTCAGTGCCCACATAGCGTTTTAGCAGTCCGTTAAACGGACTGCATTACACCACGGCATAACGTGGTGTAACGCAGTCCGTTAACGCTGCCATTAACCCTGTAAGTGTGACCAACTTTTTACTATTGATGCTGCCTATGCAGCATCAATAGTAAAAACATATAATGTTAACAAGAATAAAAAAAAAATCATTATATTCTCACCTTCCGGCGTTCGCGGCAGCCTTTCCCGCTCCTCGCGATGCTCCGGTCCCAAGAATGCATTGCGGCAATGACCCCAAATGACGTACCGGTCTCGCGAGACCGCCACATCATCACAGGTTATTGCCGCAAGGCATTACTGGGAACGGAGCGTCGCGAGGAGCATCGCTAAAGGCCTGGGCTGGATCTGGGGGCCGCCAGAAGGTTGGTATATAACAACTTTTTATTTTAATTATTTTTTTAACAGGGATATGGTGCCCACATTGCTATATACTACGTGGGCTGTGTTTTATACTACATGGGCTGTGCTATATACTGCATGGGCTGTGCTATATACTACGTGGGCTGTGCTATATACTACGTGGCTGTGTTATATACTACGTGGGCTGTGTTATATACTGCGTGGGCTGTGCTATATACTATGTGGGCTGTGTTATATACTGTGTGGGCTGTGCTATATACTACATGGAGAACATAGAAGGCTAGCACTCGACTGGTGTGAGCTTGACGCTGCTAGTGAACGGAGCCAATGGTCCCAGTAATCATAGAGTTATATAATCACTGCACTCATACCATGAAGAATACTTGATTCAAGTGAAAAGTTTATTCAAACAATATTGAAGTAGTATAGCGATAGGCAAATAAACATTTCGGCCAACCCGTGGCCTTGATCACAATATCGCCTGTTTGGACGGTTCTTCCACGAATGAATGTGCAGTATCGCTGAGGTGATCAACAAAGGTAAGGGGTGTATAATCCCATATAATGTTAATGTAGCTAAAGCCAGGTATATAGCTGCCAAAGTGACATCGCTGTCTAGCGTTAAGAGTTATAGGATGCAGCAATATGGTGTAAGAACAGGGGGCAGGTCCAACCAATGATGTCGCTGTGTTGCTTAGATAAGTGGATGAAGATCCATTGGTAGTAGCGATTCCAGCAGTTAGAGCCAGCTTCTCCCCAGCCTAGGCACGGTTCGTGTCGGCTCCCTCCACTTAGCCACCAACGCTGGCTCTAACTGCTGAAATCGCTACTACCAACGGATCTTCATCCACTTATCTAAGCAACACAGTGACATCATTGGTTGGACCTGCCCCCTGTTCTTACACCATATTGCTGCATCCTATAACTCTTAACGCTAGACAGCGATGTCACTTTGGCAGCTATATGGTATACCTGGCTTTAGCTACATTAACATTATATGGGATTATACACCCCTTACCTTTGTTGATCACTTCAGCGATACTGCACATCAATTCGTGAAAGAACCGTCCAAACAGGCGATATTGTGATCAAGGCGACGGGTTGGCCAAAACGTTCATTTGCCTATCGCTTCACTACTTCAATATTGTTTGTGTTTGAATAAACTTTTCACTTGAATCAAGTATTCTTCATGGTACGAGGGCAGTGATTATATAACTCTATATACTACGTGGGTTGTGCTATATACTACGTGGGCTGTGCTATATACTACGTGGGCTGTGTTATATACTGCGTGGGCTGTGGTATATACTATGTGGCTGTGCAATATACTACGTGGCTGTGCAATAAACTACGTGGCTGTGCTATATACTACGTGGCTGTGTTATTATACTACGTAGCTGTGCTATATACTACGTGGCTGTGCTACATACTATGTGGCTGTGTTATATACTACGTAGCTGTGCTATATACTACGTGGCTGTGCTATATATTACGTGGGCTGTGTTATATGCTACGTGGGCTGTGAGACTCTTTCGCCCGGGGCCCTCAAAAACCTGGAGTTCGCCCTGGCTTTACTGATTGGTCGCGCCCAGCCGGCCGCGAACAATAAGTGACAGATGCAGTCCGGCCGCGAATTGGCCTGGGATTTGAACCACGCTTCGCTAATTGGTCGTGCCTGGCCAGCCGAATCCTGTGTACTCATTGCATTATTCTGAAATCTTCATAAATAAACTACATACATATTCTAGAATACCCGTTGCGTTAGAATCGGGCCACCATATAGTAAGCAATAATGTCTTATCTTTTATAAGTTTTTTCCACATCTCTCTGATTTTGATTGTTATAGTACATGTAGTAGCTGACTACGGATAAGGGATGGAAACATGTACAACTTTGGTCAGGGATTTATACAGTACTTTGTATATGTGTTTGTACACAGCTGATAAAATAGGGCACACTTATTAATATAGTCTTACATTTAGAAAGCTTAAGGTTAGACCAGATAAGCAAAAGATGCATCACATTGGCACTTACCTGGCATATGCTTCTTGGAAGACATTTTAGACCTATATTTTTTGCCAAAATTTTGGTAAATTTCTGGCAAAATGTTGACATATCTGGCAATTTTAGTACGTCCTTCAACTTTTGTTGCATCTTTCTTGACATGTAGCCACTTTTCTTTAAGCCCACTGTTGGCTCATTTACTTTACATCACAATTTTTTATAAAAATGTTGGTGCACATGATTCATAAATTTGGCACATTTTAGAGCTCTGCTTAACAATGTACCTTTTACTATACACTGTTGAAAACTCTGGTAAGGGGTTCAATGTTTAAATTACATAATACAAGTGGTGAACAGGCTGTGTGCCAGTCTTTCTGCACAATTTCACCAGCTTATTGGTTCTGTATAATTTGTGAAATGTAACATGATGTTATTGTTGTCAATTCTGCAGCCCTAGAAGACCAGGATTGCCTTTACTGGTCATTTTTATATACTGTACACTAAGTAGATGAAGAATATACCTAGTGAAGAAATTCTGATAGATTCTTATAAAGTTCAAACAGCCTTAAAATATGACAATGTTTCTCTATGCTCAGGTGAACCATCAGCCTGTTTACACTGAGTTTACTGATTTCCTTTTAGTAGATACAATTAAGACACATGAGAAATGGATGCACTGTCAGTGACCTGGATAAGATGAATGAAACTACATATACAGGGCTCTTTCCTACTGTCTTATTGTTATGAAACTGTTTCACTTTAAAAATAGCATTGTTATATCCTCACCTGCATTTTACAAAGTGGCAGGCAGATATAATGTATCTATTTACACAGTATACACATATAGAGTAGCTATAAATACAGTATGTGATTCATCATAAATAAATATTTGTATGATATCATTACATCTACTATATAATTGTCTAAGGGTAACTTCCATCTGTCTGTCCTTCTGTCTGTCATGGATATTCATTGGTCGCGGCCTCTGTCTGTCATGGAATCCAAGTCGCTGATTGGTCTCGCTAGCTGCCTGTCATGGCTGCCACGACCAATCAGCGACGGCCACAGTCCGATTAGTCCCTCCCTACTCCCCTGCAGTCAGTGCCCGGCACCCGCTCCATACTCCCCGCAGTCACCGCTCACACAGGGTTAATGCCAGCGGTAACGGACCGCGTTATGCCACGGGTAACTCACTCCGTTACCGCCGCTATTAACCCTGTGTGACCAAGTTTTTACTATTGACGCGCCTGCGTAAGAAGGACCTGCCATGACGTCACGGTCATGTGACCGCGACGTCATCACAGGTCCTGCGCTCATACCAACCCTGCGACCGGAAGCTGCCGCATGCACCGCACACAGGCGACAGAACTACAACGCGCCTTCGGAAGGTGATTATATGTTTATTTTTTATTTTTTAACCTGTGACATACATGGCTGGGCAATATACTACGTAGCTGGGCAATATACTACGTGACTGGCCAATATACTACGTGGCTGGGCAATATACTACGTGGCTCTGTGCTGTATACTACGTTGCTGTGCAATATACTACGTGGCTCTCTGCTGTATACTACGTCACTGGGCAATATACTACGTAACTGGGCAATATACTACGTGGCTGGGCAAAATACTACGTCACTGGGCAATATACTACGTGACTGGGCAATATACTACGTGGCTGGGCAATATACTACGTGACTGGGCAATATACTACGTGGCTGGGCAGTACACTACGTGGTTGGGCAATATACTACGTGGCTGGGCAATATACTACGTGGGCTGTGCAATATACTACGTGGACATGCATATTCTAGAGTACCCGATGCGTTAGAATCGGGCCACCATCTAGTATTATTATAGCCTTCCATTTTTTTTCTAGTCTAGCATCTTTCATTTTTATTATACATGTTGGACCCAAAATATTCCAGACCCTCAGGTCTACATTAAGCTGATTACTGGAATTCTTTTAGATTCATGACAGACCAGTTGGCTTTCCAGCTATACACAGACTTAAAGCAGAATACAGAAATAAAGGTACTTACTACAGTTGGTGATATTTTGTGTTTTTCACGACTCCAGTAATAGGGTCTGTTTTTGAGCTGTATAAAACATGAAATACAATACAATAAGCAGTGGTTATCACTTACAAGACAATATGTAAATATAAAACAACTAAAGCAGGGGTGGGGAACATTTTTTTCTGCCAGGGGCGATTTGGATATTTATAGCATCCTTCAGGGGCGTACAAAGTTATTAACCTGAAAATGTCCCTGCTATATTGGTCAAATATTTAATTTACTCATCTCTAATGTGATGACTGGAGCTGCTTCTCTTTGGTAGATGTATATTACACTGCAGGTCTCATCACAGAGGGAAACTTATCACTACTCACTTTACTTTTATAGAACTCAAGTAGAGGGAGATCTGCAGTATATACTTCACATAGGAGATACTGAAACTGCTGTATATACAGGGTGGACCATTTATATGGATACACCTAAATAAAATGGGAATGGTTGGTGATATCAACTTCTTGTTTGTGGCATATTAGTGTATGGGAGGGGGACGGCCATTTTGAAGTTGGCCATTTTGGATCCAACGTTATTTTTTTCAATGTGAAGAGGGTCATGTGACACATCAAACTTATTGAGAATTTCACAAGAAAAATAATGGTGTGCATGGTTTTAACATAACTTTATTCTTTCATGAGTTATTTACAAGTTTATGACCACTTATAAAATGTGTTCAAAGTGCTTCCCCTTGTGTTGGATTGTCAATGCAACCCTTTTCTCCAACTCTTGACACATTGATAGTGACACTGCAGAAGAAATGCTAGCACAGGCTTCCAGTATCCATTGTTTCAGATGCTGCACATCTCGTATCTTCACAGCATAGACAATTGCCTTCAGATGACCCCAAAGATAAAAGTCTAAGGGGGTCACATTGGGAGACCTTGGTGGCCATTTAACTGGGCCACAACGACCAATCCACTTTCCAGTAAACTGTTAATGTAGGAATGCTCAGACCAGACACCCATAATTGATGGTATGGTGTGGTATATGGGGTACAAGGATAGTGGGGCCATTCTTCATCAATGGAAACCTCAATGCCACTGGATATCTGAAATTGCTACATGATGATGTGTTGTACTCTTTATGCACTGAAGATGGCACGTTCCCTGAGTTTTTCCAGCAAGATGGTGCACCACCACATTATAGGTGTCAGGTCCTAGCATTCCTATAAGCAATCTGACCCCCTTAGACTAGCATTTCTTCTGCGGTGTTGCTATCAGTGTGTCAAGAATGGGAGAAGCGGGTTGCATTGACAATCCAACACAATGGGCAGCACTTTGAACACATTTTATAAATGGTCATAAACTTGTAAATAACTCATGAAAGAATAAAGTTATGTTAAAACCACCAAGCACACCATTGTTTTTCCTGTGAAATTCTCAATAAGTTTGATGTGTCACATGACCCTCTTCCCACTGGAAAAAATAAAGTTGGATCCAAAATGGCCAACTTCAAAATAGCCACCATGGTCAGCACTGTTGTGAAATTGGATTTTGGGCTCCCCCGGTGGCCACTGGTGGAATTGAACTGGTGTGCATCATCCTCTCTGTTCACCTGTTTCCATCAGGATGTGGGAGTCGCTATTTAACCTTGCTCCTCTGTCACTTCCATGCCGGTCAACATTGTAATCAGAAGCCTTTCTGTGCATGTTCCTGCTGCTAGACAACTCCCAGCTAAGTTGGACTTAGTCCTTGTTTGCTTTTGCATTTTGTTCCAGTTCACAGCTGTAGTTTCGTTTCTGTGTCTGGAAAGCTCTTGTGATCTGAAATTGCCACTCTGATGTTATGAGTTAATACTAGAGTCTTAAAGTAATTTCAGGATGGTATTTTGATAGGGTTTTCAGCTGACCATGAAAGTGCCCTTTCTGTCTTCCTGCTATCTAGTAAGCGGACCTCAATTTTGCTAAACCTATTTTCATACTACGTTTGTCATTTCATCTAAAATCACCGCCAATATTTGTGGGGGCCTCTGTCTGCCTTTCGGGGAAATTTCTCTAGAGGTGAGCCAGGACTATATTTTCCTCTGCCAGGATTAGTTAGTCCTCCGGCCGGCGCTGGGCGTCTAGGGATAAAACGCAGGCTACGCTACCCGGCTACTGTTAGTTGTGCGGCAGGTTTAGTTCATGGTCAGTTTAGTTTCCATCCTTCCAAGAGCTAGTTCTTATGTTTGCTGGGCTATGTTCTCTTGCCATTGAGAACCATAACAGTTTGACCGGCCACAAAGGGTTAAATTAATTGACAGAGAAAGGAGAGAAAAGAGAAGTCTGCTGAAGATTTTATTTTTTTTTTTCTCAGTTCTGAGTGTGCTTGTAATTGAATCTCTTGCAAGTCTGCCTATATTGCAGCCTCTCTCTCTCTCTCTCCTTCTAATCCTGGAATGGCTCTGTGTTCACCTGTTTAAAATGGATATTCAGAGTTTAGCTGCAGGTTTGAATAATCTCACCACGAAAGTTCAAAACTTACAAGATTTTGTTGTTCATGTTCCTATATCTGAACCTAGAATTCCTTTGCCTGAATTTTTCTCGGGGAATAGGTCTTGCTTTCAAAATTTCAAAAATAATTGCAAGTTGTTTTTGTCCCTGAAATCTCGCTCTGCTGGAGATCCTGCTCAGCAGGTCAGGATTGTGATTTCCTTGCTCCGGGGCGACCCTCAGGATTGGGCTTTTGCATTGGCTCCAGGGGATCCTGCGTTGCTCAATGTGGATGCGTTTTTTCTGGCCTTGGGGTTGCTTTATGAGGAACCTCAGTTAGAACTTCAGGCGGAAAAGGCCTTGATGTCCCTATCTCAGGGGCAAGACGAAGCTGAAATATACTGCCAGAAATTCCGTAAATGGGCTGTGCTTACTCAGTGGAATGAGTGCGCCCTGGCGGCGAATTTCAGAGAGGGTCTCTCTGATGCCATTAAGGATGTTATGGTGGGGTTCCCTGTGCCTGCGGGTCTGAATGAGTCCATGACAATGGCTATCCAGATCGATAGGCGTCTGCGGGAGCGCAAACCTGTGCACCATTTGGCGGTGTCTACTGAGAAGACGCCAGAGAATATGCAATGTGATAGAATTCTGTCCAGAAGCGAACGACAGAATTTTAGACGAAAAAATGGGTTGTGCTTCTATTGCGGTGATTCAACTCATGTTATATCAGCATGCCCTAAGCGTACTAAGAAGCTTGATAAGTCTGTTTCAATTGGCACTTTACAGTCTAAGTTTATTCTATCTGTGACCCTGATTTGTTCTTTATCATCTATTACCGCGGATGCCTATGTCGACTCTGGCGCCGCTTTGAGTCTTATGGATTGGTCCTTTGCCAAACGCTGTGGGTATGATTTGGAGCCTCTTGAAACTCCTATACCCCTGAAGGGGATTGACTCCACCCCATTGGCTAGCAATAAACCACAATACTGGACACAAGTAACTATGCGGATTAATCCGGATCACCAGGAGATTATTCGCTTTCTTGTGCTGTATAACCTACATGATGTGTTGGTGCTTGGATTGCCATGGCTGCAATCTCATAACCCAGTCCTTGACTGGAAAGCTATGTCTGTGTTAAGCTGGGGATGTAAGGGGACGCATGGGGACGTACCTGTGGTTTCCATTTCATCATCTATTCCCTCTGAGATTCCTGAATTCTTGACTGAATATCGTGACGTTTTTGAAGAACCTAAGCTTGGTTCATTACCTCCGCACCGGGAGTGCGATTGTGCCATAGATTTGATTCCGGGTAGTAAATACCCTAAGGGTCGTTTATTTAATCTGTCTGTGCCTGAACATGCTGCTATGCGAGAATATATAAAGGAGTCCTTGGAAAAGGGACATATTCGTCCTTCGTCATCTCCCTTAGGAGCCGTTTTTTTCTTTGTGGCTAAGAAAGATGGCTCTTTGAGGCCGTACATTGATTATCGGCTTTTGAATAAAATCACGGTTAAATATCAATATCCGTTGCCACTGCTGACTGATTTGTTTGCTCGCATAAAGGGGGCCAAGTGGTTCTCTAAGATAGATCTTCGTGGGGCGTATAATTTGGTGCGAATTAAGCAGGGGGATGAGTGGAAAACCGCATTTAATACGCCCGAGGGCCACTTTGAGTATTTGGTGATGCCTTTTGGTCTTTCAAATGCCCCTTCAGTCTTTCAGTCCTTTATGCATGACATTTTCCGTGATTATTTGGATAAATTTATGATTGTGTATCTGGATGATATTTTGATTTTTTCGGATGACTGGGACTCTCATGTCCAGCAGGTCAGGAGGGTTTTTCAGGTTTTGCGGTCTAATTCCTTGTGTGTGAAGGGTTCTAAGTGCGTTTTTGGGGTTCAAAAGATTTCCTTTTTAGGATATATTTTTTCCCCCTCTTCCATCGAGATGGATCCTGTCAAGGTTCAGGCTATTTGTGATTGGACGCAACCCTCTTCTCTTAAGAGTCTTCAGAAATTTTTGGGCTTTGCTAACTTTTATCGTCGATTTATTGCTGGTTTTTCTGATGTTGTTAAACCATTGACTGATTTGACTAAGAAGGGTGCTGATGTTGCTGATTGGTCCCCTGCTGCTGTGGAGGCCTTTCGGGAGCTTAAGCGCCGCTTTTCTTCCGCCCCTGTGTTGCGTCAGCCTGATGTTGCTCTTCCTTTTCAGGTTGAGGTCGACGCTTCTGAAATCGGAGCTGGGGCGGTTTTGTCGCAGAGAAGTTCCGATTGCTCCGTGATGAGACCTTGTGCTTTTTTCTCGCGTAAATTTTCGCCCGCCGAGCGGAATTATGATGTTGGGAATCGGGAGCTTTTGGCCATGAAGTGGGCTTTTGAGGAGTGGCGTCATTGGCTTGAGGGGGCTAGACATCAGGTGGTGGTATTGACTGACCACAAAAATCTAATTTATCTTGAGTCCGCCAGACGCCTGAATCCTAGACAGGCGCGCTGGTCGTTGTTTTTCTCTCGGTTTAATTTTGTGGTGTCCTACCTGCCGGGTTCTAAGAATGTTAAGGCGGATGCCCTTTCTAGGAGTTTTGAGCCTGACTCCCCTGGTAATTCTGAACCTACAGGTATCCTTAAGGATGGAGTGATATTGTCTGCCGTTTCTCCAGACCTGCGGCGGGCCTTGCAGGAGTTTCAGGCGGATAGACCTGATCGTTGCCCACCTGGTAGACTGTTTGTTCCTGATGATTGGACCAGTAAAGTCATTTCTGAGGTTCATTCTTCTGCGTTGGCAGGTCATCCTGGAATCTTTGGTACCAGGGATTTGGTGGCAAGGTCCTTCTGGTGGCCTTCCCTGTCTCGAGATGTGCGAGGCTTCGTGCAGTCTTGTGACGTTTGTGCTCGGGCCAAGCCTTGTTGTTCTCGGGCTAGTGGATTGTTGTTGCCCTTGCCTATCCCGAAGAGGCCCTGGACGCACATCTCGATGGATTTTATTTCGGATCTTCCTGTTTCTCAGAAGATGTCTGTCATCTGGGTGGTGTGTGATCGTTTCTCTAAGATGGTCCATTTGGTTCCCCTGCCTAAGTTGCCTTCTTCTTCCGAGTTGGTTCCTCTGTTTTTTCAAAATGTGGTCCGTTTGCATGGTATTCCGGAGAATATCGTTTCTGACAGAGGTACCCAATTCGTGTCTAGATTTTGGCGAGCATTCTGTGCTAGGATGGGCATAGATTTGTCTTTCTCGTCTGCTTTCCATCCTCAGACTAATGGCCAGACCGAGCGGACGAATCAGACCTTGGAGACATATTTGAGGTGTTTTGTGTCTGCAGATCAGGATGATTGGGTTGCTTTTTTGCCTTTAGCGGAGTTTGCCCTCAATAATCGGGCCAGCTCTGCCACCTTGGTGTCTCCCTTTTTCTGTAATTCGGGGTTTCATCCTCGATTTTCTTCTGGTCAGGTGGAATCTTCGGATTGTCCTGGAGTGGATGCTGTGGTGGAGAGGTTGCATCAGATTTGGGGGCAGGTAGTGGACAATTTGAAGTTGTCCCAGGAGAAGACTCAGCTTTTTGCCAACCGCCGGCGTCGGGTTGGTCCTCGGCTTTGTGTTGGGGACTTGGTGTGGTTGTCTTCTCGTTTTGTCCCTATGAGGGTTTCTTCTCCCAAGTTTAAGCCTCGGTTCATCGGCCCGTACAAGATATTGGAGATTCTTAACCCTGTGTCCTTCCGTTTGGACCTCCCTGCATCTTTTTCTATTCATAATGTTTTTCATCGGTCATTATTGCGCAGGTATGAGGTACCGGTTGTGCCTTCCATTGAGCCTCCTGCTCCGGTGTTGGTTGAGGGCGAGTTGGAGTACGTTGTGGAAAAAATCTTGGACTCCCGTGTTTCCAGACGGAAACTCCAGTATCTGGTCAAATGGAAGGGATACGGTCAGGAGGATAATTCTTGGGTGACTGCCTCTGATGTTCATGCCTCCGATTTGGTCCGTGCCTTTCATAGGGCTCATCCTGATCGCCCTGGTGGTTCTGGTGAGGGTTCGGTGCCCCCTCCTTGAGGGGGGGTACTGTTGTGAAATTGGATTTTGGGCTCCCCCGGTGGCCACTGGTGGAATTGAACTGGTGTGCATCATCCTCTCTGTTCACCTGTTTCCATCAGGATGTGGGAGTCGCTATTTAACCTTGCTCCTCTGTCACTTCCATGCCGGTCAACATTGTAATCAGAAGCCTTTCTGTGCATGTTCCTGCTGCTAGACAACTCCCAGCTAAGTTGGACTTAGTCCTTGTTTGCTTTTGCATTTTGTTCCAGTTCACAGCTGTAGTTTCGTTTCTGTGTCTGGAAAGCTCTTGTGATCTGAAATTGCCACTCTGATGTTATGAGTTAATACTAGAGTCTTAAAGTAATTTCAGGATGGTATTTTGATAGGGTTTTCAGCTGACCATGAAAGTGCCCTTTCTGTCTTCCTGCTATCTAGTAAGCGGACCTCAATTTTGCTAAACCTATTTTCATACTACGTTTGTCATTTCATCTAAAATCACCGCCAATATTTGTGGGGGCCTCTGTCTGCCTTTCGGGGAAATTTCTCTAGAGGTGAGCCAGGACTATATTTTCCTCTGCCAGGATTAGTTAGTCCTCCGGCCGGCGCTGGGCGTCTAGGGATAAAACGCAGGCTACGCTACCCGGCTACTGTTAGTTGTGCGGCAGGTTTAGT
Source organism: Ranitomeya variabilis (assembly GCF_051348905.1). Taxonomy (NCBI): domain Eukaryota; kingdom Metazoa; phylum Chordata; class Amphibia; order Anura; family Dendrobatidae; genus Ranitomeya; species Ranitomeya variabilis. The sequence goes on from NC_135234.1 coordinate 540,750,711, forward strand.
TCATGGTCAGTTTAGTTTCCATCCTTCCAAGAGCTAGTTCTTATGTTTGCTGGGCTATGTTCTCTTGCCATTGAGAACCATAACACAGCACCCATCTTGAAAAGTTTCCCCCCCCCCCCTTATACTAATGTGCCACAAACAGAACTTTTGCAGAACTGGAGCACATAGCATGCTAACTTCGTCCACAAAAGTACGTTCTAACGCTGGCACTGACCAGCGTCAGTACATGTTCTTTCATTGCACGTGCTGCAGCGTTCATTAGTAAATTCTGCGTGCTCACGGGACAAGGAGAAATTGAAGAGCTGGCAGTCTTCAAAATGAAGATGCTGTCCCGAGCACTGCGGTCCCAGGGATTTAGCCCGAGGTCCGGAAAAAATAAGTCATTGTGGACCGTAAGTAGGCCCCAGAAAGAATCCCCACACCTTAACCAAAGGGTCACAAAAAATTCACAACATTGTAATGTAATGATTATAATGAAAAAAGCACATGATTTTTAGTAATTAGAAATGCTACTATGGTCTTCCTTTCATAAAATACTTGGGTCTTCTGTTACGTATGATAATTTTTATAGGAAAATGACAACAGCCTGCACTTACTATATTATACTTCAACTAAAGACAACATTATCTAGAAACAGTAGTCAGATGTTGGATATTACACTTATGTATCCATTTCCATGAACAGATCCTCTCATTAGACCATCTTCATAGAAATAATGCTGCACAATGGTATCACTTTGCAAATAGTAATGTAGGCAGAATAACAGTACAAGCATATTAACAACATATACTGTAGATGCAGTTGATCATATTTTATCACAAAAAATGCATATAATTTCAATCATGTAGAACACCCTACAATGCCCATACAAATCTACCAGACAGAGAATAGCTCATGTTAATATGCCAGTTGAAATTTTTTGTAATACATTTTTAAAGTCTGGAAAAAATAAATGGAAGAAACAAAAGTATTCTAACACTATTGGGACCAACACAATTATTATTATTATTATTATACATTTTTATAGCCCCATTTATTCCATAGCGCTTTACATGTGAAAAAGGGGGCATGATTATTATGTCATAATCATGGTCTATGATCTGTAGAAGAACTCTAGAAGAATGCTGACCTTCAGTGGTCCTGCCTATTCACTCTAAGCTGTCACATATTTGAGTCCTGAGTAGTCCTGTCTACTTATATATAAGAGAGCCACAATAAAAACAACCTAGACAAGGTGAATTTAGAAAACTAAGAAAATGAGTCATCTTCTATAGCTTACACTGGAAAACATGTTAAAGTACATGTCCATGTGTGTATGGCAGATACAGTACATGCTACACTTTTCAGGTGGTAATGCCAGTTACTAAAAGACATTTATTGAATAATTGCAGTCAGTATTTTAATATAATGCTATGTTACTTCTGCAAGTTGAGCTGCAGAACTGAATAAAAGAGAAACACCAATGAAAAATATTATTTTAGATATTCATGTAGAAAAAAAGACAAAGCAAACTATTTAAAAAGCAGATAAGCTCAAGAGACGGATAAAAGCGATTTTATCTGTCAGCCATGACATTCCTGGCTTTGACTAGTGAAGAATGAAATGCAGGCAAAAGAAAAAAAAATATTATTAAGGGTGATAACAGCAAGGAAATGAAAAACAGATATGAATGTTAAATGAAAAATACAATGAGAAAAACATATTAAAAAATCACTAAACTTTTTTCTATTAACACCAAGACTCTGTCCATTTTTGCTTTTATTTTGGCAATGACAAATAGTAGTTCTAATGTTAGACAATTGTACTCGGAGTCGAGACTATAGGGAAAGTGCTCAATCAAAAATTATAAGTTAAACCGCACCTCATGTAGCCAGAGTCCTACAGGACACTATTTAAGACGTACATCACAACCAGGGAGTTTATCCTGGAAAAAAAGTCCATACCAAGTAGTAGAAAAGATAGCGCCTCAAAGCACAGGCTTGAGAAAGATCTTTTGGATCGAAACGTTGCCACAGGAGGCGGAATAAAATGTGATTTTTTTTTTTCACCAACGTTTGAGGTGCTGTCTTTTTTACTACTTGGTATAGGGAAAGTACTGTCCAAGGAAGAATCTTCACAAAATACTGCAGTACCCCAGAAGGAAGTTGTTGAAGGAACTAGTGTAGTCAAACCTAAGACTTAAGGTTAAGTGGCTCAGGTTTAAAAGCACAATCTTAACCAAAATGTATTTTTATAAATAGATTCATGGGAGTCTGGGAACAGAATACATGGTGTGCTCTACTAGAAATAAAGGCCCTGTGGGGTAAAAATCGCTGGCAATCTGCCTGTGCACTCTACAAACAGAATGAAGATCTCCAATATAACACCAAATTAGATACATTCTTGAAAGGTTTACCCTTCTATTCTTTACAGAGGGGCTGGAAACACATCTAAGTTGCGACTGACTGGACTTGTGCTTAACTGAATAGGAGGTATCTTTTCACAGGGCTGTCCAGTCATATAATGCTAGAATCATAGAATGTTTTAGTTGGAAGAGACCTAAAAGGTCATTGTGTCCAACCTGCTGCTCAATGCAGGTGTCACGACTCAGCTGTCGAGTGACTCGGGACCAGGAGCTCCTTCCCTGTCCGTAAAACTAGGGGGTGCCCTAGCTCGCCCTATTCCCCGGGATACTTCTGAAGGTGAAGATGCTGTTGCTGCCACCCTTGCCTTATCTCCTGAGTTTTCCCTCCGTCTGTTCTCTTCCCCCACCCAGGGAAGAGGGGCGCTACTGTGCACCGCAGTACACCAACCCGACAAACAAGGCTACACAAACAAGGGTTAACTGAAAAAAAAAACAGGCATAGAAAATATTCACTCACAGAGGAATGCACTGGGGAGTGGAGGATGGGAAAAAAACAAAGTAGAGGAGGGAAGGGAATTACTACACTTACAAACCACGCAATAGTCACAGATAACTCATCCAAAACTCCTTCTCATATGAACACCTTTCCATCTAAGCCATTAAGCCATGCAGCAAATGATATCTCTGACATGGATTTGAATCAGGACCCAGATTATAAAGAGGAGTGGCTAACTGAGCTCAGCTGAGAGCTCAGAGTTTCCAATATGGCCGATTATTTATTTTGACAGAACAGGGGGTAAACACCATTAAAATAAAGGAGCAATCAGATGTTGCGGTTTTCTGGCTCCTCTCTGTAGCGGTAACTCCGTGACAGAAGGATTCACTAAACCTTCTCAGACAGATGTCCATCCGGTCTCTGTTTGAAGACTTCAATTGAAGGAGAACTCACCACCTCTCGCAGTAGCCTGTTCCACTCATTGATCACCTTCCGTGTCAAATTTTTTCTCTAATATCTAATCTGTATCTTCTCCCTTTCAGTTTCATTCCATTGCTTCTCGTGTTTCCATGTGCAAATGAGAATAATGATGATCCCTCTATACTGTAACATCCCTTCAGATATTTGTAGACAGCTATTAAGTCTCCTCTTAGCCTTCTTTTTTGCAAACTAAACAATCTCAGATCCTTTAACAGTTCCTCGTAGGACATACTTTGCAGTTCGCTTACCATCCTGGTAGCTCTTCTCTGAACTTGCTAAAGTTTTTCAATGTCGTTTTTAAAATGTGGTGCCCAGAACTGGACACAGTATTCCAGATGAGGCCTGACCAAGGAGGAGTAGAGGGGGATAATTACTTCACGTGATCTAGACTCTATGCTTCTCTTAATACATCCTAGAACTGTGCTTGCCTTTTTTGCTGCTGCATCACTGTTGTCTCATGTGTAGTCTGTGATATATTAGCATACGCAAGTCTTTTTCACACGTGCTGTTGTTTAATTCTATTCCTCTCATTCTATTGATGGAATTTTCATTTTTCTTGCCCAGATGCAGAATTTTGCATTTCTCCATGTTAAATACCATTCTATTAGTCACTGCCCATTGTTCAAGCTTATCTAGATCCTTCTGAATCCTTTCCCTGTCTTCTCTAGTGTTAGCTATCTCTCCTAGCTTTCCCTCATCTGCAAATGGATTAGTTTACCTTCAGTTCCCTTATCTAGATCATTTATAAAAATGTTGAACAACACTGGGGCCAGGACAGAAGCTTGTTGTACCCCACTTGAAACACTTTTCCAACTGGATGTGCAACCATTTATTACCAGTCTTTGAGTACGATCACTGAGCCAGTTATGAATTCACCTAACGTTAGCCTTTTCAATCTCATACTTGGTAATTTTTTCAATAAGGATAGTATGAAATACTTTATAAAATGCTTTGCTGAAGTCGAGATATACTATATCCACCACATTTCCCTGATCCCCCAGTCAGTGATTCCATCATAGAAGGAAGTTAGATTAGTTTGGCATGACTTGACAAAACCATGCTGGCTCTGGTTAATTATTGCATTCTTATCCAACTACTTACATACATACTGTTCAATAATTTGTTCAAATATCTTTCCTGGTATAGAAGTAAGGCTCACTGGTCTGTAATTTCCTGTCTCCATCTTCTTTCCTTTTTTTGAAGATAGGGACAACATTTGCCCTTCTCCAATCTTCTGGGACTTCTCCTGTTTTCCAGGATTTTTCATAAATTCTGGCTAGTGGTTCTGCAATTTTTTCTGCAAACTCTTTCAGTACCCTAGGATGTAATTCATCTGGACCAGAAGATTTAAATTTATTTAAACTAGCTAAGTGTTCCCTCACCATCTCTCTGTTTATGGATCGTGTGGATTATTTTATTCCTTCGATGTTACCGTGAAAATCAGTTGAAGTTACCATTGCTTTCCTAGAGAACACAGATGCACTGAGGAGTCATCCCTGGGATAGGTGTCATATCGGACGCTATTCACACTAGGGCATCCGACAGACAACAGTAATTCCGCATTTGTCTACTATGCGCTCAGTGGCGCCGGCTAGATTTCTTCTAGGTTGTCCGGGGTTAATCTAGCTGGTACTCAGATTGGAGGCTGGGTCTCGCCCACTGCCTTTAAATAGTTCTGCTGAACTTTGGGCGTCGCCGATTATAGCTTGTGTCTTGTGCCTGGTAATCTCGGTCTGGAGTGGTGGTCTAGGAGAGGAAATATCGTATCTGGTGGTGTATTATCCTTCGTCTTATTTCTCCTTCCTATATTTGTATTTGTTTTGCCCTGTGCACATTATAGTGTTTTCCTGTGTGTCTGCGGTGTGGTGCGTTTTTAGTTTTCCCTGTCTGTGCTTTCTGTAGGGGTTGGTGTGAGGTTTTATCACTGGGTGGCAGGTGGAGGTTTCAGCTTAGTACTGAAACAGGAGTCAGGGTCAGGCCTGGCGGCCCAGACATGCACACCTTCAGTGTAAACTCTGGGAGAGGGACAGACAGGGTTTCCCTAGTCTGAGGGATATTGCAGGGGCCTGGGCAATCAGCTGTAGTCTACCCAGTACCCCCGAGACAATAGGTCATCGATATGAAATAGGTGGAAATTCAAAACCTGGCATCCCCATCAATCAGCTGTTATTCCATATGTCTATATCTGTAGACAGCTAAAGAAAATGACAGCTGACTGGTTAAGGTGCCAGGTGTAAAATCTCCACAATCTCATATTTATGACCTATTCGAAAGAAAGGTAATAAAAATCCTTGAATTTGACAACCCCTTTATAGACTTACTGGACAAATAATAGGAGAAAAACATAACAAAAAAGTGATAAAACATGATACACAATTTAGTACAATATATGGAAATAAAATTATAAAACAAAGCTAAAATCCACCTTGGATTTCTTTTTTTTATGCAAATACAGCTTGCTCTCACTTTGGTGGACTTGTCTTGTCCATAAACTATAAGCTGAGTCATTAATTTGAATGGCCATGATCCAATACTACTGAAACCTGATCACCGCAGGTTTCTGAAACCAGACCCAAGGTGATCAGCATATTGTTGGTTTAGCTTAATTTTTAAAAGGATTTGGCTTGAAGTAACTTTTTTATGACAAGCGAGATGTAAATCATAAACCAACTTGATGTTTAAAAATGGCACACTTCCATACCTTACAAACAAAAATGGTTTTGCTTGTGTGTATGTGCCAACCCCATGAAGTTAAGAAATAATTCTAGCGCTTTCCCTATTGTGTGAGCACCTCTTGACCTTTTAAAAGTCAGGTTGGGACTATAAATCAACCATTATACAAAAGTTATTATTCCAGAATTATCTCTGCATAACTGAAAAGGTTAGAGAACAAGTAGCATATTTGACTCTGGGCATTCCATTTATGTGCATTTCTTTCTAGAAATAAATGTCACTGATTTTGTCTGCAAAATACAGATCCATCACAGGGCAGCATGTTTGCACTTTCACTTTTTTTAGAATTCAGGTTCAAGTATTAAAAGGTGACATGCTGCTTATAAACACTTTACTTTTTTTTTCTTTTCCACTCGTATACTCAAAAGATAGTGATTGTGAAAACAATAAATGAATTATTCAGATATTAATTATACCCCTTAATTTTTTAAGGACGCTTACATTTTATGGTGCTGGCCATTTACTTTACATTATTGTCAGCAGGTCCTAATAATATCATGAGGATTCGAGGAGAATCTAACTATTATTGTGTTCTTTCACCTTCCCCTGATGACTTATTTCCAGAGAAAACATTATTGGGCAATAATGGATTTAGATCATACGAATTCATAAAGTCATATAAAGGAAACGTTAGAAGGGACTTCCTGGGTCATCTGGTCAACAAGCTAAAACTAACTGTCACGATTCCACCCCTAAGTGTGTCTGGGATGCAGTTTCTGATAGCTCAGTCATCCAATTTGTTCAGCTTCAGCAGGGATGTGCTGAAACTGTCAGTAGTTTGATTGACAGCTCAATAGTGTAGGGTGTGCTGAGCTGTCAGTGTTTTGATTGACAGCTGAGTCGTCCAATCTGAGACTGGGAAATGCTGAGCTGCAATTAGGTGTTCCCTGTCCCAGGTGATTGCCCAGCTACTTAGCTAGTCTTTCAGTCCCAGATATCTGCCTGACGTATATTCAGCTCTGTGTGGTTTGTTTATCTGTGCCCTGTGCTTTGCTTGTGGATAATTTTCCTGCCTTACCTCATTCTGACCATTCGTTTTACCTAGCCCCTGATCCGTTATCCTCCTTGTATTTCGACTAAGGACAGTAGCCTGACTACGCCTTTGTCTCTTCACTCTGTTTATTACAAACACTCCTGGCTCTTGACCTTAGACTCCTTGACTATCCTGACTCACAGCATGTCCTTGAGGAGTGACTTAGTGTCATACTGCTTGATAAAGACCGGTATTGTCAAAACATATTTAGCAGAATAAAAAGTAGATTTTTTTACTTCGCTCAAGTTTGGATGCTGCCCTTCTACTCTACTGATGATTAGTTTATCCAAGTGAGCTTCTTGGAGATTGGCAGGCTGCATCTGTGTGGGTATGATAACCTGGTTCCTTTAATTCCTTATAGAGTGCTGCAGTTAACTTTCTACTTTCATTTAGCGTCACATTACATCTGGCCAATACGTGTTTCCTTTTTGCCAGTATGGATAATGTTCACACGATCAGTGACCAAGTTGTGAATTTGACACAGATGATGCAGAATCTGGCTAAGAAATGCCACAGTCTGGAATCATCACAATATCAGTTGCAGGGTCAGATAATTAGTTGTATGAAAACTTTGAATAACCCTCACTGCTTGCAGTGGCTGTGACGTCCGTAACCTCTGACGTATAGTTGGTCTATCCCAAACCTATAATGGCCCTCCCTGATCAATTTTTGGGGGAGGAAAAAACAGTTTAGGGTGTTCAGGGAGAGCTCTAGGCTATTTTTTACCGTGCAACCCTAGTCCTCAGTGGATGAGTGCCAACAGGGGGGAAATAATCATGACCCTCCTCAGACCTGGGCATTTTCTTTGTTCCCACAAGTCCCAGAATGGTCTTCTGTAGACGCCTTTTTTTGACATTTTAGGTTTGATAAATGACAAACCCGACAAGATCCTGTGCCCTGAGGTAAAAATCATGAACCTAACACGGGGGGGCGTCTGCTGAGGACTAGGGTTGAGCGACTTTTACTTTTTTGGGGTCGAGTTGGGTTTTGCGAAACCCGACTATCTCAAAAGTCGAGTCGAGTGCAATCGGCCGATTATTGCGAAAAGTCGGGGATCGACCGAAACACGAAACCCAATGCAAGTCAATGGGGAAGCATAGTCGGCAGTGAGTGGGGGCCAGGAAAACACCTACAGTGCCCATTTTAATGGCAAAAACATCCATTCTTGTTTCTGAAGCTTGTCAATCTTAATTAACTTTATAATAATAGTTGGGCATTGGAAATTGGGGGTCATTCGGCTAAAGTTGTGGGGGGTAGGACTGGTTCAAGTTTTTAGTGGGCCCAGGAAACGTGGACTACGTCACGGCGGTGGAGCAGTGAGAGGTAAGTATTTCTACTTTGCAAGTGCTGTGATCCTGAGCAAGCAGGGGGGGCCCACTCGTTCGCATTGGCACTGGCACAGGGCCCCTCAAAGTACGGCGGTGTGTTTGCACGGCGGGGGCGCCTCCCACCGGCAGCGACACTTCTGCGTACTCTGAGGGGCCCTGTGCCTGTGACGTCGCCAACGAGTATGCCCCCCCACCTGATGAAGGAACCTGCACTTTCATCTGCACCTTCCTCTTTGTCCCTGTGTAAGGTGGTATAGTATGTGGGAAGGGGAACCTGACTTTCAGCAGGGTCAGATTGTGGCTGTGTAGCGTGCAAGGGGAATGTAGTGGTCTGGGTCAATGTACCACAAGACTCATCTAGCACTGACTGGGCAATGGGCAGGATGAGGAGGAAACACAGATATAGGCCCAAATAATAAAGTGGGCTAAATGCAGTTCAAAATTGGTAACAGGACTAACCAGGCGGCATTGGTTTGTTCAGTGGAGTAGAAAACCCAGGAGCGGCAGACACCGTTTTAAGGGCCCAACCACAGTAGTAGGCCCAATGCAGTTTAATATTACAAATAAAGGCTGAAAGCCTGAAGATTGCAGCTCGGGAAAACAAAACAGGAGAAAACCCAGGAGCGGCAGACACCGTTTTAAGGGCCCAACCACACTAGTAGGCCGGATGCAGTTTAATATTACAAATCTAGCCCGAAAGCCTGAAGATTGAAGCTCTGGAAAATAACACAGGACAACACCAAGGTGTGGCAGACACTGTTACTAGGCCCAACCAAAATAGTAGGCCAACTGCAGTGTTATATAAACAACAACTTAATGAGAGCCTAAAGATTGAAGCTCAGCTCTGTTCAGTGGAGAACAGAAAGCAGCGGCAGACACCGTTAGCAGGCCCCAACTACACTAGTAGGCCAACTGCAGTGTTATATTAACAACAACTACTTAATGAGAGCCTGAAGATTGAAGCTCAGGCAAGTAAACCTGGAGAACACCTTGGAGCGGCAGACACCGTTAGTAGGCCCCAAATAAAATAGTAGGCCAACTGCACTGTTATCTTAACAACAACAACTTAATGAGAGCCTGAAGATTGAAGCTCAGCTCTGTTCAGTGGAGAACAGAAAGCAGCGGCAGACACCTTTAGCAGGCCCCAACCACTCTAGTAGGCCAACTGCAGTGTTATATTAACAACAACTACTTAATGAGAGCCTGAAGATTGAAGCTCAGGCAAGTAAACCTGGAGAACACCTTGGAGCAGCAGACACTGTTAGTAGGCCCCAACCACACATATTAACAACAACTACTTAATGAGAGCCTGAAGATTGAAGCTCAGCTTTGTACAGTGAAGGACAACATAAGGGAGCGGCAGACACCGTTAGTAGGCCCCAAACAAAATAGTAGGCCAACTGCACTGTTATCTTAACAACAACTACTTAATGAGAGCCTGAAGATTGAAGCTCTGCTTTGTACAGTGGAGAACAACACCAGGGAGCGGCAGACAACGTTAGTAGGCCCCAACCACACATATTAACAACAACTACTTAATGAGAGCCTGAAGATTGAAGCTCAGGCAAGTAAACCTGGAGAACACCTTGGAGCGGCAGACACTGTTAGTATGCCCCAAACAAAATAGTAGGCCAACTGCACTGTTATCTTAACAACAACTACTTAATGAGAGCCTGAAGACTGAAGCTCAGCTTTGTACAGTGGAGGACAACACCAGGGAGCGGCAGACAATGTTAGTAGGCCCCAACCACACATATTAACAACAACTACTTAATGAGAGTCTGAAGATTGAAGCTTAGCTTTGTACAGTGAAGGACAACACAAGGGAGCGGCAGACACCGTTAGTAGGCCCCAACCACACATATTAACAACAACTACTTAATGAGAGCCTGAAGATTGAAGCTCAGCTTTGAACAGTGAAGAACAACAACAGGGAGCTGCAGACACCGTTAGTAGGCCCCAACCGAAATAGTAGGCCAACTGCACTGTTATCTTAACAACAACTACTTAATGAGAGCCTGAAGATTGAAGCTCAGATTTGTACAGTGGAGGACAACTGTAATGGGAGACAGACACAATAAGTAGGTCTAAATAAGTAATTAGGCAAAATGCAGTTGGTAAGTGGAGTACACTTGCAGCATAGCGTGGTTCAGCGGAGGAGGGCATGTGTAATTAGTGGCTCTGACACAGGAAGTAGGCCTAAAATAAAAATGAAGGCTATATTAAGTTCAAAATTGGTAAAAGGAGTACACAAATGGCATAGCTGGGTTCTGTGGTGGAGGACAACTGTTATGACAGGCTTACACAGTTACTAGGCACAAAAAAGTAAGTAGGATACATGCAGTTCACAATCGATCACAGGAGTACACAGGCGGCATAGCTTTGTTCAGTGGAGGACAACTGCAAGGAGTGGACTGGCCGAGACAGACACAGGTAGTAGGCCTACAATAGAAAGTAGGCTCTATGCAGTTTAAAGTAGGCTACAGGGGTACACAGGCAGCATTGTTGAGGTCAGCGGAGGACGATTTCAAGGAGGGACCGCAGACAGACTTCCTAGGCATAAAATAATAAAGCAGGCTCGATGTGGTTTAAATTAGGCTACAGGGGTACACAGGCAGCATTGGTGTGCTCAGCGGAGGACAATTGGAAGGAGGGACCGCAGACAGACTTAGTAGGCCTAAAATAACAAAATAGGCTCTATGCAGCTTCCATTATGTGGCAGGGGTACACAGGCAGCATTGGTGTGCTCGGCGGAGGACAATTGGAAGGAGGGACCTCAGACAGTAAGTACTCCAAAAAAACTAAATAGATGTTAATGTCTCGCAAAAAAAAAAAAAAAAAAAGTGCCATACTTAGGTACAGGGGTGGGCTCCTATGCTGACTTTCAGACATTGTAATTTGGCGCAAAGTATTTACTGGTGTAAATGTAGGACAGGGCCCCTGCCTATTTTAAATAGCATCATACATGTCAAAAAAATGGTTATTGTCAGTGCCAGGCATTGAAGGATTTTAGCGCATAGACTAAACAGTGGTGGAGCAGCGAGAGATAATTTTGCAAGTGGTAGAGCACTGTTTGACCTGGGGGGGGACACTCTCTCGTGGCCGGCGGTACAGGCCCAGGGCCCCTCATGTTACAACGGTGTGTCTGACGTTGGGTGCGCGCCACCACCGCCAGAGACACTTCATTGTACTATGAGGGACCTAGTGGCAGTGCCGTCGACCAAGAGTGGGCACACCCACCTCTTCAGATAAACGACACTCTGACGGGTGCTTGCACCAAGTGGTGAGACCACGGCACCGTGGGGGGAGTTAGGCCATTTAGGGAGGTGTAAACATGTCGTATGCTGTACAAACAGCAGCTGCAAATTAAGAGATTGGAACAGTCAGTAACACCAGTTCCAAAGCAAGACCTTTTTTCAGGAAAGCTAGGTGTCAGCCGGGAAAGGTGGGGCAAAATAATTAGAAATCCATGAGTGGTTCATTTTAATGAAGGTTAGATCATCAACATTTTGGGTCGCCAGATGAGTCCTTTTTCGGTCAGTATTGAACCAGCAGCACTGAATACTCTTTCTGATAGCACACTAGCTGCTGGGCAAGCAAGCTCCTGCAATGCATATTCGGCCAATTCAGGCCAGGTGTCTATTTTGGATGCCCAGTAATCAAAGGGGAATGACGGTTGAGGGAGAACATCGATAATGGAGGAAAAATAGTTAGTAACCATACTGGACAAATGTTGTCTCCTGTCACTTTGAATTGATGCTGCAGTACCTGTCGTGTCTGCGGTCATTGCAAAATCACTCCACAACCTGGTCAGAAAACCCCTCTGTCCAACGCCACTTCTGATTTGTGCACCTCTAACACCTCTGCCCTGTTGCCCCCTGCAGCTCGTGTGAGAACCATCACCGGCACTGTGTGCTGGGAATGCCTGAATCAAACGGTCTACAAGAGTAGCTTGTTTGGTTGCCAATATTTGTTCGAGGTTCTCATGTGGCATGATATTTTGCAATTTGCCTTTATAGCGAGGATCAAGGAGGCAGGCCAACCAGTAATCGTCATCGGTCATCATTTTTATAATGCGTGGGTCCCTTTTGAGGATACGCAAGGCATAATCCGCCATGTGGGCCAATGTTCCAGTTGTCAAATCAGTGCATGTGCTGGGTTGAGGAGCACTTTCGGGCAAATCAACGTCACTTGTCTCCCTCAAAAAACCTGAACCCGGCCTTGCAACAACAGCAGTTTCTATTGCCCCCTGAGAAGCTTCCTCATCCAAAAAATACTCATCCCCATCATCCTCCTCGTCCTCCTCCTCTTCGCCCCCCACCTCGTCCTGTAGACTTCCCTGAGCTGACAATGCCTGACTGTCATCTAGGCTTCCCTCGTCCTCAGCTGCTCCTTTATGTGCGTCAAACTTAGCATCAAACTTAGCATCAGCAGGCACATTAGGGGGATGCTCATGCTTATTATGGCGTTGTCTGCACTAACCAGCCGTGTGCATTCCTCAAAACACTGAAGGACTTGACACAGGTCTTGTAGCTTCGACCACTGCACACCTGACAACTCCATGTCTGCCATCCAACTGCCTACCCGTGTATGTGTATCCTCCCACAAATACATAACATCACGCCTCTGTTCGCACAGTCTCTGAAGCATGTGCAGTGTGGAGTTCCACCTTGTTGCAACGTCAATGATTAGGCGATGCTGGGGAGGTTTCAAAGACCGCTGATGGTTCTGCATACGGCTGGAGTGTACGGGCGAATGGCGGATGTGCGAGCAAAGTCTGCGCACTTTCAGGAGCAGGTCGTGTAACCCCGGATAACTTTTCAGAAAGCACTGCACCATCAGGTTTAAGGTGTGAGCCAGGCAAGGAATGTGTTTCAGTTGTGAAAGGGCTATGGCAGCCATAAAATTCCTTCCGTTATCACTCACTACCTTGCCTGCCTCAAGATGTACAGTGCCCAGCCATGACTGAGTTTCTTGCTGCAAGAACTCGGACAGAACTTCCGCGGTGTGTCTGTTGTCGCCCAAACACTTCATTGCCAATACAGCCTGCTGACACTTGCCACTAGCTGTTCCATAATGGGACACCTCGTGTGCAACAGTGCCAGCTGCGGATGGAGTGGTCGTGCGACTGCGGTCTGTGGACGAGCTCTCGCTTCTGCTGGAGGACGAGGAGGAGGAGGGGGGACGAACGCCTACAGCCAACTGTTTCCTAGACTGTGGGCTAGGAAGAACTGTCCCAATATTGCTGTCCCCTGTGGACCCTGCATCCACCACATTAACCCAGTGTGCCGTGATGGAGACGTAACGCCCCTGGCCATGCCTACTGGTACATGCATCTGTTGTCAGGTGCACCTTTCTACTCACAGATTGCCTGAGTGCATGGACAATGCGGTCTTTTACATGCTGGTGGAGGGCTGGGATGGCTTTTCTCGAAAAGAAGTGTTGACTGGGTAGCTCATAGCGTGGTACAGCGTAGTCCATCAGGGCTTTGAAAGCTTCGGATTCAACTAACCGGTAGGGCATCATCTCTAACGAGATTAGTCTAGCAATGTGGGCGTTCAAACCCTGTGTACGCGGATGCGAGGATGAGTACTTCCTTTTCCTAATGAGAGTCTCATGTAGGGTGAGCTGGACTGGAGAGCTGCATAGGGTGGAACTAGCGGGGGTGCCGGTGGACATGGCAGACTGAGAGAGGGTTGGTGATGGTATTCTTGCTGTTGCCCTACATACAGTGTTTCCTACCATGAACCTGGTGATTCCCTGACTGTTTTGGCCTTGCGACGAAACCACCACATTTACTGCAGGTGGTGTGGTAAACGGTGGGCTTACAGTGAGGGAAGGGATGTAGCGATGCTGACTTGCTTCATTGTGAGAGGGTGCTACAACGTTAAGGGACGTTTGGTAGTTAGTCCAGGCTTGCAAGTGCATGGTGGTTAAATGTCTACGCATGCAACTTGTATTTAGATTTTTAACATTCTGACCTCTGCTGAAGGTCCTTGAGCATTTCTTACAGATGACTTTGCACTGATCATTTGGATCTTGGTTAAAAAATGCCAGACTGCACTCTTCCTACTATCGGATACCTTTTCAGGCATTGCACACTGAGCTACTTTAACCGGATGGCCACGCTGTCCTACAACTGGTTTTGTCTTTGCCACACGTTTTTGACCAGATACGGGCCTGCCAGATGGAACCTGTTGCGATGTTGATGCCTGCTGTGGCTCCTCCTCCTCCGCTTCAGAGCTACTGCCGCCTGCACCCTGTTCCCCCAATGGCTGCCAATCGGGGTCAACAACTGTGTCATCTATGACCTCCTCTTCTATGTCCTGGGCACCTTCCTCTGGGTCACCGTGTAAGCCGGTGCTATAGCGTTCGTGACGGGGCTTAATAGTCTCATCAGGGTCAGATTCTGGATCAGTACACTGCGAGGGCAATGTTCTGATCTGAGTCAAAGGAACAGCATAATAATCTGGCTGTGGCTGTGCACTCCATTTCCGATTCATCTTGTAATGGGCATAGCCTGTTAACAATTTCCCTTTCTAACCCAGGAACGGTATGTGTAAAGAGCTCCATGGAGTAACCTGTTGTGTCACCTGACGCATCCTTCTCTGTTGCTCTGGGTGAAGAACACAAGGAAGCGACTTGTCCCTGATCGGGAACATCCACTGACGACGCGCTGCTTTTACATTTTGCACTTTCCGAGGAGGAGGCGAAAGAGCTAGAGGCAGAGTCAGCAAGGAAAGACAAAACTTGTTCCTGCTGCTCCGGCTTTAAAAGCGGTTTTCCTACTCCCAGAAAAGGGAGCCTTCGAGGCCTTGTGTAGCCAGACGATGACGCGGGCTCAACAACTCGAGACTTAGGGTCTATATTGCTTTTCCCACGACCACCTGATGCTCCACGACCACCACCACTACCATCATTACCAGCTGGCAATGAAAGCCCACGGCCACGACCTCTTCCACCAGACTTCCTCATTCTTGGAAAAATGAAACCAAACTAACAACCGTTATGTGGTCCTGTACAACCAAGTAGAAGGTGTACGTAAACTTGTTGTGAATTTAAATCTCCCTTTTTTATGTGTGGGAGAATGCAGGAAAAAATCAGGCCCACTGTATTACACTACACAGTTTCATTGGCAGAAAGAGGCTGGCAGATATGCCACGAACAGGACTGACGCATGCAGATGCACACACTGGCAATAGAAATCTCCCTCTTTATGTGTGGGAGAATGCAGGGAAAAATCAGGCCCACTGGATTACACTACACAGTTTGATTGGCAGAAAGAGGCTGGCAGATATGCCACGAACAGGACTGACGCACGCAGATGCACACACTGGCAATAGAAATCTCCCTCTTTATGTGTGGGAGAATGCAGGGAAAAATCAGGCCCACTGGATTACACTACACAGTTTGATTGGCAGAAAGAGGCTGGCAGATATGCCACGAACAGGACTGACGCACGCAGATGCACACACTGGCAATAGAAATCTCCCTCTTTATGTGTGGGAGAATGCAGGGAAAAATCAGGCCCACTGGATTACACTACACAGTTTGATTGGCAGAAAGAGGCTGGCAGATATGCCACGAACAGGAGTGACGCAGATGCACACACTGGCAATAGAAATCTCCCTCTTTATGTGTGGGAGAATGCAGGGAAAAATCAGGCCCACTGGATTACACTACACAGTTTGATTGGCAGAAAGAGGCTGGCAGATATGCCACTAACAGGAGTGACGCAGATGCACACACTGGCAATAGAAATCTCCCTCTTTATGTGTGGGAGAATGCAGGGAAAAATCAGGCCCACTGTATTACACTACACAGTTTGATTGGCAGAAAGAGGCTGGCAGATATGCCACTAACAGGACTGATGCACGCAGATGCACACACTGGCAATAGAAATCTCCCTCTTTATGTGTGGGAGAATGCAGGGAAAAATCAGGCCCACTGGATTACACTACACAGTTTGATTGGCAGAAAGAGGCTGGCAGATATGCCACGAACAGGACTGACGCATGCAGATGCACACACTGGCAATAGAAATCTCCCTCTTTATGTGTGGGAGAATGCAGGGAAAAATCAGGCCCACTGGATTACACTACACAGTTTGATTGGCAGAAAGAGGCTGGCAGATATGCCACGAACAGGACTGACGCACGCAGATGCACACACTGGCAATAGAAATCTCCCTCTTTATGTGTGGGAGAATGCAGGGAAAAATCAGGCCCACTGGATTACACTACACAGTTTGATTGGCAGAAAGAGGCTGGCAGATATGCCACGAACAGGACTGACGCACGCAGATGCACACACTGGCAATAGAAATCTCCCTCTTTATGTGTGGGAGAATGCAGGGAAAAATCAGGCCCACTGGATTACACTACACAGTTTGATTGGCAGAAAGAGGCTGGCAGATATGCCACGAACAGGACTGACGCACGCAGATGCACACACTGGCAATAGAAATCTCCCTCTTTATGTGTGGGAGAATGCAGGGAAAAATCAGGCCCACTGGATTACACTACACAGTTTGATTGGCAGAAAGAGGCTGGCAGATATGCCACGAACAGGACTGACGCACGCAGATGCACACACTGGCAATAGAAATCTCCCTCTTTATGTGTGGGAGAATGCAGGGAAAAATCAGGCCCACTGGATTACACTACACAGTTTGATTGGCAGAAAGAGGCTGGCAGATATGCCACTAACAGGAGTGACGCAGATGCACACACTGGCAATAGAAATCTCCCTCTTTATGTGTGGGATAATGCAGGGAAAAATCAGGCCCACTGTATTACACTACACAGTTTGATTGGCAGAAAGAGGCTGGCAGATATGCCACTAACAGGACTGACGCACGCAGATGCACACACTGGCAATAGAAATCTCCCTCTTTATGTGTGGGAGAATGCAGGGAAAAATCAGGCCCACTGGATTACACTACACAGTTTGATTGGCAGAAAGAGGCTGGCAGATATGCCACGAACAGGACTGACGCACGCAGATGCACACACTGGCAATAGAAATCTCCCTCTTTATGTGTGGGGGAATGCAGGGAAAAATCAGGCCCACTGGATTACACTACACAGTTTGATTGGCAGAAAGAGGCTGGCAGATATGCCACAAACAGGACTGACGCACGCAGATGCACACACTGGCAATAGAAATCTCCCTCTTTATGTGTGGGGGAATGCAGGGAAAAATCAGGCCCACTGGATTACACTACACAGTTTGATTGGCAGAAAGAGGCTGGCAGATATGCCACAAACAGGACTGACGCACGCAGATGCACACACTGGCAATAGAAATCTCCCTCTTTATGTGTGGGAGAATGCAGGGAAAAATCAGGCCCACTGGATTACACTACACAGTTTGATTGGCAGAAAGAGGCTGGCAGATATGCCACGAACAGGAGTGACGCAGATGCACACACTGGCAATAGAAATCTCCCTCTTTATGTGTGGGAGAATGCAGGGAAAAATCAGGCCCACTGGATTACACCACACAGTTTGATTGGCAGAAAGAGGCTGGCAGATATGCCACGAACAGGAGTGACGCAGATGCACACACTGGCAATAGAAATCTCCCTCTTTATGTGTGGGAGAATGCAGGGAAAAATCAGGCCCACTGGATTACACTACACAGTTTGATTGGCAGAAAGAGGCTGGCAGATATGCCACGAACAGGACTGACGCACGCAGATGCACACACTGGCAATAGAAATCTTCCTCTTTATGTGTGGGAGAATGCAGGGAAAAATCAGGCCCACTATATCACAGTATAGTTTCTGTGGCACAAAATGACTGCCAGATACCACAGACAGCACTGGCACAGATGCACAGATTTGGCAATATTATTCTCCCTTTATTTTAATTTTTTTTATTTATATGGGAGACAAGTGAATTAATCAGGCCCACTATATCACAGTATATTTTCTGTGGCACAAAATGAATGACAGATACCACAGACAGCACTGGCACAGATGCACAGATTTGGCAAGATTATTCTCCCTTTATTTTATTTTTTTTTTGTGATATGGGAGACAAGTGATTTAAGCAGGCCCACTATATCACAGTATATTTTCTGTGGCACAAAATGAATGACAGATACCACAGACAGCACTGGCACAGATGCACAGATTTGGCAAGATTATTCTCCCTTTATTTATTTTTTTATGGGAGACAAGTGATTTAATCAGGCCCACTATATCACAGTATATTTTCTGTGGCACAAAATGAATGACAGATACCACAGACAGCACTGGCACAGATTTGGCAAGATTATTCTCCCTTTATTTTAATTTTTTTTTTGTGATATGGGAGACAAGTGATTTAATCAGGCCCACTATATCACAGTATAGTTTCTGTGGCACAAAATGAATGACAGATACCACAGACAGCACTGGCACAGATGCACAGATTTGGCAAGATTATTCTCCCTTTATTTTTATTTTTTTTATGGGAGACAAGTGATTTAATCAGGCCCACTATATCACAGTATAGTTTATGTGGCACAAAATGAATGACAGATACCACAGACAGCACTGGCACAGATGCACTGATTGGCAATATAAATCTCCCTTCTTAGGTGTGGGACAGTGTAGAAAAATACAGGCCCACTGTTTTACACTACACAGTTTCAGGGGCTGAAAGTGGCTGGAAGATATTAAAAAAAATAAATAAAAGGGACTGTACTACAATTACTATCTCCCTACAATAGTCTCTGAAAAGTATGGCAGGCAGCAATAAAAAGGACTGCTGCACACAAAAAATGAGGACAAACAAACAAGATAGCTGTGCAGAAAGGAAGGAGCAACAGGAATTTTGCTTTTAAAAAAGCAGTTGGTTTGCACAGCGGCGTACACAGCAACGCAGCGATCAGGGAGCATTATAAGCTACAGAGCTTTTGCACAGAAATCTTGCCTCCACTGTCCCTGCAAAGAAAAGGTGGTGTTGGACAGTGGAAATCGCTACAGCACAAGCGGTTTGGGGGTTAATTTACCCTGCCTAACGCTATCCCTGTTTCTGATGAAGCGGCAGCATCCTCTCCCTATGCTCAGATCAGCAGCAGTAAGATGGCGGTCGGCGGGAACGCCCCTTTATAGCCCCTGTGACGCCGCAGAAAGCAAGCCAATTACTGCCATGCCCTTCTCTAAGATGGTGGGGACCAGGACCTATGTCATCATCACGCTGCCCACACTCTGCGTGCACCTTCATTGGCTGAGAAATGGCGCTTTAAGCGTCATATGAAACGCGACTTTGGCGCGAAGATCGTGTACCGCATGGCCGATCCCACGCTGGGATCGGGTCGGGTTTCATGAAACCCGACTTTGCCAAAAGTCGTCGACTTATGAAAATGACCGATCCGTTTTGCTCAACCCTACTGAGGACTACTGTACAGAGCTCCGGCAGTGGCCTACTGAAGTTCTGGTTCTTCATGACACTCCAGGTTCTCTGGCGGAGGCAATATGAATGGACAGCAGAATCCATGAGAGATAGGGTGAACAGCAGGCCGCCTGTTATATTTCCCCTGAGAAGGTCCATTTACATGAGGTGTAGCCATTGGAGTTTAGAGTTGCCAGTTTTCGTGTGGTGGAGAGAAAATGTAGACATAATCTTGGACTTGGATACTGTGTTCTCACTGGACATTTTGTAAAGAATTAACTAACTCATCCTCAGGCATGCAAACAGTCGGGAGAACATCTGGTTCTGGGTTATTGCCAAAGAGATCACCCAGATCCCCGGGTACCTATTTCTTCCTCTCATAAAGCATTAATGAATACAGTGCTTGTCCTTCAAGAACCAGGTGTTATCAGCATTGGCGTTCATTGACTGTGAGTCTGCTGATAACTTTATTGATTCTGACTGGTTCTAAAGTTAGGATTAGGGACAGTTAGTTTGGAAAGACCTATTCAAATTTTCACCATTTACAAAACACCATTTGCCCGGAATTTAGTCAAGAGGGTAACAATGGATTCCAAGCTCCAATGGGAGCACTTCACTCTGATTGCATCTTGTGTTTTGTTTGAATAATTTACCTGCTGGGTAGATACTGGGGCTTCCATGGCTGCTTCTTCACAATCCCGTTATTTATTGGGGTCATAAGGAAATTGTTAAATGGAGCCCCAATTGTTACAAGAAATGTCTAAAGTTTGTACACATATGCTCTGCTAGTCTAAAGGGTCTGCCAGGGTACCTGAAAGACTTCGGAGATGTGTTCTCAGAAAAAGATGTGACGATACTACCTCCCCTATGATGGTGCTATTAATCTTGTCCCTAATGCCAAATTATCTAAAGCTCACACTTACAAATTGTCTGGGACTGAAAGGTCCACAATGTTAACAAAAGTTTAAGGAAGGGTCATATCTGTCCTTTCTCCTCCCATGTAGCTGTCATTTTTTCTTTGTTAAAAAGAAAGATGGTGGCCTACGTCCTTGCCTCAATTTCCGAGAACTAAACAAAATCACGGTTAAAAACATTTACCCACTTCCACTCATCCTCAACCTACAGTGAGTAAAATAAGTATTTCATACACTGCCAATTTTGCAAGCTTTCCCAACTACAAAGAATGGAGATGTCTGTAATTTTTATCGTAGGAACACAAATCTACGCACACTCTAAAGTAATAACTGGCCGGTCAGGGAATTTGGTCCACTGACAATTCCAGAAAGACCATGGACTCATCTTGGTGGTTGACTGATTAATTAAACAAGCTCATTTTGTTCATTTGTCATGATTAACTAATGCAGAGTCACTCTCCGGATTGTTTGTTTTTCATATTGTAAGGTTACATGGAATCCCTCTTAACATTGTGTCTGATAGGGTAGCGCAATTTGTTTCCAAATTCTGGAGAGCCTTTTGTAGTAAACTGATGATTAAACTGTCATTTTCCTTTGCTTACCACTCTGAAACCGATAGTCAGACTGAGAGGACAAATCAATCTTTGGAACAAATTGTAAGGTGCTTCGTGATGGCTCAGTAGTAGTGATGAGCGAGTATGCTCGTGACTCGAGATTTGTGAGCATGCTCAGGTGTTCTCCAAGTATTTTGGCTGTGCTCAGAGATTTAGTTTGTGTCACTGCAGCTGCATGATTTGCGGCTGCTAGACAGCCTGAATACATGTGGGGATTTCCTAACAAACAGGCAATCCCTACATGTATTCAGGCTGTCTAGCAGCCGCAAATCATGAAGCTGAAGCGACACAAACTAAATCTCCGAGCACACCCAAAATACTCAGAGAACACCCGAGCATGCTCAGAAATCTTGAGTAACGAGCATACTCGCTCATCACTACTCAGCAGGAGGACTGGTCTTCATTTTTATCTCTCGCTGAGTTCATCCTTCACCCTTAAATCAGTCAAATGGAACCTCACCATTTTTATGTAATTATGGTATTCACCCCCATTTTGTAGAATTTTCTCGAATTAGTTCTGAATGTCCTGGGGTGGAGGTCGCTGTGCAGAGATTTGGGGATGTCTGGAGGGAGTTTCAAAAGAATATTGGAACAGCTCAAATTCGCCAAGGCCAATAGAAAACGTACGGTGGGTCCTGTTTTTAAAATTGGGGACAAGGTTTGGTTACCATCTAGAAATATTAGGTTTAAAGTGTCGTCGGCGAAGTTTGGTCCAAAGTTTATTGGTCCATATGAGATCCTGGAGGTGGTCAATCTGGTGGTGTTTACATTAAAGCTCCCTCCACTCCTTACCATTCATTTTGTTTTCCATAAGTCTCCATTAAAATAATTTGTCCATTCGGTAGTGTCTCCCTCATCCCTGCCTCCTCTGGTTTCAGTCGAAGGTGGCTTGGAGTATGACGTTCAGGTTCTGGATTCACATAGGGACTGAAATTCCCTCCAATTCCTCATCCACTGGAGGGACTACGTCAGATTCGGAGGACTACGGAGGACCTGTGTGGGACCTTTTTTTCTAATAAATTGGTGAACGAGAGACAGTGTCTAGTTTTTATTTCTCTCTGTTTATATTTTTCAGGTTTTCATTTGTGGACTACGTCGGAGCTGCAAGGAAACTTTTTACAAAAATAAAATGGTTAGTCAGGGAAAGTGTGGGGGAGTGTTTATTTTGATAAAGTTTTTTTGTGTGTGTTTTCTTTTTACTTAATAGGTTAGTAATAGGGGTGTCTGTCTCTACATTACTAACACCAACACTTGATGACAGCTGTGTTTTTGGACAATTCGCAGCTGACATCATCCCAGGCCCCATTACACTGATTGCCAATGCACCAGGCAATCGGAGAGAGTCAAGGTGAATCACTATAATTGGCACATCTAATGTGATGCCCCACTTCTGGGGCGGCTGCGGGCTGGCATTTTTAGGCTGCGATGGGGCCAATAACTATGGACCTTCCCAGCCTGATAATATCAGTTCTCAGCTGTCTGCTTTACCTTTGCTGGTTACAAAATGTGGGGGAATCCCCACATTGTTTTTTTTCATTCATACATTCATTCATTCATTCATTTATTATTTAATTATAAAAAGCTGTCCAATAAGCTCCACAATGTGCAATTTTAGAATATGTTGGGGGGGGGGGGTTTGTGTTATTATATGTCTATACATCTGTGTCAATATATGTCTGTCTGTATGTCTATATGACTGTCTGCCTATCACTATCTATAAGCTATCTCTATCTATTATCTATCTCTATTCTGTAGATCCGACAAAAAAAGAGTATCTCTTCTTCAATGATTAATATAAAAATCCTTTATTGGTGCATTAATTCAAAGGGATATATATATTAAAATAATTTAAAAAAGAAAATAAGGGAATGTATATGATGCAAAAAACAGACCCTGGGCACAATATAAAAACATTATTGTCAATGGTAACTAAAATTTTAAAAAAATCTATACATACCTGAAGACCTTTGAATCAAACCACCAGATTAGTTATAAATATAAGATGGATAGGTATGCACAGGTAGAATATAAATAACATTTAAATAATGGATGGTAATGTGATGCATATAATAAATAGATATACAGGGTGGGCCATTTATATGGATACACCTAAATGAAATGGGAACGGTTGATGATATCAACTTCCTGTTTGTGGCACATTAGTATATGGAAGGGGAAAAACTTTTCAAGATGGGTGGTGACCATGGCGGCCATTTTGAAGTTGGCCATTTTGGATCCAACTTTATTTTTTCCAATGGGAAGAGGGTCATGTGACACATCAAACTTTTTTCACAAGAAAAACAATGGTGTGCTTGGTTTTAATGTAACTTTATTCTTTCATTAGTTATTTACAAGTTTATGACCACTTATAAAATGTGTTCAAAGTGCTGCCCATTGTGTTGTGTTGTCAATGTAACCCTCTTCTCCCACTCTTGACACACTGATAGCAACACCGCAGAAGAAATGCTAGCATAGGCTTCCAGTGTCCGTTGTTTCAGATGCTGGGGTCATCTGAAGGCAATTGTCTATGCTGTGAAGATACAGGATGTGCAGCATCTGAAACAATGGATACTGGAAGCCTGTGCTAGCATTTCTTCTGCGGTGTTGCTATCAGTGTGTCAAGAGTAGGAGAAGAGGGTTGCATTGACAATCCAACAGAATGGGCAGCACTTTGAACACATTTTACAAGTGGTCATAAACTTGTAAATTACTCATGAAAGAATAAAGTTACATTAAAACCAAGCACACCAATGTTTTCCTTGTGAAAATCTCAATAAGTTTGATGTGTCACATGACCCTCTTCCCATTTCAAAAAATAAAGTTGGATCAAAAATGGACGACTTCAAAATGGCCACCATGGACACCACCCATCTTGAAAAGTTTTCCCCCTCCCATATACTAATGCTACAAACAGGAGTTGATATCACCAATCATTCCCATTTTATTTAGGTGTATCCATATAATTGGCCCACCCTGTACAATGTACCGTATTTTTCGGATTATAAGATGCATTTTTTCCCCAAAAAATTTTTGGGGAAAATGGAGGTGTGTCTTATAATGTGGATATACCTTACTAGCTGCGATGGAGCAGGGTCCCAGGGTCGCTGCTGGAGGAGGCAAGAGTGGAGTGTTGCTGCAGGCCACAGGCTGGAATGAGGGGGTGTTCGGATGTGCACCGCGCCGCTATGGGTGTTCAGTGCTGTGGGGGCTCTGCTCACATTTTGTGAAAGCCCAGAGCCCCCGCACATACATGGTTTCCTATTCGGTAGACTCCAGGAAAATGGCTTCCGGGGGCGGCACTTGCGCAGATGGAGATCTCGGTACCAAGATCTCGGGATATGAGATCTCAGTGCTGAAATCTCCATGAATCAGGAGCATCTGACTTCAGCCCACCTCCTCATCAGAACCGGCGTGAAAAACACTAGTTTTGATGTATTTGTAACTATATATGCAACCATATAATTCACCACAGTCAAAATCCACTGCTAGTTAGTGGCAGTCCATTTTGGCTAATAGTGAATAGGACCGCTCTCCTCTATGTCATATGCCTAAAAAATGGCATATGAAAATGGGTGTGATTGTCTACCTAGTTGCATGAAACATTATTACATCAACTTAGTTGGCGATAATAAAAATATACAGTGGCTTGTGAAACTATTCATCCCCCTTGGCTTTTTACCTATTATGTTACATTACAACATTACAACCTGTGTTTAAATATTTTTGTAATCCAAATTGTAAGGCTCCTTTTGAGGTTGCCAAAAGACATGTGGGACACTCCCAAAACGTATGGAGAAAGGTCCTGTGGTCAGTTGAAACCAAAACTGAACTTTTTGGCCACCAAGGTAAAACAACACAGCTCATCACCTCAAGAACACCATCTTTACTGTGAACCATGTTGGTGGCAGCATCATGCTGTGAGGATGTTTTTTAGCAGTAGTGACATGGAAAATGGTCAGTGATTTGACACTGGGATGGAGGTTCATTTTCCAACAAGACAATGACCCAAAGTATACTGCTAAAGCAACACTCGAGTGGTTTAAGGGGAGATGTGTAAATGTTTTGGAGTGGTCTATTCAAAGCCCAGACCTTAATCCAATTGAGAATCTGTGGTCAGTCTTGAAGATTGCTGTTCAGCAGAGGAAACCATCTAATTTGAAGGAGCTGGAGCAGTTTTACTTTCAGGAATGGGCAAAAATCCCAGTGGCCAGATGTGGAAAGCTCATAGAGACTTATCCAAAGCAACTTGCAGCTGTAATTGCAGCAAAAGAAGCTCCACAAAGTACTGACTTTACAGGGTGAACCGTTATGCACACTGAAGTTTACTGTAATTTTGTCCTATTTGTTGTTTGTTTCACAAAAAAAAGAAAACCAAATGTTCACAGTTGTAGGCATGTTCTTTACACGAACTGATGCAAACCCTCAACAAACAGTGAAATTCCAGGTTGTGAGGTATCAAAATGCGAAAAATGCAAATGGATGTGTGTGTGTGTGTGTGTGTGTGTGAGTGTGTGTGTGTGTGTGTGTGTGTGTGTGTGGGGGGGGGGTGTTGAATACTTTTGCAAGCGACTGAATCAGTAGTGACAAAGATAAGTTTTAGATTTTATTGAATTGTGTTTGTTCACTCACGCATTAAATCGTGCTCGGACAATCACCCGACAGAAGTTCCTAAACCTGTGCTCCCGACCAACTATGAAAAGGGGTTTGTCAAAGTATGGATGATTTTCTCTTAATTCTTCTTCTTGAACTTTCCTGGCAAAAGGTTTATAAGATATATGTTAGTTGCCATAACATTATTAGACAACAAAATAAACCACAAACATAAAAGCACAAATACCTTTTCATCTCCGCCTGCTCCTTCTTTTCCTGGATCATTTTGATTTCACTGTCTTCTCTCTGGGCATTTCTGTACCTTACAGTGTTGGAGTGCTATAGTAGTGAGAGGAAAATTGAATAAGACTAGCTTTGGCACGTTAGGCTAGTTCACACTAGCGTTTTGAGGAGCTGCGGAGGGCTGCGGACTTCCTCCGTGAAGCCCCGCCCTCGGCCGCACCTCCGCTGCTAGCTTCGCCTACTTCTGCATGCGGCCTGCATGCAGCCTGCGTACCTATCTTTAACATTAGGTACGCAGGTCGTGCCGCTGTATGCAGATGCTTCCGCATGCGTCGTTTTGATAATGCGGAGAAAAAAAGAAATTGCTACTAGCTGCGTCCTACGCTGGTCGCCGCATCGTCAAAACGAGGCATGCGGAAGCATCCGCATACAGCCACATGACCTGCGTACCTAATGTTAAAGATAGGTATGCATGCCGCATGCAGAAGTAGGCGGAGCTAGCGGCGGAGGTGCGACTGAGGGCGGGGCTTCACGGAGGACGTCCGCAGCCATCCGCAGCTCCTCAAAACGCTAATGTGAAACCGGCCTTGGACTAAGAATTATTGAGCAAAATGACAGAAAATTAAATGTATACCACTTTAAAAGGATCTTCCCCTATTTCCTCATTGACTGTAAGCTTGCGAGCAGGGCCCTCATTCCTCTTAGTATCTGTTGAGCTATTTGTTTATTGCTATGTTTAATGTCTATTGTCTGTACAAGTGCCCTCTAAAATGTAAAGTGCTGCGGAATATGTTGGCTCTATAGAAATAAAATTATTATTATCATTATTATGTAAAAAGATACTAAGAATATCTATATTGAGAACTTAAAAATAAAATAAACATTCTATAGCACCCTATAAGTAAAATTAAGTAATTAAATTGTAATATACCATATATACTCGCGTATAAGGAGACCCGAGTATAAGCCGAGGCACTTAATTTTGCCACGAAAAACTGGGAAAACTTATTAACTTGAGTATAAGTTGGGTATGCATTGTCCTCTCATCCCTATGCTGGTATGCATGGCTCCCCATCCCCATATGCATGGCTCTCCGCCCCCATCCTTGTATGCCTGGCTCCCCGTCCCTGTACGTACTTATCCTCTATCCTTGTATGCATGGTTCCTATATAAAAACCACACATCTCGTTCTGGCACCAGCAGCTCTTTTGACCGAGCGATCACGTATCCCCGCTCATTTCTCTTTAGCAGTGCGCACAGTTACAGCTGCAGCCGCCGCCTCCTGCCTCGTGTGACCCACTGCTTCGCCGCTCCCCCACCCCCGCCGTCTTTCTGGGACAATGACTCATGAATAAGCTGAGGGGGGCATTTTCTGCACAAAAAATGTGCTGAAAAACTCAGCTTATACACGAGTATGTACGCCAACTTTTAAAATCAGCTGTTATATCTGTATACTTGAATAATATCACTATTTCTGACCACTGTATAATGTGCAATGCAATTTTGATCAGTTTCTCCCTCTGCAAGTTTAGGCCTCTTTCACACTTCCGTCTTTCACCTCCCGTCACAAGCCGTCGTGTTTTGAGAATGTAGGATCCTGCATTTTCTCATAGACTTGTATTAGCGACGGATTGTGATGGATGGCCATGCGTTTCATCCGTCTTTCACTGGATCCTGCATAAAAAAACGGTCCGTCGGGCAGAGAAAACGTTCAGAGGAACGTATTTTCTTTTCAAAGAGAGCATGTGTGGAAGAATTTCCCGTCAGGGAAATTCTCTCTCGCTTGCTCTCTTTCTCTTTTTACTATTGATGCTGCCTATGCAGCATCAATAGTAACAAGATATAATGTTAAAAATAATTAAAACAAACAAAAAAATCGCAATATTCTCAACTACTGGCGTTCCCGCGCAGTGTCACCGATATTCCCGGCAGCTAGCGTTACTTCCTAGTAATACATTGCAAAATCTCGCAAGAGGTCTCGCGAGACCACGACTTCTCGCGAGATTTCGCAATGTATTACTAGGAACGCTAGCTGCCGGGAGCATCGCTGCGCGGGAACGCCGGTAGGTGAGAATACTGCAATTTTTAATTTTTTTTAACCTGGTTTGTGTTGTGTATGCATTTTTGCATCGAAAAACCGCTGCGAAGACGCATACACAACAGGTGCACATAGGCTCGACGGGTCCATCAGAAAGACGGGCCCAGTGCACACGTTTTCCACAATCTGCACAGGATCTGTCATTTCAACGTCTTGACGGATCCTGTGCAGATTTGGAAGACAGAAGTGTGAAAGAAGCCTTAATCTATAAGGTCATGTTTACACACTGAGAATTCTGTCATGGTTTAGGCATGAACTTTGAGCTTAAATCTTAACAAAATCCACTGACTTTTCACTGGAAATAAATATAAATAAGGTATTTTATGCCCCCTATTCATAATCTCAGGAATAAACATGCTGACAATGGTAAAATATAGGGTTTATAAGGTTTTTCTTTATTCTTTTGGATTGATGATCTAACTTCAGAATTTACCATCAATATTAGGTAATTGGGGCTTCAACCCTTGGATCATCACTCATCAGCTGTTGAAAGGCCATAAGCACACCTGCAAAGTATAGCTTCAAGCTTTTATAAGGGTTAGGCCTGGTATTACAACTGTATCCTATTAAACTTAGCAGAACTGAGTTGCAATAAAATACCCAGGCTCGAAAGGAAATCTGTCAGTAGAATCAAACCACTAATAGTCGTTATAGGCATGCAGGTCATGGGAAGCTGAATAAAATTATACACTGATATCTGCCATCTGATGTCTTATTTCAGATATAGCAATGGCTGCACTCAATTGTACTAAAGCAAGGGAATGTGCGATACATGAAATGTGAATAGCATAATGGCTTGTGAAATCTATGAAAAAACACATGAGATGCTTAGCACAAAATTTGGTCAAAAAATGTGAGCCCATCCACCGTCAAGGTAATCTCATGGGTCCCTGACCTGTCTACCTAGTGTGAACACTTACTTCTGGCTAATAACATGGTAAAGCCTGCATTTATAGGAAGGTCGGAACCAACTGTGTTTGGATGTAATTAAAATCACAGCATGGTGAAGGACGGGGTGTTCAAGTCAGAAAAAATAGTACATAGCAAATAATGGTAAACTGACTGAACAGAGAACTATAGTCTGAAATGGTGCATAACCAAAAAAGGTCTTTTTTGGTTATGCACCAGTTCAGACTACTTCTCTGTTCAGTCAGTTTACCTATATTTGTTATTTCAGATATATCCATGATTTTCTTATAAGTAAATGAGCTGTTCAGGGCTATGGGCCGGACACTGATCTATATGAGAATCTGCCTCCAGAGCTTGTTATAAATGAAAGGAGGCTTTACCAATGTGATACATGTAACAACAGTAGAACTGTAGAACTGAATTTCGTCTCATAACAAACATGTTAGCAGCTGAAGCTCTCACTGCTCCGCTGTATTGCTACCCTGGCTGCCTGTGAGATAGTTAGATGGAAGTTGAAGCACAGAATGGAACCTGCCCATGTGTCAGTTATCATCACACACAGTGAGATCTGGAGAGCAGAAAGCAGCCGTTATATATCACACTGATAATGTCCGCTTTCATTTTCAATAATCTCTGTAGGCAGATTCCCATGCAGATCAGTGTCCGGCCAGTAGTACTGAACTGAACAGCACTTACATAGAAGAAAAACATGGATTTATTTGGAATAAGACATCGGATCACAGATATCAAGGTGTCATTTTATTCAGATTCCTATGACCTGCATGCCTGTATAGACAGCTTAGGAGGGTTGACCCTACTAACAGATTCCTTTTATTGGAAATATGGAGCTGTGTAGTAAGTGCAGCGCCCCAGAGTCCTGGTCGTTGCAGTATTGTCGCTCTGCCACAAGGGGGAGTGATGGTACGTCTGATGGCACTAAAGGAGTTCACCTGACCAGGTATCACAGTCACACACTACAATTCACACTCTGGCCACCAGGGGGAGCAAAAGGTTCTATGTATTAGGCCACTCCTCACACATGGGTAAAACTGGGGGTTGGATAGGAAGTTAGGGAGAAAGCAGCCTGGGAGAGTTCCAGGGAGGACCTGTCAGGTGTGGGATCCTAACAGTGGCCTAGCACGAAACAGATCGTTACGGAGCCGTGCCTGCACCTCATTACCGCGGCATCCTAAGAAAGGACACGAAGCGAAGTATATTGTGGAGAAGTGAGAAATGAGATCACAGCACAAAGGAGACAACACCAGAAGGAGTCCTGCCATAAGATCGGTAACATCCTTCTGAGGCGCGTAGCCGTGGCCGGAGCACCGAGGAAGTAATAGGCTCCACGCATTACTTTGAACTATGGCAGGGCAGTTAACTCTAGGTTGGCTGTCTCACCTTTACACCTAACGAAGACAACGGAGGCAATTGTGGGAGAGGGGCGTCACTAGGGTCCCTATAAAATAACTCCAGGCCTACCCCATCATACGGGTGCGTCCTATCCAAACCATCTGGGGGACGGAGAGAAAGAAAAGAAACATACACGACAGTTGTGAGGACTATCCCGTGGTGCTCAGCAGGGAAGTACTACAACACACAGGCGCTAGTAGGAAGGCTACTGATTTCCAACTGCAAAGGGAACTCTGGATGTGCCTTCGGACCGGCCGGTCTCAGCCAGCCCTGTTAGCAGTGCTCTGGATTGCGGATGCCGAAGCCTTCAGTAAAAAGGTAAAGAGACTGCAACCCTGTGTCCTCGTCATTTACTGCGACCTACACCATTACCATCTACTCATCAAGGGAAGCTCTGGGGACATACTTCACCTGTGGGAAGTTACAACATCTAGCTGCCATTCCATCACCCCAGCGGACCCCTAGCAGCGTCGGTCACCCTGACCGAATACCACAGGTGGCGTGACGAACACTTGACAAACTCTCACCTACACCTTTATTTGGGCGCTCCTTAGCAGGGCCACGGACCGGGTCGGGCCACCGTGACACCCCTAGAACCGAGACCGAGGGACCCGGTACCGAGTACCCCGCTGCCCTGCGTTTGGGGGCCGCTCCATAAGCAGCAGGGTAACAATAATGGGGACAAAGCAATTGGACATCCATTGACCATCTACAACAGATGGTCTGTCTTAAGGAAGAGCCATTACTGTAAAACCCGTAACTGAAAGAAACTGTCAAAATGTCATGAAGAATGCGCTAACATGCATTACATTAGTTTCATTCCATTATAATGGAGTTAATCTGTGTGCAAATCTACTAGTGAATCCAGTGCAGGAATTTAGGTTTCGGCTATAGATTCGTGCAGTAGATTTTCTAGTATGTGAACATGACCTTATAGTCAGATTGCTCTGAACTTAGCTTAGATGGGCAGTAACTGCTAAGATGCAAATTGAATTTACAATACCTTATTACTACAAAAAATGTAAGTTATATGAGACAGATCTTGCACACAGGGATATCATAGTACAGAAATTGCAAGGAGTTTGTATGTTCTCCCCATGTTTGCGTGGGTTTCCTCCAGGTTCTCTGGTTTCCTCATACACTACAAAGACATACTGATAGGGAATTTAGATTGTGAGCCCCACTGGGGACAGTGATGCTGGTATATGAAAAGCACTGCGGAATAAGATAGCGCCATTTAAGCAAAGCCTAACAAATAAATAAAATAAATTGTATTCACAGTTTCTCACAAATAACAAAAAAAAGGTTGGATAAAGGCATGTTACAAAACAAGAAAAACAAAGAATATCTCACAGCACATGCTCAATAAGCATTTTGAAATAATGCAAAGGCATTTGCACAAAGATTTGTCACCAGCATCAAGTGACATATGACAGGTGTAATGTGTCATGTCTATGTCCAACATAATAAGTTACAGTAAATGATGTCACAGCTAAAAGCTAAGGACCATAGTGATGTCACAGTACAATGAGAATAACACACAGTGATGTCACAGTGCAGGGATAATGAGCACAGCGTCATATTACAATGATAATAACACACAGTGATGTCACAGTGAAGGGATAATAAGCACAGTGTCATATTACAATGATAATAACACACAGTGATGTCACAGTGCAGGGATAATAAGCACAGCGTTATATTGCAATGATAATAACACACAGTGATGTCACAGTGAAGGGATAATAAGCACAGTGTCATATTACAATGATAATAACACACAGTGATGTCACAGTGAAGGGATAATAAGCACAGCGTCATATTACAATGATAATAACACACAGTGATGTCACAGTGAAGGGATAATAAGCACAGCGTCATATTACAATGATAATAACACACAGTGATGTCACAGTGAAGGGATAATAAGCACAGCGTCATATTACAATGATAATAACACACAGTGATGTCACAGTGAAGGGATAATAAGCACAGCGTCATATTACAATGATAATAACACACAGTGATGTCACAGTGAAGGGATAATAAGCACAGCATCATATTACAATGAGAATAACACACAGTGATGTCACAGTGCAGGGATAATGAGCACAGCGTCATATTACAATGATAATAACACACAGTGATGTCACAGTGCAGGGATAATAAGCACAGCGTTATATTGCAATGATAATAACACACAGTGATGTCACAGTTTAGGGATAATAAGCACAGCGTCATATTACAATGATAATAACACACAGTGATGTCACAGTGAAGGGATAATAAGCACAGCGTCATATTACAATGATAATAACACACAGTGATGTCACAGTTTAGGGATAATAAGCACAGCATCATATTACAATGATAATAACACACAGTGATGTAACAGTGAAGGGATAATAAGCACACCTAATGTTTGGGCATGGACACTGAAAACGGACTTTACCATGACAGTGCGACAAACACCGCTTCTGATCAGCGGTGAAATCATCCCCGCTGGTCAGAGAGCTGCGGTTCCCACACTGTCAAAAGATAGCTTGAGTACTCAGCTGTCATCGGAGGTATAAAGTTTACCTCCGGTCACTGGTGTCAGCTGATGGGCCTACAGCTCCCATCATCCGACACCTGCTGCCGCTAATAACAGTGAGAGCAGGAGCAGCTGATAGGTGTATTCATTAGCTCCGGCGGTGTAAATAAATAATTTAAAAAAAATGGTGTGGGCTCCTCCGAATTTTTGATAACCAGCCAGGCAAAACTCACAGCTGTGGGCTGCAACCCTCAGCTGTCAGCTTCAACAAGGCTGGTTATCAAGACGCACATGACAGCGCAGCTAACACTGTATGTTCAGGTCCCTCATTTAAGTGAATGGGGTCCGGTTTTGGGTCCGGGTACTGTTCTGGTACCCAAACCTGAACTTTTGGTAACTGTTTGGCCCAACCCGCCAGACCCGAACATCCAGGTGTCCGCCCATCTCTAATAATAAGCACGACATGACAGCACAACTATAATAATAATACACACAGTGATGTCACAGTCACAGTAAGCACAACATTATATTACAACACACACAGTGATGCAACAGTGAAGGGATAATAAGCTCAGCATCATAGTATAATGACAATAATACACAGCGATGTCACTTGCAGGGAAAATAAACACAACATCATAGTACAATGATAATAATATGCGGTGTTGTCATGGTGCAAGGATTATAAGCATGGGGTCCCCTCCCTCTGACCGGCAACGATGGTTTCACCACCGATCAGAAGCAGTGTTTGCCGCGCTGTCATGCACATGACAGCGCAGCTAACACTGTATGTTCAGGTCCCTCATTTAAGTGAATGGGGTCCGGTTTTGGGTCCGGGTACTGTTCTGGTACCCAAACCTGAACTTTTGGTAACTGTTTGGCCCAACCCGCCAGACCCGAACATCCAGGTGTCCGCCCATCTCTAATAATAAGCACGACATGACAGCACAACTATAATAATAATACACACAGTGATGTCACAGTCACAGTAAGCACAACATTATATTACAACACACACAGTGATGCAACAGTGAAGGGATAATAAGCTCAGCATCATAGTATAATGACAATAATACACAGCGATGTCACTTGCAGGGAAAATAAACACAACATCATAGTACAATGATAATAATATGCGGTGTTGTCATGGTGCAAGGATTATAATCACAGCATCAGAAAACAATGATAATAACACACATAGTGATGTCACGGTGCAGGGATAATAAGCACAGCATCATAGTACAATGATAATAATACACAGTGATGTAATCTTGCAGGGAAAATAAGCACAAAATCATAGTACAATGATAATAATATGCGGTGTTGTCACAGTGCAAGGATATTAATCACAGCATCAGAATACAATGATAATAACACACATAGTGATGTCACAGGGCAGGCCTCAGTCATGGCCAAAAGTGTTGGCACCCTTGAAATTGTTCCAAAGGAACTATTTTCCCAGAAAATTATTGGAATTACAATTTTTTTGCTATACACTGTATTTTCTTGGTGTGTATTGGAACAACACAAAAAACTGAGAAGAAAAAGGGAAATTCAACATAATTTTACACAAAACCCCCAAAATGGTCCAGACAAAATTGTTGACACCTATCTAAAAATGTGGGAAAACAACTTTGTTTCAAGCATGTGATGCTCGTTCAAGCTCACCTGTGGCAAGTAAAAGTGTGGGCAAAATGAAAATCACACCTGAAACCAGAAAAAAAGGGGAGAGGTTGACTCAATCTTTGAATTGTGTGTCTGTGTTTGCCACACTAAGCATGGACAATATTCAATTAAAAATGACAATGACATGATTTTCTATTTTGAAAACATTCATTTTACAAACAGAACACAAAAAATTATAAAATTATAGCTGCTAGAAGCTAAAGATTAGGCGTCCCAAAAAAAGGACATTTGGTAGATAATGGGTTAAATAAAAAACAACCTATACATGCCTAGTGTTTGCAAACTTGTAATAACACGAGGATTCATAATGGCAGGTCAGTTTTTGTATTTAATAAAAGCAATGGTGTTGTTTAAAAGTTAAACTCATCCAGCAAATAAGTCCTCACATGGCCATTTTGACGGAAAAATACAAACGTTAAGGCTTTGGGAAGAAGGGGAGCAAAAAAGGAAAAGCAAAAAGGGAAATACTGGGCGCAATTTGCAACAGAAGAGTGGTCCAAAATTCCAGTTGAGAGTTATAAGAAGCTGGTTGATGGTTATTGGAAGCAACTGACTGCAGTTATTTATTCCACAGGGTATGTGTTGTGAATTCTGCTCTTGGGCTCCCTCCGGTGGTTGTAAGTGGTAGCGCTGCTGTCTCTGAGTCGCAGCATTTGTCAGGTGTGTTCACTTTTTGCAATTCTGACTGGGCTATTTAGTCTTGCTTGACCCTTTAGTCAGTGCCAGTTGT
Source organism: Ranitomeya variabilis (assembly GCF_051348905.1). Classification (NCBI taxonomy): domain Eukaryota; kingdom Metazoa; phylum Chordata; class Amphibia; order Anura; family Dendrobatidae; genus Ranitomeya; species Ranitomeya variabilis. The sequence goes on from NC_135234.1 coordinate 540,786,236, forward strand.
CCATTGTTCCTGGAGGATTCACATCCTTTCCTGGTCTCTCCTGCTTTGCTGTTCATTTCAACAAAGATGAGTTCTGGCCTTGATTTTTGCTGTCCACATGCTGTGGCCTTATTGTTCAGTTCTTTTTCATGTTTTTGTCTTGTCCAGCTTGGTCTGTATAAGGATTTGTTTAGCCAAGCTGGTATCTCTGGAGATGCAGATATACCCTCCATATCTTTAGTTAGCTGTGGAGATTTTGTATTTTTTGTGGTGGATATTTTCTAGTGTTTTAATACTGACCGCATAGTACTCTGTCCTATCCTTCCTATTTAGCTAGAAGTGGCCTCCTTTGCTAAATTCTGATTTCAGTCTGTGTATGTTTTTCCCTCTCCTCTCACAGTCAATATTTGTGGGGGGCTGTCTATCCTTTGGGGATTTTCTCTGAGGCAAGACAGTTTTCCCGTTTCTATCTCTAGGGGTAATTAGTCCTCCGGCTGTGTCGAGATGTCCAGGGAGTGTTAGGTACATTCCACGGCTACTTCTAGTTGCGGTGTTAAGTTCAGGGTCTGCGGTCAGTACAGGTACCACCTTCTCCAGAGTACGTCTCATGCTGCTCTTAGGCCACCAGATCATAACAGTACAATTGGCCAACAATGAGTTAACCGCATCTCAGAAGAAGGGAAGGAAAGTGCTGAGCCATTTTTTTTTCTGTAGTCTGTTGTGTTTTTTTTTCCCTCTTTACCTCTGGGTGGCTCAGGAGTTCGGCGCTGGTATGGATGTTCAGGGATTGGCTTCTCGTGTGGATCAACTTGCTGCTAGAGTACAGGGTATTTCCGATTATATCATTCAGACTCCGGTTTTAGAGCCTAGAATTCCAACTCCTGATTTGTTTTTTGGGGACAGGTCCAAATTTCTGAGCTTTAAAAATAACTGTAAACTGTTTTTTGCTCTGAAACCCCGTTCCTCTGGTGATCCCATCCAGCAGGTTAAAATTGTTATATCTCTGCTGCGTGGTGACCCCCAGGATTGGGCATTTTCCCTGGAACCTGGGAATCCGGCGTTGCTTAATGTAGACAACTTTTTTCAGGCGCTTGGGTTATTGTATGATGAACCTAATTCAGTGGATCATGCTGAGAAGACCTTGTTGGCCCTGTGTCAGGGTCAAGAAGCGGCAGAATCATATTGCCAGAAGTTTAGAAAATGGTCTGTACTGACTAAATGGAATGAGGATGCCTTGGCGGCAATTTTCAGAAAGGGTCTTTCTGAATCCGTTAAAGATGTTATGGTGGGGTTCCCCACGCCTGCTGGTCTGAGTGATTCTATGTCTCTGGCCATTCAGATTGATCGGCGCTTGCGCGAGCGCAGAGTTGTGCACACTATGGCATTGTCTTCCGAGCGGAGTCCTGAGCCTATGCAGTGTGATAGGATTGTGTCTAGAGCTGAACGACAAGGATTCAGATGTCAGAATAGGTTGTGTTTTTACTGTGGCGATTCTGCTCATGTTATTTCTGATTGCCCTAAGCGTACCAAGAGAATCGCTAGTTATGTTACCATCAGTACTGTACAACCTAAATTTCTGTTATCTGTGACCCTGATCTGCTCATTATCGTCATTTTCTGTCATGGCATTTGTGGATTCAGGCGCCGCTCTAAACTTAATGGACTTAGAATTTGCCAGACGTTGTGGTTTCCCCTTGCAGCCTTTGCAGAGTCCTATTCCTTTGAGGGGCATTGATGCTACACCGTTGGCTAAAAATAAACCTCAGTTTTGGACACAGCTGACCATGTGCATGGCGCCAGCCCATCAGGAAGATTGTCGTTTTCTGGTGCTGCATAATTTGCATGATGCTATTGTGCTGGGTTTCCCATGGTTACAGGTGCATAATCCGGTATTAGATTGGAAATCTATGTCTGTGACTAGTTGGGGTTGTCAGGGGGTTCATGGTGACGTTCCTTTGATGTCAATTGCCTCCTCCCCCTCTTCTGAAATTCCTGAGTTTTTGTCAGATTTCCAGGATGTATTCAATGAGCCCAAGTCCAGTTCCCTTCCACCGCATAGGGACTGTGATTGTGCTATTGACTTGATTCCAGGCTGTAAGTTCCCTAAGGGCCGACTTTTCAACCTGTCTGTGCCAGAACATACCGCCATGCGGAGCTATGTTAAGGAGGCCTTGGAGAAGGGGCATATTCGGCCATCTTCTTCACCATTGGGAGCAGGTTTTTTTTTTGTTGCCAAAAAAGATGGCTCCTTGAGACCCTGTATTGATTATCGCCTCTTGAATAAGATCACGGTCAAATTCCAATACCCTTTGCCTTTGCTTTCTGATCTGTTTGCTAGGATTAAGGGGCTAGTTGGTTTACTAAGATTGACCTTCGAGGGGCATATAATCTTGTTCGTATTAAGCAGGGTGACGAATGGAAAACTGCGTTTAATACGCCCGAAGGCCATTTTGAATACCTTGTGATGCCATTCGGACTCTCTAATGCTCCATCTGTGTTTCAGACCTTCATGCATGATATATTTTGGAATTATCTTGATAAATTCATGATTGTATATTTGGATGATATTTTGATTTTTTTCAGATGATTGGGAGTCTCATGTGAAACAAGTCAGGATGGTATTTCAGATCCTTCGTGATAATGCCTTGTTTGTGAAGGGGTCTAAGTGCCTCTTTGGAGTACAGAAGATTTCTTTTTTGGGCTTCATTTTTTCTCCCTCATCTATAGAAATGGATCCGGTTAAGGTTCAGGCTATTCATGATTGGATCCAGCCCACATCCGTGAAGAGCCTTCAGAAATTTTTGGGCTTTGCTAATTTTTATCGCCGTTTCATTGCCAACTTCTCCAGTGTGGTTAAACCTCTGACCGATTTGACGAAGAAAGGTGCTGATATGACGAATTGGTCCTCTGCGGCTGTTTCTGCCTTTCAGGAGCTTAAACGCCGATTTACTTCTGCCCCTGTGTTGCGTCAGCCGGATCTTTCTCTTCCTTTTCAGGTTGAGGTTGACGCTTCTGAGATTGGGGCAGGGGCCGTTTTGTCTCAGAGGAATTCTGATGGTTCCTTGATGAAACCGTGTGCCTTCTTTTCTCGAAAGTTTTCGCCTGCGGAACGCAATTATGATGTCGGCAATCGTGAGTTGTTGGCTATGAAGTGGGCATTTGAGGAGTGGCGACATTGGCTTGAGGGGGCCAAGCACCGTATTGTGGTCTTGACCGATCATAAGAATCTGATTTATCTCGAGTCTGCCAAGCGGCTGAATTCTAGACAGGCCCGATGGTCCCTGTTTTTCTCCCGTTTTGATTTTGTGGTCTCGTATCTTCCGGGTTCTAAGAATGTTAAGGCTGATGCCCTCTCTAGGAGCTTTTTGCCTGATTCTCCTGGGGTCCTTGAGCCGGTCGGCATTCTGAAGGAAGGGGTGATTCTTTCTGCCATCTCCCCTGATTTACGACGGGTTCTTCAGGAATTTCAGGCTGATAAACCTGACCGCTGTCCAGTGGGGAAATTGTTTGTTCCTGACAGATGGACTAGTAAAGTGATTTTGGAGGTTCATTGTTCTGTGTTGGCTGGTCATCCTGGGATTTTTGGTACCAGAGATTTGGTTGGTAGGTCCTTTTGGTGGCCTTCTTTGTCACGGGATGTGCGTTCTTTTGTGCAGTCCTGTGGGACTTGTGCGCGGGCCAAGCCTTGCTGGTCCCGCGCTAGTGGGTTGCTTTTGCCTTTGCCGGTCCCTGAGAGGCCTTGGACGCATATTTCTATGGATTTTATTTCGGATCTTCCGGATTCCCAGAGGATGTCAGTTATCTGGGTGGTTTGTGACCGGTTTTCTAAGATGGTTCATTTGGTACCTTTGCCTATGTTGCCTTCCTCTTCTGATTTGGTTCCGTTGTTTTTTCAGCATGTGGTTCGTTTGCATGGCATTCCGGAGATTATTGTGTCCAATAGAGGTTCCCAGTTTGTTTCTAGGTTTTGGCGGGCCTTTTGTGCTAGGCTGGGCATTGATTTGTCTTTTTCTTCCGCATTTCATCCTCAGACAAATGGCCAAACCGAGCGAACTAATCAGACTTTGGAAACTTATTTGAGATGCTTTGTGTCTGCTGATCAGGATGATTGGGTGGCTTTCTTGCCATTGGCCGAGTTTGCCCTTAATAATCGGGCTAGTTCTGCTACCTTTGTTTCACCCTTCTTTTGTAACTCTGGTTTTCATTCTCGTTTTTCTTCGGGGCAGGTTGAGCCTTCTGATTGTCCTGGGGTGGACTCTGTCGTTGACAGGTTGCAGCAAATTTGGGCTCATGTTGTTGCCAATTTGGTGTTGTCTCAGGAGGGGGCTCAGCGTTTTGTGTTGTGAATTCTGTTTGTGGGCTCCCCCGGTGGTGTTTTATGGTAGTGCCACTTATTTGCCTTCTTCTATCCTTGATCACCTGTTGACACCCATTAGGGGAGTTTCCTATTTAAGGCTGCTTGGCTGCTGGTCTGATGCCGGCCAACAATGTATCAGTAGCATTCTGTTGCATTTTCCTGCCTCAAGATCCTGTTCAGCTAAGTTGAATTTTGTTTCTAGTTTATGCTATTTTTGTCCAGCTATTTGCAATGTGACTCTCTGTAGCTGGAGGCTCTCGTGGACTGAAATTGCCACTCCAGTGGCATGAGTTGTCACTGGAGTTTTAAAGTAATTTCAGGATGGTGTTTTTGAGTAGTGTTTTGAAGTTGACCGTGAAGTGACTCTTTCCTGTACTTCTGCTATCTAGTAAGCGGACCTCACTGTGCTAAATCTGCTGTTCATCCTACGTATGTCTTTTCCTCTTGACTCACCGTCAATAACTGTGGGGGGCTGCTATCTCCTTTTGGGGTTCATCTCTGGAGGTAAGGCAGGCCTGTATATTCCTCTGATAGGGGTAGTTAGATCTCCGGCTGGCGCGTGGTGTCTAGGGCATCGTAGGAAACACTCCCCGGCTACTTCCAGTGTCGTGTCAGGTTCAGGTCACGGTCACTTTAGTTCCCATCACCCGAGAGCTAGTCCGTTGTTATTTTGATTTCCCTGCCATTGGGAAAATCATAACAGTTTGGCCGGCCCACATGTGTTAAAACTATGCACTAAAGCAGGAAAGGATATGAAAAGGTTTTTTTTCCTTCTGTGTTTGGAAAGTGCACCTTAGTGCTTATTTGTACTCCTTGCTTAAACTGCAGTCTTCAGCCTTTTTTTTTTTTTTCTTTCCTCTTAATCTCTGAATGGCTTTGGTTACACCTGTTTGAATCATGGATCCACAGAGTTTGGTTGCAGGTCTGAATAACCTGGCTACAAAGGTCCAGAACTTACAAGATTTTGTTATACGTGCTCCAATGTCTGAACCTAAGATCCCTATGCCTGAATTTTTTACCGGAGACAGATCCCGTTTTTTGAATTTCAGAGAGAATTGTAAATTGTTTTTGTCTCTGAAATCTCACTCTGCTGGTGATCCTGCGCAACAGGTTAAAATTGTTATTTCTCTATTGCGGGGTGACCCACAAGGTTGGGCATTTGCATTGTCGCCAGGGGATCCTGCGTTATTAAATGTAGATGCGTTTTTTCTGGCTTTGGGGTTGCTTTATGAAGAACCTAATTTAGAGATTTTGGCTGAGAAAGCCTTGATAGCTCTTTCCCAAGGGCAAGATGAAGCTGAGATATACTGCCAAAAATTTCGTAAATGGTCGGTGCTTACTAAATGGAATGAGTGCGCTCTAGCAGCTAATTTCAGAGAAGGTCTCTCTGATGCCGTGAAGGATGTCATGGTGGGGTTCCCTGTGCCTACAGGTCTGAATGATGCCATGAAATTGGCTATCCAGATTGATCGGCGTTTACGGGAGCGCAAATCTGTGCACCATATGGCGGTATCTTCTGAGCAAAAATCTGTGCACCATATGGCGGTATCTTTTGAGCAAAAACCTGTGCACCATATGGCGGTATCTTCTGAGCAAAAACCTGTGCATCATTTGGCGGTGACCTCTGAAAAGGCACCAGAGCATATGCAATGCGATAGTGTATTGTCTAGAGGCGAACGACAGGATTACAGGCGCAAAAATGGGTTGTGCTTCTATTGTGGAGATCCAGCTCATGTTATATCAGCATGCTCTAAACGCATAAAGAAGGTTGATAAAAAGGTTGATAAATCTTTTTCTATGGGTACCTTGCAGTCTAAATTTCTTTTGTCCGTGACATTGATTTGTACTTTATCATCTGTTACTGTGGATGCTTATGTGGATTCTGGCGCCGCTCTGAGTCTCATGGATTGGTCCTTTGCCAAGCGTTGTGGGTTTGATTTAGAGCCTCTGGAGGTTTCTATTCCCTTAAAGGGTATTGATTCTACACCTTTGGCTAGCAATAAACCACAATATTGGACACAAGTGACTATGCATCTTTCCCCAGACCATGAGGAGATTATTCGTTTCCTTGTGTTATATAATCTACATGACGTATTAGTACTTGGATTACCATGGTTACAAATTCATAATCCAGTCTTGGACTGGAGATCAATGTCTGTGCTGAGCTGGGGATGTCAGGGGATTCATGGGGATGCACCTTTGGTTCCCATTTCTTCATCTACCCCCTCTGAGATCCCAGCATTTCTGTCAGATTTTTATGATGTCTTTCAGGAGCCTAAAACTGATTCTCTCCCCCCTCACAGAGAGTGTGACTGCGCTATTGAGTTGATTCCCGGTAGTAAATTTCCTAAGGGTCGCTTGTTTAATTTGTCTGTACCTGAACATACTGCTATGCGGGAGTATATCAGAGAATCTTTGGAAAAGGGTCATATTCGCCCCTCTTTGTCTCCACTGGGGGCAGGGTTTTTCTTTGTGGGTAAAAAGGATGGTTCATTGAGACCTTGTATCGACTATCGACTTCTGAATAAGATTACAGTTAAATACCAGTACCCGTTACCTTTACTGACTGATCTTTTTGCTCGCATAAAGGGGGCGAAGTGGTTCACTAAGATCGATCTACGTGGTGCGTATAATTTGGTGCGGATTAAGCAGGGGGATGAGTGGAAGACCGCATTTAATACGCCTGAAGGCCATTTTGAGTATTTGGTAATGCCTTTCGGTCTCGCGAATGCCCCTTCCGTTTTTCAGTCCTTTATGCACGATATTTTCCGTGAATATCTGGATAAATTTATGATTGTGTATTTGGATGATATTTTGATTTTTTCGGAGGACTGGGAATCTCATGTTCAACAGGTCAGGAGAGTTTTTCAGGTTTAACGAGCTAATTCTCTATTTGTGAAGGGCTCAAAGTGTATTTTTGGGGTTCAGAGAATTTCCTTTTTGGGATATATTTTTTCCCCTTCATCTATGGAGATGGACCCTGTTAAGGTTCAGGCTATTTGTGATTGGATACAACCTACTTCTCTAAAGAGTCTTCAGAAATTCTTGGGATTTGCTAATTTCTATCGCCGATTCATAGCGGGTTTTTCTGCCATTGCTAAACCTTTGACTGATTTGACCAAGAAGGGTGCTGATGTTGCTAATTGGTCCTCTGCGGCTGTGGAGGCCTTTCGGGAGCTTAAGCGCCGCTTTTCTTCTGCTCCTGTGTTGCGCCAGCCTGATGTTTCACTCCCGTTCCAGGTTGAAGTAGATGCTTCCGAGATCGGAGCAGGTGCAGTTTTGTCGCAGAAAGGTCCTGACTGCTCAGTGATGAGACCATGTGCGTTTTTCTCTCGAAAGTTTTCGCCCGCTGAGCGAAATTATGATGTTGGAAATCGGGAGCTCTTGGCCATGAAGTGGGCATTTGAGGAGTGGCGTCATTGGCTTGAGGGTGCTAGACACCAGGTGGTGGTCTTGACTGACCACAAAAATCTAATTTATCTTGAGTCAGCCAGGCGTCTGAATCCTAGACAGGCGCGCTGGTCGTTGTTTTTCTCTCGATTTAACTTTGTGGTTTCATATCTGCCTGGGTCTAAGAATGTGAGGGCGGATGCCCTCTCTAGGAGTTTTGAGCCTGACTCGCCTGGTGATTCCGAACCTACTGGCATCCTGAAAGATGGGGTGATATTGTCAGCTGTCTCCCCAGACCTGCGGCGCTCTTTGCAGGAGTTTCAGGTGGATAGGCCTGATCGCTGTCCGCCTGGTAGACTGTTTGTCCCTGATGACTGGACCAGTAGAGTTATTTCGGAGGTTCACTCTTCCGCGTTGGCAGGTCATCCTGGAATTTTTGGCACCAGGGATCTGGTGTCTAGGTCCTTCTGGTGGCCTTCCTTGTCTCGAGATATACGTATTTTTGTGCAGTCTTGTGATGTTTGTGCTCGGGCTAAGCCCTGCTGTTCCCGGGCCAGCGGGTTGTTGTTGCCCTTGCCTATTCCTAAGAGGCCTTGGACGCACATCTCTATGGACTTTATTTCTGACCTTCCTGTTTCTCGTAGGATGTCCGTCATCTGGGTGGTGTGTGACCGTTTTTCCAAGATGGTTCACTTGGTACCTTTGCCCAAATTGCCCTCCTCCTCTGAGCTGGTCCCTCTATTTTTTCAGAATGTTGTGCGTTTGCATGGTATTCCTGAGAATATAGTGTCTGACAGGGGTACTCAGTTTGTGTCTAGATTTTGGCGGGCGTTCTGTGCCAGGATGGGCATCGACTTGTCTTTTTCGTCTGCATTCCATCCTCAGACTAATGGCCAGACTGAGCGTACTAATCAGACCTTGGAGACTTACTTGAGGTGTTTTGTGTCCGCTGATCAGGACGATTGGCTTGATTTTTTGCCATTGGCAGAGTTTGCCCTTAACAATCGGGCCAGTTCTGCCACTTTGGTTTCTCCATTTTTTTGTAATTCAGGGTTTCACCCTCGCTTTTTGTCCGGTCAATTGGAGTCTTCGGATTGTCCTGGAGTAGATGCTGTGGTTGATAGAATGCATCAGATTTGGGGACAGGTTGTGGACAATCTGAAGTTGTCCCAGGAGAAGACTCAACAGTTCACTAATCGTCATCGGCGTGTCGGTCCTCGTCTTTGTGTTGGGGACCTGGTTTGGTTGTCTTCTCGATTTGTTCCTATGAAGGTCTTGTCTCCTAAGTTTAAGCCTCGGTTTATCGGCCCTTATAGGATTCTGGAGGTTCTCAATCCTGTGTCCTTTCGTTTGGACCTCCCAGCATCTTTTACTATTCATAATGTTTTTCATCAGTCATTGTTGCGGAGGTATGAGGTGCCGGTTGTTCCGTCTGCTGATCCTCCTGCTCCTGTGCTGGTTGAGGGTGAGTTGGAGTATGTGGTGGAAAAGATCTTGGACTCCCGTGTTTCCAGACGGAAACTTCAGTATCTGGTTAAGTGGAAATGCTATGGTCAGGAGGATAATTCTTGGGTGACAGCATCTGATGTTCATGCTCCTGATTTGGTTCGTGCATTTCATAGTGCTCATCCAGATCGCCCTGGTGGTTCTGGTGAGGGTTCGGTGCCCCCTCCTTAAGGGGGGGGTACTGTTGTGAATTCTGTTTGTGGGCTCCCCCGGTGGTGTTTTATGGTAGTGCCACTTATTTGCCTTCTTCTATCCTTGATCACCTGTTGACACCCATTAGGGGAGTTTCCTATTTAAGGCTGCTTGGCTGCTGGTCTGATGCCGGCCAACAATGTATCAGTAGCATTCTGTTGCATTTTCCTGCCTCAAGATCCTGTTCAGCTAAGTTGAATTTTGTTTCTAGTTTATGCTATTTTTGTCCAGCTATTTGCAATGTGACTCTCTGTAGCTGGAGGCTCTCGTGGACTGAAATTGCCACTCCAGTGGCATGAGTTGTCACTGGAGTTTTAAAGTAATTTCAGGATGGTGTTTTTGAGTAGTGTTTTGAAGTTGACCGTGAAGTGACTCTTTCCTGTACTTCTGCTATCTAGTAAGCGGACCTCACTGTGCTAAATCTGCTGTTCATCCTACGTATGTCTTTTCCTCTTGACTCACCGTCAATATCTGTGGGGGGCTGCTATCTCCTTTTGGGGTTCATCTCTGGAGGTAAGGCAGGCCTGTATATTCCTCTGATAGGGGTAGTTAGATCTCCGGCTGGCGCGTGGTGTCTAGGGCATCGTAGGAAACACTCCCCGGCTACTTCCAGTGTCGTGTCAGGTTCAGGTCACGGTCACTTTAGTTCCCATCACCCGAGAGCTAGTCCGTTGTTATTTTGATTTCCCTGCCATTGGGAAAATCATAACAGTTTTGCTAACCGGCTTCGGGTTGGGGATTTGGTCTGGTTGTCTTCCCGTCATGTTCCTATGAAGGTTTCTTCCCCTAAGTTTAAGCCTCGGTTTATTGGCCCTTATAGGATTTCTGAGATTATCAATCCAGTGTCTTTTCGTTTGGCCCTTCCAGCCTCTTTTTCCATCCATAATGTTTTTCATAGATCTTTGTTGCGGAAATATGTGGTGCCTGTTGTTCCCTCTGTTGATCCTCCTGCCCCGGTGTTGATTGATGGGGAGTTGGAGTATGTGGTTGAGAAGATTTTGGATTCTCGTTTTTCGAGGCGGAAGCTTCAGTATCTTGTCAAATGGAAGGGTTATGGCCAGGAGGATAATTCTTGGGTTGTTGCCTCCGATGTTCATGCTGAGGATTTGGTTCGTGCCTTTCATTTGGCTCGTCCAGATCGGCCTGTGGGCTCTGGTGAGGGTTCGGTGACCCCTCCTCAAGGGGGGGTACTGTTGTGAATTCTGCTCTTGGGCTCCCTCCGGTGGTTGTAAGTGGTAGCGCTGCTGTCTCTGAGTCGCAGCATTTGTCAGGTGTGTTCACTTTTTGCAATTCTGACTGGGCTGTTTAGTCTTGCTTGACCCTTTAGTCAGAGCCAGTTGTCCATTGTTCCTGGAGGATTCACATCCTTTCCTGGTCTCTCCTGCTTTGCTGTTCATTTCAACAAAGATAAGTTCTGGCCTTGATTTTTGCTGTCCACATGCTGTGGCCTTATTGTTCAGTTCTTTTTCATGTTTTTGTCTTGTCCAGCTTGGTCTGTATAAGGATTTGTTTAGCCAAGCTGGTATCTCTGGAGATGCAGATATACCCTCCATATCTTTAGTTAGCTGTGGAGATTTTGTATTTTCTGTGGTGGATATTTTCTAGTGTTTTAATACTGACCGCATAGTACTCTGTCCTATCCTTCCTATTTAGCTAGAAGTGGCCTCCTTTCCTAAATTCTGATTTCAGTCTGTGTATGTTTTTCCCTCTCCTCTCACAGTCAATATTTGTGGGGGGCTGTCTATCCTTTGGGGATTTTCTCTGAGGCAAGATAGTTTTCCCTTTTCTATCTCTAGGGGTAATTAGTCCTCCGGCTGTGTTGAGATGTCCAGGGAGTGTTAGGTACATTCCACGGCTACTTCTAGTTGCGGTGTTAAGTTCAGGGTCTGCGGTCAGTACAGGTACCACCTTCTCCAGAGTACGTCTCATGCTGCTCTTAGGCCACCAGATCATAACAGGTATGCAACCAAATATTAAGTTGATGGTGCCAACAATTTTGTCTGGCCCATGTCTGGGGTTTTGTGTGAAATTATGTCCAATTTGTCTTTTTTCCCCTCTCTTTTTTGTGTTGTTTCAATACACACAAAGGAAATAAACTTGTGCAATTGCAATCATTTTCTGGGAGAAATACTTCATCTTCTGGAACAATTTAAGGGGTGTCCACACTAGCTGCCACAACTGCATGTGTCTCATTATCAACAAGCAACTGCAAAAGACTTGACAGAAATGGTACACGAGGATCTGAGCAATGTATACATGAGCATGTGTGGCTGACGCCGGAAAACGGGTAAAAGATTAATAATCCCCATGAGGCTATCCATTCCTTCTAGCAATGGTACTGGTCAACAACAAATAAAATGCACAGTGACTTCCAGAAAATAAAACAACAAATGAACAGATGCTATTAGACTATACTACAATGCTTCCTATCAACAAAGGGGCAATGTTGAAACTCACGTCTTGTGTTAGTGTTTCCAAAGATTTCCCCCTGCTGATTCTTTGACTGTTTGAGCCATGTCTTAGCGACCTGCAACAATCAACAAAATTGCATTGAATAACACTAAAGGGAAACAAGTTTGATCAAGCCTTGACTTGCAGGCGTGGACAATGTCTGAAAAAGAAATAAAGAATGGGGCTCATGGCTAAGTGAGGCATTTCAAAAGAAAGTCACTTATAAAGGCTGGGGGTTAGAAGCTTACGTCCTTGTAAAATGATGTATAATCTGCTCGAACAAAGAAAACAATCTTTTCTTTGATCTTTAAATTGATAGTCCTGTTGCAAATGAAAAGAGTGATATTTATAATGACAAGTCTTACAACGGTGTATATAATGAGATGTAAGGTAGTATATTTTAGGTTCTGTAATGTTGCAATGTAAGAAAAAGTAACAGAAAATGTGCTACTTTCTTTAGGTAGAACGTGAAGGGTAAAAAAAACACAGGAAATGTGCTACTTTCTTCCTAAAGTTACCTTCTTTCTTGCCGTATATGATGTTGCACACTAAGGATTGATCTTTCCTTGGCAGGCTGCCCTTCAAAGGAGCCACTCAGCATGCGCTGCCTTGTGCATGCTCTGAAAGAAATTATTTGCAAAGGAAAATAAATTAGACTGTAAAACATGAAAAGATACAGAGACTCAGTAGTCTGCTAGAAGATATTACAAATGGAAACATATATTTTATGTCATATGGGTCATAAAAATATTCAGCATTAAAAAGAGGCAGGATAGGTTTCTTTTCCTTTTCAAGACCATATATTTCTAAGTCAATGCTGTAAAGTACTACAAAGGTAAAAGGTTTTTGAAGCATATATGTGGTACATCACTATAAATTATTTGTACCCTTATCATTACTGTATGCTAAATAATTTAAAATTAAACGCTAAGGTCTCTTTTCCATAATCCCTATTAAGTTAAATGGGGGTCCCCTTCATGAAACCCTTTCTCAACGATTTAGTAACGCTACTGCTGTGGCAATCTCATCCATCTTTAGTATGTATTACATGAGCAGTCATTTATTTGAATGGCTGGAAAATATTACTCCATAGTAGGGAATGAAAATGTTTCGCTAAATGAAGATTTCAGAAGAGTCTTTCAGAAAGAACTTGTTTTCATGAGACAACTCCTATATAATTTGAAAACAGATATAATATAGTTGACTGTTTCCCACTAATTAAAGCGCATCTGTCTGTAGAATCAACCCTCCTACGCCATCTATAAGGGCAGCAGGTCATAAAGAGATGAATAAAATGATACCTTGATATTTGCAATCCGATGTCTTATTTAAAAGAAATCCATGTTTCTCTCAATATGTTAATGAGCTGATGAGATCTACATGGTGTAGACCATACTGTCTTTCGAATTTGTTTTAAATAAAAGAGGCCGTTAACAGTGTGAGACAAGTAGATCAGGAGAATAGACTGTCAGTCATTACATATTTCACAATGGTAACCACTCCTTACATTTAAAATAAGCTCTGGAGGCAGATTCACTGGAATCTTATTGATCCATGGTTGTACAACCTTTGGGATCAGTACTGATCAGGCGAATGAATGGATTGAAACACTACTTTTGTGTTTCTTCCCTTTGGTATAATTGTGTAACAACTTACACAGGAAAATAGGAAAAACACTAAAATAACTGCAGCTGACCCATCCGTTTCCTCTTCAGACTAGAGATTCTGAATCCCCCAGTCAAAAGTGATTCCTACGTGGGCAGGAATAGCCCTAACAACATACTAAAGGTTGGCAGCTCGGACCTATGCTGCCTGAAAAACTGTTAAGTGCTTCATGTTCCTCCTAAGGAACTGGAGAGAAAAGCAGAGTGCAATTTACCTACAGAAGGGAAGGAGTGTTGAGATAAAAAGAGATGCCAGAGTGAGTTAAAACAAATCACAAAAAAGAAAATGAAAAGATAAGGTAGGTACTAGTATGCCACCTACTTCCTAAACAAGAAACAGAAGACGGGTGCAAGGTGAAAAGCATAGTTAGCAGAGATAAACCCTAGCTGGTCTGTCAGTGACTGGCATAAACAACAACAGTATTGCCGACCACAAAGCACAGGCGCAAGGGTTGGAACCCAGACGCACACCTTTTCACAGTTTTTACTATGCTCAGCGGTGTTCAACGTCACCTGCTGCAGCGTGGCCCCAATCAAGTGAATGGGGCTGGTTGCAGTTTTCTGCGCTGTTGTGCAGGGTAAAGTCCCCCATTCTCCTGATTGAATGGGGTTCCAAATGTCAAACCTCCAACAATCATTCAGTGACAGCATATCCTAGGCTATTAAGGATATGCCATAATTTACTAAGATGTTGGCAGAAAGATAATGTGATGTTTGGTAGTCTTGGCACTAGCACTTTTGGTAATTATATATATAAGCCGACTCGATTATAAGCCTAGGCACCTAATTTTGCCACAGAAAACTGGGTAACCTTATTGACTCGAGTATAAGCTGGGTATGCATTGTCCCCTCATCCCTGTCCTGGAATGCGTGGCTCCCTCTGACGCTGTCCTGGTATGCGTGGCTCCCCTGTCCTGTCCTGGTATGCGTGGCTCCCCCGTCCTGTCCTGGTATGCGTGGCTCCCCTTCTTTCATCCTTGTATGCATTCTTTCTATTACACATAAAAAAACCCATCCTACTCACCCTCCAGCGTGCCCTTGCAGCATCTCGTTGGTGCTGGCTTCCAGTTGCTCTTTCTGTGCACTGCTCATTAAGGTAATGTCATGGTTATTGGCCCCCCCGGCTAAAAACATCTTCCCCCAGTCAACCCAGAAAAGGCGCATCTATAAGATGCACCTATTCCAGCACTTAGCCTCTCTCTTCACATCTTTTCTGGGGTGGCTGGGGCAAATGTTTTAGCCAGGAGGGGCAATAACCATGGTCCCTCTCTAGGCTATTAATATCTGCCCTCAGTCACTGGCTTTCCCTCTCTGACGCCGAAAATTGCACGGGAGCCCACACCAGTTTTTCCATGAATTAATACTTTAATTTAACACCTACAGCTCCAAAATTTTACAAACACATAGTACTAACATTATTAGGGAGGGATATATAAAAATACTAGATGGTGGCCCGATTCTAACGCATCGGGTATTCTAGAATATGCATAGTAGTATATAGCACAGCCCATGCAGTATATAACACAGCCCACGTAGTATATAACACAGCCCACGTAGTATATTGCACAGCCACGTAGTACATAACACAGCCACGTAGTATATAGCACAGCCACGTAGTATATTGCCCAGCCACGTAGTATATTGCCCAGCCCCATAGTATATTGCACAGCCACGTAGTATATTGCACAGCCACGTAGTATATAACACAGCCCACATAGTATATGGCACAGTGAAGTAGTATATAACACAGGCCATGCAGTATATAACACAGCCCACGTAGTATATAACACAGCCAGGCAGTACATAGCACAGCCACGTAGTACATAGCACAGCCACGTAGTATATTGCCCAGCCACGTAGTATATTGCACAGCCACATAGTATATAACACAGCCCATGTAGTATGTAACACAGCCCACGTAGTATATAACACAGCCCACGTAGTATATAACACAGCCCACGTAGTATATTGCCCAGCCATGTAGTATATAACACAGTCCATGCAGTATATAATACAGCCAACGTAGTAACTAACACAGCCCTCGTAGTATATAGCAATGTGGGCACCATATCCCTGTGAAAAAAAATAATTAAAATAAAAAATACTCACCTTCCGGCGGCCCCGGATCCAGCCCAGGCCTTAAGCGATGCTCCTCGCGACGCTCTGGTCCCAAGAATGCATTGCGGCAATAACACGTGATGATGTAGCGGTCTCGCGAGACTGCTACGTCATCATTTCAAGAGACCGCTGCGTAATCTCTGGTCATTTTCGCAATGCATTCTTGGGACCGGAGTGTCGCGAGGAGCGGGAAAGGCGCCGGAAGGTGAGAATATAATGATTTTTATTTTTTTAATTATTTTTAATATTAGATCTTTTTACTATTGATGCTGCATAGGCATTGGTCACACAGGGTTAATAGCAGCTCTAACATACTGCGTTACACCGCGTTATGCCACGGTGTAACGCAGTCCGTTTAACGGACTGCTAAACGGCTATGGGGGCACTGACCGGAGGGGAGTAGGGAGGGGGAACTGACTGGAGGGGAGAACGGAAGGGCGAATTCGCAGCCGGACTGTGCCCGTCGCTGATTGGTCGCGGCTGGCCGGCCGTGACCAATCAGCGACGCGGGCTTTCCGTGACAAACAGACGGAAGTGACCCTTAGACGATTATAGATAGATAACAGATATGCAATGGTATACTGTATGTAAACCATGTCTCTTATCCTGTCGGGTTCTGCAATGATTTAGCAAAAGCCGACAAACTAATCACAGGCTCTTCTGCTATCTAGCTCTGTATGAAATATAAATATATATATGTGTCTCACTGACATACAGTATATATATATATATATATATATATATATATATATATATATATATATATATATATATATATACGTATATTCATGAATATTTGAGCCCATGAATCCACTATATGTCCATTTTGAAAGCCGGAGAGAAAATCTCACCATAAGGATGCCATACCGATGACACATGGATGCTTTTTGGAGAAAAAATTGCATCCTCGCATTGAATACGGATGTCATATGTATCACTGTTCATAAACATTTCTGCGCATCTCGGCCAAAGTACAAACAGCCTAAAACTGCCTAGATTCCAGCCTAAAACTGAGTAATTATCACACATAGGGAATGCAAAAAATAGGGATTTTTGTGTAGTCACCGTAAAATCCTTTTCTCCGAGCCATTCATTGGGGGACACAGACCGTGGGGTGTATGCTGCTGCCACTAGGAGGCTGACACTAAGTGATACAAAGAAAGTTAGCTCCTCCCCTGCAGTATACACCCTCCTGCTGGCTCTCAGCGAACCAGTTCAGTGCAAAAGCAGTAGGAGATCAATAACAACATATGAGCGTATAGCATGTCATATTATATATGAGTATAGCATGTCAGATTATAAAAACAAGCATAAGCTAATAACAGGGTGGGAGCTGTGTCCCCAATGAATGGCTCAGAGAAAAGGATTTTACAATGAGTACACAAAAATCCCTATTTCTCCTTTGCCTCATTGGGGTCACAGACCGTGGGACGTCCCAAAGAAGTCCCTGGGTGGGGACAACATCAGATCAGGCCCTGTGTAACCACTACTTACAAGTGCGCCACTGCGGCCTGCAGAGTCCGCCTGCCCAGACTCACATCTGTGGAAGTGTGGGAATTATAGTGCTTCAAGAATGCGTGCGGACTGGACAAATCCGCAAGCTTGCAGGCGTGCCTTGCCGACGCCTGGTGCGTAGAACCTTCGATAGACAGGGAGATAGGCTGACATCTAGTACGGAAGGACTCCTGGATGGCGAAAGGAATTCACCATGTTATCATGGCCGATGAAACGGCTAAACCCTTCCTGAAAATGTCAGGAAGCCTTCCTTTACCGTCAGGAAGCCCAAATAAAGCGTCCAACCGTCGGAAGGACGCCGTCCTCGAGACGTACCTACTCAGAGCACTCACTTCGTCCAGAATATGGGGAACTCATTCCATTTTGTGGACTGGTGCCAAAAGAGATGAGGGAAGAACTATGCCCTCATAACAGTGGTAATACTGTACCACCTTGGTAACAAGGGATGAAGATGGCCTGAGGATAACTTGCCTTGAAGGAAATAAGGGAAAAAAAGTCAGAAAGAGCAGAGCAGCCAGCTCCAAAGACTCATCAGAGTGAGGATATCGCAGAGAAAAAAGGGCGACTTTTCCTGATAGTAAAGTCTGCCCGGATGAAAAAGGAATCTACTGTAAGGCTCCTAGGACCATTAAGGTCCCAATGATCTAACGATATGCGATAGGGAAGAACTACGTGTGAAAACTCCCTGTGAGAAAGTCCCTACTTGCAGTTTTGCTGCGATAAGGCGGGAAGATACTAGCTCCGCAAACAAAAAACTGACGTGGTCAGTGCGGATCTCGGAGGATCACCGGGGCCCCTTTCTGCTTCTGAAAGGCTTTTGGAAGTAGTGGAAGGGGGTTATGGAAACTGGTACCACGGCAGAACCAGAGCATGGAGTGCGATGGCTCTTGGATCTCGAGGCCTAACCACGAACTCGAGTACATTGGCATTCAGTCTGGACGTCATCCAACCTACAACTGGAGAGCTCCAGTGAAGGCAGATCTGATGGAAGACTTCAGGATGAAATTCCCACTGACTTGAGGTGGAACCCTGATGGCTGAATTTGTTTGCCGTCCAGAGTTCTACTCCTGGGATATATACTGCCGAGATCACCGAATGATAGATCTCGGCCCATCAGAGAATGTGAGGTACCTCGATCATGGCGCCTGACCGTGGGTACCTGCTAGATGATTGACGTATGGCTACGCCGTGGCATGATCCAATTGAATTCGGATAGGTTGACCCGTCAGAAGGCAGTGGACCTGCTGTAGAACTACCGTTCGGATCTCCAGAGCAATGATAGGGAGAAGAAGACTGGCATTGGTAGTTACTAATAACCATTGAACCGGGAGAAAGGCCCTGGATGAAGAAGGAGCTCAGAGACTATCGTCTGAAAGTCTGTTTGACTTGCTGAAAACGAGCAGAGTGAAGGAAACCGCTTCCATTGTCGTGACCATTTTTCCTCAGAAATCTCCTAGCAAATCGAATGAAATGAGGAGGTGCGTAATCAAGTCCTCAGAACTCTCCTTGCGCGAGCTCCCTGTTGAAGGGCCACGACCTTGTCTCGAGGGAGAATTACCATCCTTCTAGAAGTGTGCAGGATCATCCTCAAAAAGGATATATGCTGGGCTGGAAATGAGGAGAACTTGTCTAAGCGTAGCTGCCAGCCCTGGTGAGAGGGTATTGCAAGTGATATAGACGACTCAGCATAGTCCCGGAAGGGCGGCTAGACAGTCGACCAAACAGGGCAGTATGAGCACGCCTCTAGGGTGCAAGAGAAACATGACATCGGCCATGACCCATGTGAACACTGGGTGCGGAAGCAAGGCCGAAGGACAAGGTTGTGACTTGAAAACGCTGTTTACGAATTGAAAGGAGAAGGAATTTTTAAACAGGGTAAGCATCCCGAATGTCGATGAATGCCGGAAACTGCACCTTTTTCTGTTGAAGTAATGGCTGAGCGGAGGAACTCTATCCGAAGAAGGAGGACCATGTCAAAGGTTGTTAGAAGTTTGGGGTCCAGGGTCGGTCTTACTTTTCGTTCCCCTTTTTGGAACCAAGATCCCTTAGATCTAGACTGTGCTGGACAATCCTTATACAATCCTTTGTCAGTCTCCCGCTCAAAAGATTTGATTGGCCAGTTGTTACTGGTGTGAATCAAGGTAGTTAAGGTCTCCAGCCAGGAGACCATTGCTCTAGCAATCCATGCGGCGGCTAGGGAGGATAGAGCGCTGAACCCGAAGCCACAAGATGGAATGAACCAGATTTGCTATCTGACAGTCCGTGGTATTTTTAATTGATGACCCATCGGGTAGGGATACTGGTAGGTGTACCACAGGAGATTCTACCCGGTTAATCTGCCCCGTGGCAGAATGTGCGGCTGCATCCAGCAGGTCATAGTCTCTTGCCATCGCCACTCTCTTTTGACAGTGCAGATAAAAATTAGGAACCATCGATCCATCAACCTCTTAACAGGGAAGTGGAGAGGAATTGTCCGCCTTCTTGCATCATCCGCTAAATAGTGGTGATGCAGAGGGGTGCTCGTACACCAAAAAGGGTGCCTCTGTACATCCACAGCGTTCAGGTCTCCGGGTGGACAGGACAGGTTGTCTGGCGTTAGGCCTGGATGCAGAAGAGGAAACATGGAGGCGACACTCCGTGTGCTCGTCTGTTGATGGTGTGGGGAGAATGGTGCCCTTTAAAGGACCTGTCGCCCTTAAAAATCAGGCCAGGCATGGCATCCCACGTAGAGGCTTCTGTCCATTGAATCGCTTATCCGAACTAAATGGCAAATGCTCTGCGAGGGAGTTTAGTCTCCTTATGAGGGACACGGCCTAGTCTAGAGCAGAACCAGAGTCTTTGTCAATGTACCGAGATTGGTTACTCTTCTCTGAAGCTCTGGCAAGTTCAGGCAATATCAAATCCATATTCAGAGCCTTGTTGTCATCAAATCATTGGTGAGGGAGCAGGAAACGAAAACTTCCGTTTTCTAGATGCCTGTATGTTTCTAGACGCCTGTACGTTTCTAGAATACTTGCGGCCCCTGCTAGCCGACAGCTCCCATGTAGGATAGGGACCATGTATATCGGTCCTGCGAGCACTCCGAGCCACAGAGGGTACACAGAGGGATTCAATCTCTTGGTCAGAGAACCATGGATTGCAGTCAGTGACGAAGTCCACTGAGGGGAACTAGAGGATAAGCTAGGGTCAGCGACGGAGGGCTCCTCGGATTGATCATGCGCCCTTAAGACCAGGGAATACTGGTCATGCGCCTTTAAAACCAGGGAATACTGGTCATACGCCTTTAAGACCAGGGAATACTGGTCATATGCCTTTAAGACCAGGGAATACTGGTTATGTGCCTTTAAGACCAGGAAATACTGGTCGTGTGCCTTTAACACCAGGGAATACTGGTCGTGTGCCTTTAAGACCAGGGAGTACTGGTCATGTGCCTTTAAGACCAGGGAATACTGGTCAGGTACTACCTTACACGGGTACTGATTTAGAGTCGATGTGCCCCTTTAATGCAAAAAACCGTCGCTCCAGTGTGAACCGGCCGGGTGGACCAAGATGGCCACCGGGAGTTGCAGAGTTGATAAAATCTCGCAGAGAGTGAGAAGCGCCAATTCAGGGGGCGGAGCCACGGACACGATGTCGAATAGGCCCAAGCCGGGGCCTAAATTTCTGTAGCCATCGGGCGACACCAGCGGAGCGTTCCAGGCGAGACTTCTGGGATGCGGCCTACACATCGGCCAAAGCCAGGGGCTAAATTTTTGCAACCGGCCGGAGCGTTACCTCAGAGAGATGGGCCACAGGGAAATGGCTGAGGCTGCCTGTCAGCATGTGGATATCCCTCTGAAGATGGATCCACTCACCATCGGTGTGCGTCCCGGCATGGAGCCGCCGCAGATGTGGGTTTCAGCGCTGTTCTGTGCAACGTGGATGGTGCAGGGATAAATCTCAATCCATCCTCCGTTTGTTAGGGAGGTGGAGAGGAACCGTCCGCCTCCTTGTGCCATCCACTTTCACAGTGGTGGGACAGTGGGGGCTGCTCGGACGCCATAGAGCGGGGCCTCTGTACATCCACGGAGTTCAGTCCCCGGGTGGACAGGGCCAGTTGTCCGGCAATAGGCCTGGATCCAGGAGAGGATACATGGAGGCGACACTCCATGTGGTCGCCTGCTGCTGGTGTGGGGAGATCGGGACCGTGAAAGGAACCGTTGCCCCTGAAGTGAGCTCAGGCATGGCTTCCCACGTCGCAGGAAAGGGTACGGGGAGGTATACTCACCGTGCTCGCCTGTTGATGGTTCGGGGGAGAACTGAACCTTGAAAGGATCCGTCGCCCCCTTCACTCTGTTAATTAAAAAATAAAAATTTACAGAAAAGTAAAAAATAAAATAAAAATGTTGGGGTCTGAATTAGACCCGTCTGTGTGCCTCCTACGGACACTAAGCAAGAACTGGTTAGCTGAGAGCCAGCAGGAGGGTGTATACTGCAGGGGAGGAGCTCACTTTCTTTGTATCACTTAGTGTCAGCCTCCTAGTGGCAGCAGCATACACCCACGGTCTTTGTCCCCCAATGAGGCGAAGGAGGAAAAAACATTGTCAGAATGACAGTCTGTGTTCCTCCGCTAAATAAAAATGAAATAAAATGTGATCAAAAAGTCACATGTACCCAAAAATGGTACCTGTGAATACTACATAACATCACATAAAAATACATGTCACACTACATTGATGAAAAAATTTAACATTATGAGCATCAAGATATGGTGACATAAAAAAAAAATTATTTATTTTCAAATAGAGCATTGATTGTACAAAATAAATAAATTGACAAGACTACATTTAGTATGAATGAAATCATTGTTCTGACCCACAGAATAAAGTTAAGAACACATTTGTATAGCAACTGAAAAGCATAACATTTTAAATGTCAAAAAACAATAAAATAATTGCAGTATTTTTTCGTTTCTTCCCATAAAGAGTTAACAAAAGCTATCCCATAATGAGCTAATGAAAGTTAGGCAATAGGTTGTATGTAACTCAAAATGGTGCTAAAATGATGACAAATACAACTCATCCCGAAAAAAAAGCCCTCATAAAGCTACGTTGAAAAATAATATAGGAAAAATATTTGCTCCTAGAATGTGTCAGTGAAAAAAAAGTGTGGATATTAACCCCTTTATGACTTTGGACGTATCCATACGTCCAGGTCGGCTGGTACTTACCAACCTTGGACGTATGGATATGTCATGGCGATTTTGTGTGCACATAGGCTGAGCGCATGCGTTCGTCACCGGATGTCAGCTTACTCTGATTTCAGTATTTCGCAGGCATGCAGAAGAAAGGAACCCCTTCTGCTTTCCGATTGGCACCCCCATGACGTCATCGCGAGGGGCCGATTGTTGCCATGGTGACCCGATGTCGTCATGATGACATCCGGGTTACCTGAGCTAGTAAACTTGCTACATCATGCTTAGAGTATGGTGTAGAAAGTTTGTCTGTCAGTGCAGCACTGATAGTTTGTAAAGCATAGCAAAGCTCTTGTCCTATAGTGGGACAAAGTTAAAAGGTAAGAAAAGTAAAAAAAATTGTAAAAAAAAAAAAATAATCACAAAATAATTTTAAAAAATAAAATATACTGTACCCATAAATATGAAAAATTTAAAAAATAAACAAAAAAGTACACTTACGGTATTTGGAATCGCCACATCCGGAATAACTTGACCTATAAAACGGTTCCACTAGTTAACCCCTTTAGGGAACGCCGCAAAAAAAACAAAAAATAACTGAGGCAAAAAATGATGCTTTATCATCATACTGCAGAACAAAAAGTGGAATACAATGATCAAAAAAATTAATGTAAAACAAATAAACAATATATAATATAAAAAAGTTATAGCTCTCAGAATAAAACGATGCAAAAATATTTTTTTCTATAATATAGTTTTTATTGTACAAAAGTGCCAAAATATAAAAAACTATATAAATATGGCATCGCTGTAATCGTACTGACCCAAAGAATAAAGCAGCTTTATCAATTTTACCACCTGCAGAACGACATAAAAAAAAAAATAATTCCTCAATTGCTGGTTTTTGTTCATTTTGGGATCCCAAACGTGATCCCAAATGTTATGCAAAATGTTCTCAATAAAAGCTTCAACTCAATCCACAAAAAAAGTCTCCACTCAGATCTGTCATCTGTTAACAGAAATATAGGGGGCTTCCATGCTGCTGGTAGCATAAAGGCTCTGGAAAAGCGAAATGGATCCTTGTCCCTCTAAAAGGAATTCAGCAAATTTTGCGCTCCCAAATCCAAAGGCGCCCTCCCTTCTGAGACATAAACCACATTTAGCATCCACACATTTGGCGTTTCTGTAGCCATGATAATCTACTGGTGTGTGCCTCCAAAAGCATGAGATGCACATAATGTCACTACAACGTACTGGTCACTACAACGTACTGGTCACTACAATGTCAGTTTGCAATTTTCACTCAGCAACATCCACTTCTGCTTCTTTCTGGAAAATAGCCATGGAGTCAAAATCATCACTACAACTGTAGATAACTTCCCAAAAAGGTATAATTTCTGTAATGAGGCCATTGGAGGGAGGATTCTGCTTTTCTAGCACTTAGGGGCTCTGTATATGAAGTCCACAAACTATTCTAGAAAAATTGGAGGCAAATAGCACTCTGTCCCTCTCGAATCTCGCTGTTTGGCTACACAGTACTGAATAACCACATAAGGAATATTTTCACATTCAGTAGAAATTGTGGGACAAATTTTGGTGCAATTTTTACCCATTTCCCAGTGTGAAATTTAAAATCTGGGACTAAAACAAAATAAATAAAATTTTTGGTGGTAGAAATTTAATTATTTTTTTCTTCACTGCCCAATGGCATAAAATTATGTGGTGTCAATATGATCACTGCACCCCTAGATGAATTCATTGGGAGGTGTAGTTTGTAAAATGGTGTCTCTTAATGAGGGGTTCTACTGCTCTGGCACCTCAGGGACTGTGCCTCACAAGTAGCTTTCTACCCCATATGGGGTATTGACGTACTCAGGAGAAATTGCACAACAAATTTTGGGTCCTATTACCCTTGTAAAAGTAAAACATTTGGGGCCAAAATAACATTTTTGCGTGAAAATTTTTTTATTTTCACGGCTCTACGTTATAAACTGTGAAGCACCAGGGTGTTCAAGGTGCTCATCACGCATCTAGATACATTCCTTGAGGGAATTTAGTTTCCAAAATGGGGTTTCCACAGTTTAGGCACATCAGGGCCTTTTCAAACGCGACATGAAACCTGCAGACTATACCATTAAAATCTGTGTTCCAAAACAACATTAATTCCTTTCGGAGCCTTGCCGTGTGCCCAAACAGTACTTTTTTACCACATATGGGGTATCGGCGTAATCAGGTGAAATTGTACAATTTTGGAATCCATTTTCTTCTGATGCAATTGTGAAAATAAAAAAATGTGGGTTTAAATAAAATTTTTGTGAAAAAAAGTTAAATGTTTTTATTTTCCATATTCTGAAAATTCCTGTGAAGCACCTGAATAGTTAATAAATTTCTTGAATGTGGTTTTGAGTACCTTGAGGGGTGTAGTTTTTAGAATGGTGTCACTTCTGTGTATTTTCTGTCATATAGACCCCTCAAAATCACTTCAAATTTAATTACTTCTAAAAAGCATTAAAGGGAACCTGTCACCTGAATTTGGCGGGACCAGTTTTGGATCATATGGGCGGGGTTTTCGGGTATTTAATTCACCCTTTCCTTACCCGCTGGCTGCATGCTGGCCATAATATTGGATTGAAGTTCATTCTCTGTCCTCCGGAGTACACGCCTGCGCAAGGCAATATTTGCAGCTGCTCCTTTAACCTTACGCAATTGCCTGTTGGAAAGAGTCCTCAATTTTTCCTTATCAGCACGCACACGTGTGTGTGCTGGGAATCAGCTACATACTTCTTGATTGTGCGATGATCACGATGAAGTGTTGATTGTAGTCATGCCTTGACCTAAATACTCCACAATTTGTTGCTTCTCAGCAGCCGACACATCCTTTTTCTTTCCCATGTTGGCAAAAAATGTAGGCTGCTTAATAATGTGGAACAGCCTTCTTAAGTAGTCTTGCCTTTATTTGGACACACCTGCCAAACTAATTTGCACAGGTATCTGCAATTGCTTTCAGTGATATAAAGAGCCCTGACACACATCACCATCAATAAGTTTAAATGACTAACAAAAAAATTCTAACCTTATCACTCCTAAACTCTTTGTGCATAATAATTTGGAACACAGTGTATATACAGTTTAAATACAAAAAATATCCCATTACATTGTAACTAGATACCACACGTGAGATCTATATATCTCATTATATACATATATACATTTTAGGAAGTGCAACACCCACGTGAATAGGGAGGGAACTAAGGGTGCTGTCATGGGCCTCCGAAAAATGCCGCTACCAGCAAGTAGCTTAATGCTTTATTTGGACTCCCATGACAACACTACGAGAGATTTACAGAGATGTAAGCTACCTTAGGGAGGGACTATAGCTTGTAGCACTCTTAACCCGAAGGTGAGATCAGAGGAAGACCCCAAATCCAACCGATAGTGCTTAAAAAAGGTGGAAGGGGATGACCATGTGGCCGCCTTACATATTTGTTCCACTGACACTCCAGATCTTTTTGCCCAAGATGACGCCATGGCCCTGGTGGAATGTGCCTTCAGATTCTGCGGAGCCGGCCCCCCACCTGCTGTGTAAGCCAGAGAGATAGCTTCCCTAATCCATTTAGCTAGTGTATATTTTGATACCCTACACCCTCTCCTCGGACCTTGGAAGGAAAGAAGGAGTGCATTATCTTTCTTCCAATTATTGGTGACTGAGATATATTGTAGAAGAGATCTCCTAACATCTAACGTATGAAGCTCTTGCTCTTTAGGATTAGAAGGATTAGGAATAAAGGATGGTAAGACTATCTCCTGTCATCTATGAAATCGTGTCGCTACCTTCGGTAGATATGCTGGGCCTGGCCTAAGGACTACTCTGTCTGATAAGAATTCCATGTATGGGGGAAGTCTAGAAAGCGCCTGGATATCCCCTATCCTGCGAGCTGAGGTTATGGCAACCAGAAAGGCTGTCTTAAGGGTCAACATTTTGATTGAGGCATCTTGTAGAGGTTCAAAGGGGTTTTTTGTTAGAGATGACAGAACTAAATTTCTTTATGTACTGGTCTAGTTCTACTAACTGCTTTAATAAATTCTCGCTATCCAATAGTTGTTAGCTATATTACAGGAAAACAGGGCACCCAGGGCTGAGACCTGCACTCTTATTAGGGTACCGTCTCACAGTGGCACTTTGGTCGCTACGACGGCATGATCCGTGACGCTCCAGCGTCGCTCCAATATTGCTCCAGCGTCGTAGACAGTGGTCACACTTTGCAATGCACGACGCTGGAGCGATAATTTCATGACGTATTTGCGATGTAGAAGCCGTTGGTTACTGTGCGCACATCATATACAACCTTTGTTACACGATGCGATCATGCCGCCACAGTGGGACACTTGACGACGAAAGAAAGTTTCAAATGATCTGCTACGACGTTCGATTCTCAGTGGGGTCCCTGATCGCAGTAGCGTGTCAGACACAGCGATATCGTATGGATATCGCTGGAACGTCACGGATCGTGCCGTCGTAGCGACCAAAGTGCCACTGTGAGACAGTACCCTTAGGGTACTAGTAGAGAGTTTTAATTCAAACCCCTTCTGCAGAAACTCTAAAATCTGATGTATCGGTACCCCTTCTTGGATATTAAATTTTGAACAGGTTAAGAACTTCCTCCAGGTCCTAGAGTAGATTCTCATAGATAGTTGCTTTCTACTCTTTAGGAGTGTTTCTACCAAGTTTGGAGAGAAGCCTCTATCTACTAACAGTGACCGCTCAAACTCCAAGCCGTTAAATGGAGCGCTGCCACTTGTGGATGTGAGATCGGTCCTTGAGAAAGTAAGTTCGGGATCTCTGGTAGTACCCAGGGAACCGATACTGACATTGTCCTGAGCCAGGCAAACCAGGTTCTTCTGGGCCAAAAGGGGGTGATAAGGATGACTTTTGCTCGATCTTCCCTGATTTCCCTCACAACTAGAGGTAACAGGTTCAACGGTGGGAAAGCATAGGCAAGCGGGAAATCCCATTTTATTAGGAATGCGTCCACTGCCAGGGGATTCTCCCTGGGATTTAGAGAGCAAAAATTTTTTACTTTTTTGTTGCTTCTGGTGGCGAACAGATCCACCACTGGCTGACCCCATCTGTGGACGATATGATTGAAAATATCCTTGTTAAGAGACCATTCTCCTTGCTTTAATATATTTTGGCTGAGGAAATCTGCTGTCACATTCTCTTTCCCTTTGATGTGAAGAGCCGTCAAAGATTGAAAATTTGACTCTGCCATCCGGAACAAGCGATCCGTGATCTGCATTAATGTCTCGGAACGTGTTCCCCCTTGCCGGTTTATATAAGCGACTGCAACTCTGTTGTCCGATAGGATTCTGACGTGCTGGCCCTGCAGATATATGAAGAATTTTTTAACAGCCAATTCAACCGCCAACAACTCCCTTTGATTGGATGATGTTGTGAAGGGTTCCCATTGTCCCTGGACCACTATGTCCCCCATATAGGCTCCCCAACCCGAAGAGCTGGCATCTGTGGTTATCACCCGGGTAATATCTACTATCCAGGGAACCCCCGCTGATAAATTTCGTTTATCTAGCCATCACTTAAGGGATTCCAATGTTATTGACCCCAACGTTAATTTTTCAT
This sequence comes from Ranitomeya variabilis, assembly GCF_051348905.1. Classification (NCBI taxonomy): domain Eukaryota; kingdom Metazoa; phylum Chordata; class Amphibia; order Anura; family Dendrobatidae; genus Ranitomeya; species Ranitomeya variabilis. Next base: position 540,814,218 of record NC_135234.1, read on the forward strand.
TTAAAGTGCCTCCTAAAGCTCTGTCATGGAAGAAGACTTCTTTTTGTAGGGATCTGGCATGAAACTGAGCCCATTTAACTGCTGGAATGCATGATGTGAGGGACCCTAGTAGGGACATCGTTTGTCGAAGCGTCATGGAGGGTGTATTAATTGCTTTCAACACTTGATTCTGAATCTGTTCCAATTTCTCTATAGAGAGAAGGCACTGTTGCGTTTTTGAATTTAATATTAACCCCAGGAATTTTTGAATATTTAGGGGCTGCATCTTAGATTTTTCGTAGTTTATGACCCAACCTAGGTGTTCTAATTTAGTTTTAGTAATCTCCCATTGTGACAGGCAGTGATCTATCGAATTTCCTACAATGAGGAAATCATCTAAGTAGGGGATTATAAGGATGTTTGATTCTCTTAAATGTGCCATGACTTCAGCGATAATTTTTGTGAATACTCTAGGGGCAGAAGTTATCCCAAAAGGAAGTGCCCTGAACTGAAAATGTCGAATTGTTCCCCCCATTAACACCGCTACCCTCAGGTATTGTTGGAAATCCGCATGAATGGGTACATGATAGTAGGCATCTTTTAAATCTACTACTACCATGAAACAGTTGTTAAAGAGCATTTTTATTGTTGAATTGATGGATTCCATTTTGAAAGTATGTTTGACCAAAAATTTATTGAGACCTTTAAGATTTATAATAGTCCTATAAGTCTTGTCAGGTTTCTGAATCAGGAATAGGGGAGAATAAAAACCTTTTCCTCTCTGACAATGCAGAACTTCTATCAGGACATTTTTAGAACAAAGAGTCATCACTTCCTCTTCTAAAGCAGATTGTTCAGTGGGAGATGAGCGCAAGGGGGTTAACTTAAATTTATCCCATGGAGTATGAATAAATTCGAGTTTGAGTCCTTGGGATATAGTGTCTTGTATCCAAACACTGTTTGTGATTCTCGACCATTCTGCAGAGAAATGTAACAATCTCCCCCCCACCGGGATTGCTAGTCATTGTTCCTGTTTTTTTCTTTCTGTCGAGGTACGGCGAAACATGAATCCTGTACCTCGTTTTCGCTTATCATCCCATCTGGATCGATCTCTAATGGGTGAGAAGGTGCGCTTCCTTCCCCGATTGAACCTCCTTTTGTTGAAGGGACGACGATGTGAACCAAATAAATTGGGAAATTTCTTCTTGTCATCTCCCGCTTTCTCCAGGAGTTCATCTAAGGTGGGTCCAAATAAATACTCTCCTTTACAAGGGATAGCACAGAGCTTTGCTTTCGCTTGCATATCCCCCGGCCAGCATTTTAACCATAGGGCTATTCTAGCAGCATTGGAGAGTCCTGCTGCTCTAGCTGCCAACTTAACGGAATCAATGGAAGCATCTGACAAGAAGGCAGCCCCCTCCTGAATTACTGGTAATGCTGCGAGTATAGAGTCTCTAGAGGCCCCCTGTTTTAACAGAGTCTCTAATTGGTCCAGCCAAACCATCATCGACCTTGCTGTACAGGTTGACACCACCGCAGGTCTTAAGGCGCAGGCCGCCATTTCCCAAGTACCTTTTAGGAAGGTGTCCACCTTTCTATCCAGGGGGTCTCTAAGAGTTCCCATATCCTCAAACGGGAGAGAGGATCGCTTTGCCACCTTGGCAATTGCCGCATCCAATTTAGGGGCTTTTTCCCAATTGTTGACTGCTGGGTCATCAAAGGGATACCTACGCTTCTGTGCTGGCGGTAAGGAACCTTTTTTCTCAGGTTTTTTCCACTCCTTGTTAATAAGTTCCTGTATTTTTTCATTCAGAGGGAAAACTCTACGCCTCTTTTGCTCTAGTCCACTGAACATCATTTGTTCTTTAGATAGTTGAGGCTTGGGTTCTGTTATACCCATTGTGCCTCTGACTGCGTTTATTAATTTATCTATCCTCTCTAGGGGTAAGCAAAAACGAGCAGCGTCTTCTTCCGAAGAGGAGGAGATTTGCCACTGAATCGTCTGAGATTTTGCTCTTGTCCTTATCCACAGATGAATCGGATGTCCACTGAGTTTTTGATTAGAGCCTCCTGCTTGTGAAAGGTTCCTAATGGACTGTTTAACTTCCATTCTAACCATTTCCTTCAGACTGGCCGCAATAGAATAGGGTTCTTCCGTTACCTGGGGGGGCAAGTTTATAAGATCTAATGCCATATCCCCTCCCCCTTTCAAAGACCTCACCGTCTGCTGGATACAGGGGTCGCGTAGTTTTTTAGGGCATGAGTCAGGCAAGGGAGCCCCGCAGATGGCACATTCCCTATGCTTCACCTTACTGACGCTTTTCCTTCCCTGTGACAAAAAACATACGAGGGGAGACCAGTCACTTAGTGAACTTTCTCGAAGATCACTTACCAGTGGTTGCCCACACCCAGAGAGATACCGAAGTACGAGGGGGATCTTTCCTGGCCGATGCTCCAGACCCCTGTCTGGAGGAGCTTTTGCGGCCAGATCCATCGCTCCTTTTCTCGTGTTCTTTATCCTTAGGCTTCTGGGATACTTCGTCCAGCAGCAAGGGCTGCTGATCCTGATCAGACTCCATCCTCAGAAATTTGGAGACCAGAAGCAAGGAACACGCACCTGGAGCTCTCATATAGTCCCTCCTTCGGTCAGCATACCTGCTCAGTGCTCATTTGGTTACCAACTCCCCCGCAGCTGCAGGGGATCGCCCCAGGGCCTGAGGGTGAGCGGCGTGCGATCTCCGGTGGGCGCCGCCATCTTAGAGCTCCAGCGCATGCGCAGAAACCCTGCGACCCGGAAGTCCTCGCCGGCTCCACCTTCCGACGTCACCCTCGATCCACAGCGCTTCCTGTCAGCGCTGCGAACAGCGTGGGACACCGAGGCCAGCCAGCTACACTCAGGGTGGCACCACCTTGATGCCGCCGCCCCAACAGAGCCCGCACAGCACTCGAGGGAGAGGGACCAGAGATACTTACCGCGCGCCGGCTCCAGAGACAGGACACCCCTGGCAACCGCTCCTTGCTGATCAGGTCACCGCCATGCAGCCCTGCCAGGACCACCATGACCCCTTCAGGTACCCTGCACCGGCCGAGGTAGGAGACCCCCTCACTACCTGAATCGGCCGGTCGGCCTGGGATTTCTAAAAATCTTCTGTAGGATCCAGTCCCTTTAGGAACAGGAAACCAACTGATGCATGGGAGAGGTGCCGCCCTTTTTGTATCTGTAGGTTTCCTGTTCCTGAAGGGCGGATCCCCTCTCTTGTAGTGCTGTCATGGGAGTCCGAATAAATAATGATTTTGTAAATTTTGTTGAAAAAAATGAGAAATCACTTGTCAACTTTTAACCCTTAACACTTCCTAACAAAAAAAACTATGTTTCAAAAATTGTGCTGATGTAAAGCACAAATCTGGAAAATGTTATTTATTAACTATTTTGTATGACATAAGTTTCTGATTTACCCGCTTAATGACCATATGTATTTTTGGTTTTGCCATGCCTCCTAACCGTCCCAGAACCAGCGGGGCAGTCACGATTTTGAGAGTTTGCCCTGCTTTCATGGCCAGGACCTTACTTTTCCTGCCCTGCAATGTGAGCCTCAGCCTCATCCCTCCACCCACAGAGCCGCACACCACATATATGGCTGCTCTGTGCGTACAGGATCTGTGATGAGGTCACAGGAGGGGAGGAATCAGGGGTCACATGATCGTAGCCTCCATGTATGCAGGACTCTGCTGTGTTGTCATGGTGTTGGATGAGGGTAAGTTTATGTGTGGGGTCAGGAGGGGTTTACAGTGTGGATGTAGCAGAGCTGTGTGTGTACGGTGTGTACAGAGCAGAGCCGCGTGTGTACGAGGTGTACGGAGCGGAGCCGAATGTGTATGAGGTGTACAGAGCAGGCCGCGAGTGTACGAGGTGTATGGAGCAGAGCCGCGTATGTACGAGGTGTATGGAGCAGAGCCGCGTGTGTACAAAATGTACGGAGCAGAGCCGCGTGTGTACGAGGTGTACGTATGGAGCAGAGCCGTGTGTGTACGATGTGTATGGAGCGGAGCCACATGTGTGAGGTGTACAGAGCAGAGCAGCGTGTAGGAGGTGTACGGAGCAGAGCCGCGTGTGTACAAGGTGTACGGAGCGGAGCCGTGTGTGCAAGGTGTACGGAGCGGAGTCGTGTGTGTACGAGGTGTACAGAGCATAGCCGTGTGTGTACGAGGTGTACAGAGCAGAGCCGTGTGTGTGTGTACGGAGCGAGTCGCGTGTGCATAACTCCCAACCATCCCAGATCCAGCGGGACAGTCCCGATTTTGAGACTCTGTCCTACTGTCCCAGCTGGGATCCTCCTTTTCCCGCATGGCCTCAGACCAAATGTACCATCACTTTAATCTGCTAGCGCAATTGCTAGCTGTATCGGATCGAAGCAGATGTTGCTCCTCGCTCTGACACTCATTGACACAGGAGACACAGAGAGATCTTTATCAGTGGAGTACCGGAGATGCAGCGACGTGAGCAGTCAGCAGTGCGGCTGGATGATATCATTCAGTGCCATGGGAGAGGAAGCTGCCGGCTGCTGCGAGGGAGCGCGGTGAGAGGTGTGTGTGTGTGTAGGTGTGTGTAGTGATGGAGAAGGCAATGATGAGGGTTGGGGAGAAAGCAATGATGGGGGTGTGAGGGCAATGATGGGGTTGGGGTAACTATGTGTGGCCATTATACTGTACGCAGTATCATGTGGGGCCATTATACTGTACCCAGCATCATGTGGGGCCATTATACAGTATTGAGCATCATGTGGGGCCATTATACTGTACCCAGCATCATTTGGGGCCATTATACAGTATTGAGCATCATGTGAGGCCATTATACTGTACCCAGCATCATGTTGAGCCATTATACTGTACCCAGCATCATGTGGAGCCATTATACTGTATGGAGCATCATGTGAGGCCATTATACTGTACGCAGCATCATGTGGGGCCATTATACTGTATGGAGCATCATGTGAGGCCATTATACAGTACGGAGCACTATGTGTGGCCATTATACAGTATGGAGCATGATGTGTGGCTATTATACAGTATGGAGCACTGTGTGGCCATTATACAGTATGGAGCATCATGTGTGGCCATTATACAGTATGGAGCACGGTGTGGCCATTATACAGTATTGAGCATCATGTGTGGCCAATATACAGTATTGAGCATCATGTGGGGCCATTATACACTACTAGATGGTGGCCCGATTCTAACGCATCGGGTATTCTAGAATGCACAGCCACGTAGTATATAACACAGCCCACATAGTATATAGCACAGCCATGTAGTATATAACACAGCCCATGTAGTACATAGCATAGCCACATAGTATATAACACAGCCCACGCAGTATATAACAGCCCATGCAGTATATAACACAGCCATGTAGTATATAGCACAGCCCACGTAGTATATAGCACAGCCCACGTAGTATATAACACAGCCCACGTAGTATATAGCATAGCCACGTACTATATTGCACAGCCACATAGTATATAACACAGCCCACGCAGTATATTACACAGCCCACGCAGTATATAACACAGGCCACCTAGTATATAACACAGCCCACGCAGTATATACACAGCCCACGCAGTATATAACACAGCCCACACAGTATATAACACAGGCCACGTAGTATATAACACCACCCACGCAGTATAAAACACAGCCCACGCAGTATACTGTATAACACAGCCACGTAGTATATAGCACAGCGACGTAGTATATAACCCAGGCCACGCAGTAAATAACACAGCCCACGCAGTATATAACACAGTCCACGTAGTATATAGCAATGTGGGCACCATATCCCTGTTAAAAAAAACAATTAAAATAAAAAATAGTTATATACTCACCTTCCATCGGCCCCCGGATCCCGCCGAGGCCTTTACCGATGCTGCTCACGACGCTTCGTTCCAAGTAATGCCTAGCGGCAATAACCCGTGATCATGTAGCGGTCTCGCGAGAACGCCATGTGATCTCGGGGCATTGCCGCAATGCATTCTTGGGACCGGAGCGCGAGGAGCGGGAAAGGCTGCGGCGGACTTCGGAAGGTGAGAATATAATTTTTTTTAATTATTTTTAACATTATATCTTTTTACTATTGATGCTGCATAGGCAGCATCAATAGTAAAAAGTTGGTCAGGGATGGTCGCTGATTGGTCGCGGCCGGCCGGGCGCGAACAATCAGCGAAGCGTGATTTAAATCCCGTGCCAATGTCGCTGATTGGTCGCGGCTGGCCGGTTGCGACCAATCAGGGAAGCAGTGTATAAATCCCGCGCCAATGTCACTGATTGGTCGTGGCCGGCTGGGCGCGACCAATCAGCGAAGCAGTGTTTAAATCCCGCGCTAATGTCGCTGTTTATACTTTTTAACATTATATCTTTTTACTATTGATACTGCATAGCCATGTCTCACCCTCTCCCACCGCCTGCTACAGCACGTGCATCCTCAGGTGATTCCTTCTCCGTGCAATCGCCTGGAGCCTTGCAAAATCCTCACAGCTGGTGTGTGTGTGTGTAGCAGGCAGTGGGAGAGGGTGAGAGGCTTAGACACGCAATGTGCATGCCCAGGAATCCCAGCCCCGTAGTATGAATAAATCATAAGACACTGCAGGGCTGGGATTCACAGGCAGGGCATACGTACGCACATAGGACAGACGGCCAGTGCTCACTGCGCCTGCCCAAGGCAGGAGAAAAGAGCGCAGGCGCCGCATCATTTCAAAACAGCGGTGAGGAGGCGGCACCCGGTGCCAAGAAGATGTGAGTGACGGCTGTGTGGCGTCTAAAGCAGGGGGGAAAGGCCTGCCTCCTTGTCTGAAGACAAGGTATTTTGAACAAATTATAAAACTGATTATTTCGACAGTTACAGCACACAGAACTAAAAGAGCCACCTTGTCAGAATGCAGCATTACTGCTGCACAAGGTGGCTCTTTTAGTTAAAAACGCCTGGGGGGGGGGTGACAGGTTCCCTTTAAGGTGATAAAATGTAAACTTGTGCAAGGCCACATGCACATATTCATTATTTGATCAGTATTTGTTAGCCAAGACCAGGAGTGAGTAGAAAATACTGAATTGGTGACGTGTTGCTATCATACTAAAACAACTCACCAAATTCTCAACGTGTGCATGTGGTCTTAGTCAAATTGCTCCTATTTAACCATAAGGCTACGTTCACACTATGAGCTTTTGGTGCATTTTTGATGTTGCAGATTTTCTGAACCATTTCTGCACCCATTAGGTAAAATAAGTTACTTTTTGAAAATATGCAGCATAAAAAGCTCACCAAAAACTAATTGTGGGAATGTAGCCTAAAGGAATTCAAGTACATACCAATAATATTACTTTGGCAAGGCAATGTGCACACGTTGATTATTTGGTTTGTTTTTTTACCTCAATATTTGTAAGCCAAAACCAGGAGTGGGTAGAAAATGCAAAAGTGGTGTTGTGTTTCTATTATACTTTTCCACTGACTGTTCCACATGTGGCTTTGACCTACAAATACTAAGGTAAAAAACTCACCATATAGTTCTGCTCAAAGGTTTCCATACAACGGCAGATTTTTTGCTTTCTTGGCCTTTTTTCAGAGAATATGAATGATAACACCAATACTTTTTCTCCACTCATGGTTAGTGGTTGGGTGAAGTCATTTATTGTCAAACTAATGTGTTTTCTCTTTTTAAATTATCGAAATGACCCTTATCAAAAGTTTACATACCCTGGTGATTTTGGCCTGATAACATGCACAGAAGTTGACATAAATAGGTTTGAATGGCTACTAAAGGTAACATCCTCACCTGTGAACTGTTTGCTTGTAATAAGTGTGTGTGCATAAAAGCTGAGTGAGTTTCTGGGATCCAGACAGACTCTTGAATCTATCATCCAGCCACTGATGTTTCTGGATTGTGAGTCATGGGGAAAGCAAAAGAATTGTCAACGGATCTACGGGAAAAGGTAGTTGAACAGTATAAAACAGGAAAGGGATACAAAAAGATATCCAAGGAATTGATAATGCCAGTCAGGAGCATTCAAACTGTGATTAAAAAATGAAAAATCAGGGGCTCTGTAAAAACAAAACCACGGTCAGATAGACCAACAAAAATGCCATCCACAACTGCCAGGAAAATTGTTTGGGATGCAAAGAAAAACCCACAAAAACCATCAGCTGAAATACAGGACTCTCTGAAAACTAGTGGTGTGGCTGTTTCAAGATGCACAATAAGGAGGCACTTGAAGAAAAATGAGCTGCATGGTCGAGTCGCCAGAAGGAAGCCTTTACTGCGCAAATGCCACAACGTATCTTACCTACAATACACAAAACAGCACAGAGACAAGCCTCATAACTTCTGAAACAAGGCAATTTGGAGTGTTGAGACCAAAATTGAACTTTTTGGCCACAACCATAAACATTACATTTGGAGAGAGGTCAACAAGGCCTATGATGAAAGGAACACCATTGCTACTGTAAAGCACGGAGGTGGATCGCTGATGTTTTTGGGATGTGTGAGCTACAAAGGCACAGGAAACTTGGTCAAAGTTGAAAGATGAATGCAGCACATTATCTGCAAATACTGGAGGCAAATTTGCACTCATCAGCCCGGAAGCTGCGCATTGGACATACTTGGATGTTTCAACATGACACAGATCCAAAACACAAGGTGAAGTCGACCTGTCATTGGCTACAGCAGAACAAAGTGTAGGTTCTTGAATGGCCATCTCAGTCTCTTGACCTCAATATCATTGAGCCACTGTGGAGAGATCTCAAGTTCGCAGCTCATGCTAGACAGCCCAGGTATTTACAGGAACTCGAGGCTTTTTGCCAAGAAGAGTGGGCAGCTTTACCATCTGAGAAAATAAAGAACCTCACCCACAACTACCACAAAAGACTTCAAGCTGTTAATGATGTTACTGGGGACAATACACAGTATTAAGAAATGGGGTATGTAAACTTTTGGTCAGGGTGATTTGGATATTCTGGGTTGTCACTGTGGTTTTAAAAGAGAAAACTCAGTAGTTTGACAATAAATGGCTTATCATTTTGGTGTTATCATTCATATTCTCTGAAAAGAGGCCAAGAAAGCAAAATTCTGCTTGGGTATGTAAACTTTTGAGCACAACTGTACTCAAATTGTGCATGTAGCTTCAGGTTTTTTTTCGAGGCAGTGAAACTCTATATGCAACTGATGCAACAACTAATCCCATCGTTTGCCATGGGACTGTCCATTATCAGCTGGTGCATCAGTTTTTACTTTGGCCTCTTCAACAAAGCAGAACAGAAAAATGCGACACATTGCGTTTATCTAGTTGGCTGACCATTTTTGCTGTAGAACTGGTGAAAAAGCTGGATGACAACGGATGCCACTTTTAGGCTCAAAAAAATACCTGATACTGATAGCCTGGAGATATGGAAATCTAGCCTTAGAGCAATACTACCTTACTAGAAAACTTACCTGGGAAATAAAAATAAAATTTTAAAAGCACTCCCTATACTTAGATATCAAAAAACTATGACATTTATAGACATGCAGCTAGAATTTCAGTACCTTCTTAATGATCAAAATCCACTTATCAGTGAGTCTGTTTAATGCTATCAGAGCTCCCGGATCTCCCCCTGAGAAGGGTCTATCACAGCTGCTTACCATTGCCCTGAGGCAGCCAGCCACATCTGAGCCAAGCAGAAGCCACATTTAAAGATTAACTTTCTCACTATCATCAAAGATGCTGGTTCTGAGCCCCAAATTTAGGGCTTTCAGTAAATGTCACCAAGTGGACTTATATCACAGTAGCAATCGCTTCATTATACTGTACAGAAATATCCCAAGACACTTTATATAACTCTAATTTACAGCCATAAAGGAACAGACTGATGCAAGCATCTTTATGATGTGTAATACTTAGATAAAGAAATAAGCTAGGAAAACATTACAGCATTTCATGCAGGTTTCAGTCATTTGTACCTCAAAATTTTATTTACTGCCGTTTCTTTTTCCAGGAGATTTCTTGCTCTGATGCTAAAAACGGACTTACGTAACTGCAAAAAAAACAACAAAACAAGTGAATGTGCAAATAACCAAAAAAACTATTTTCATCCATTCAGAAACATGAAAATGAGAAATTAATTCTTATTTACTGTATAAACTTACTGGATTTTCCGTTTCTTAGACTAAAATGAATGAAGACAGATTTGAGTATGTCCCAATCAAAAAGTTTTTAAATACAGCATACAGTGGCATGTATAAGTTTGGGCAGCCCTGGTCAAAACTACTGTTATTGTGAATAATTAAGCAAGTTGAAAATGGAATGATCTCTAAAAGGGCTAAAGTTGAAGATGACACATTTGCTATATATTATATATATATATATATATATATATATATATATATATATACACTCACCGGCCACTTTATTAGGTACACCTGTCCAACTTCTTGTTAACACTTAATTTCTAATCAGCCAATCACATGGCGGCAACTCAGTGCATTTAGGCATGTAGACATGGTCAAGACAATCTCCTGCAGTTCAAACCAAGCATCAGTATGGGGAAGAAAGGTGATTTGAGTGCCTTTGAACGTGGCATGGTTGTTGGTGCCAGAAGGGCTGGTCTGAGTATTTCAGAAACTGCTGATCTACTGGGATTTTCACGCACAACCATCTCTAGGGTTTACAGAGAATGGTCCGAAAAAGAAAAAAAATCCAGTGAGCGGCAGTTCTGTGGGCGGAAATGCCTTGTTGATGCCAGAGGTCAGAGGAGAATGGGCAGACTGGTTCGAGCTGATAGAAAGGCAACAGTGACTCAAATCACCACCCGTTACAACCAAGGTAGGCCTAAGAGCATCTCTGAACGCACAGTGCGTCGAACTTTGAGACAGATGGGCTACAGCAGCAGAAGACCACACCGGGTACCACTCCTTTCAGCTAAGAACAGGAAACTGAGGCTACAATTTGTACAAGCTCATCGAAATTGGACAGTAGAAGATTGGAAAAACGTTGCTTGGTCTGATGAGTCTCGATTTCTGCTGCGACATTCGGATGGTAGGGTCAGAATTTGGCGTAAACAACATGAAAGCATGGATCCATCCTGCCTTGTATGGAGCATCTTTGGGATGTGCAGCCGACAAATCTGCGGCAACTGTGTGATGCCATCATGTCAATATGGACCAAAATCTCTGAGGAATGCTTCCAGCACCTTGTTGAATCTATGCCACGAAGAATTGAGGCAGTTCTGAAGGCAAAAGGGGGTCCAACCCGTTACTAGCATGATGTACCTAATAAAGTGGCCGGTGAGTGTGTATATATATATATATATATATATATATATATATATATATATATATATATATATATATATTGTCATTTTTTACATTAAAAAATTACAAAAAGGAAAATTGGCAAATTGGCAAAAGTTTTTGCACCATTAGAGACTTGTGTGCTCAGATAACTTTGACCAAGGTTTGAGGCTTTAATTAGCCTGTTAGGTTTATAGCCAGGTGATGAAACTGTTCCAGCTTTATAAAAAGCCACCCTCCTCTAATCTTGTGCCAAAAAAACAGAAGCCATGGGGAGAAGGCTATAAGAAGATAGCAAAGCATTTTCAAATTGCCCTTTCCTCAGTCTGAAATGTAATTAAATTAAGAGATGACAGTTAACAGGAACAGTGGAGGTCAAATTAAGGTCTGGAAGACCAAGAAAAATTTCAGCGAAAGCTGCTCGCAGGATTGTTAGAAAAATAAATCAGAACGCCCGCTTGACTACAAAAGACCTTCAGAAAGATTTAGCTGTGGCACATTGTTCTACTGTTCAGAGAAACCTGCACAAATATGGCCTTCCTGGAGTCATCAGAAGAAAACCTCTCCTAAAAATCAGCATCAGAAGTATGGAAAAGAACATCTAAGCATGCCTGATGCATTTTGAAAACAATTCTTGTAGACCGATGAGGCTAAAAAAGAACTCTTTGGCCACAATGATCAAAAGTATGTGTTTGGAAAAAAGGCACAGAATTTCAGGAAAAGAACATCTCACCAATCATTATCTATAGTTGTGGAGGGGATGAATCAGTCATGCTTTGGGTTTATGTTGCAGTTAATGGCACGGGAAACAATTCACGGGTAAAATAAAGAATGGATTCAATGAAATTTCATCAAATTCTTGATGCTTACACAACACTATCTGTAAAAAAGCTGAAGTTGAAAAGAATATGGCTTCTGTAAATGGATAATGATCTCTATATGCAAATTGCTTCTTCTGAGAAAAAGAGGACTTAACTCTATAGCGCCACCTGTTGGAAGTAGCGATCCTACAAGTCACAATCAACCCTTTAACGAGTCGTGCAATATGACTTAGGATAAAAGCCAAATCAGTATCTCAATTCGCAGACACGGTGTTTCGGGCTGTTGGCCCTCGTCAGTGCGAAGCATGAGAACTGATTTGGCTAGGTGAGAGGCTCTGGACTGGGGTCTAAGGGGTAACGTTTCTCCTTATGGAGAGTGACATACCAGCTGGCTTGTCAAGGTAAGGAGGCTTATTCGCCGTGCAATGCTCCTCTGGGAATTTAAATATGCAAATTGCCTCTTCTGAGAAAAAGAGGACTTAACTCTATAGCGCCACCTGTTGGAAGTAGCGATCCTACAAGTCATAATCAACCCTTTAACGAGTCGTGCAATATGACTTAGGATAAAAGCCAAATCAGTATCTCAATTCGCAGACACGGTGTTTCGGGCTGTTGGCCCTCGTCAGTGCGAAGCATGGGAACTGATTTGGCTAGGTGAGAGGCTCTGGACTGGGGTCTAAGGGGTAACGTTTCTCCTTATGGAGAGACTTGTAGGATCGCTACTTCCAACAGGTGGCGCTATAGAGTTAAGTCCTCTTTTTCTCAGAAGAGGCAATTTGCATATTTAAATTCCCAGAGGAGCATTGCACGGCGAATAAGCCTCCTTACCTTGACAAGCCAGCTGGTATGTCACTCTCCATAAGGAGAAACGTTACCCCTTAGACCCCAGTCCAGAGCCTCTCACCTAGCCAAATCAGTTCTCATGCTTCGCACTGATGAGGGCCAACAGCCCGAGACACCGTGTCTGCGAATTGAGATACTGATTTGGCTTTTATCCTAAGTCATATTGCACGACTCGTTAAAGGGTTGATTGTGACTTGTAGGATCGCTACTTCCAACAGGTGGCGCTATAGAGTTAAGTCCTTTTTTTCTCAGAAGAGGCAATTTGCATATTTAAATTCCCAGAGGAGCATTGCACGGCGAATAAGCCTCCTTACCTTGACAAGCCAGCTGGTATGTCACTCTCCATAAGGAGAAACGTTACCCCTTAGACCCTAATGATCTCTAAACACATTTCAAAATCACAAATAGTTCAACAGGCGCAAGCTTAAGGTTTTACAATAGCCCTCACAGTCAACTGATCTGAACATCATTGAAAATCTGTGACTAGACCTCAAAATAGCAGTGGAGGCAAGATAACCCAGGGATCTCACAGAACTGGAAGAATTTTTCAAGGAAAAAAATATAAAAATCCCCCAAACAAGATTGAAGAAGAGGATGTGGGTAACAGTATCTAACGTCCATGTGGCCAGGTTGATCCGGTCTTTTCACATGGCACACTGAGGTTCCGGAAGTCCCTCGTATAAGGGGGGTACTGTCATGGCGTATGATTTCTCCTACTCCTGCACTGTTTAGAAGCACTTCACCTTCATATTAAATGGTGCAGGCTTCTTTTAGCAGTGCAGGAGTTAATCTGCTCAGTTGAGAGCTCTTGGAAACTTTCCTGCATTAAGGCTCTCAGCTGTTCACTGTTGGCAACTCCCCTCTCCTATATATTCTGGGCTCTGGTAAGCACTAATTGCCCAAGTTAGCTTCATGCTGCATGGTTATGAAATGGTGGATTTATCTGAGACTGTTGCTAGGTTTTGCTTGTGTGCGAATTCCCCTCCTTCTCCTACATTGGTTTTACCCCATTCTCCAGTGTTTACCACTGTTGCTTGTGTGAGTATATTTGTATGATTGGTATTTTCCTTTATGCCTATTTGTATTACTTTGTTAGTCTGGTTGGTGTCTTACGGTACACTACTACTCCCCTCTTCCCTGGGTGGGGGAAGGGTACAGACTGAGGGCGGATTCAGGAGCTAAGGCAAGGTACGTGGCCCCGGCGTCTACACCATCAGAAGTACAGGAACAGGGCGAGCTAGGGCACACTAGCGTTAGGGACAGGGTAGGAGACCCTAGTCCAGGGACAATCAACAACAGAGTCGTGACATTACCATTTTGCCAATGGTATGTGACCACACAACAAGCGATTCATTTGGCAATTCTACTGATCATTTATCTGACTACTGTATCTGCTACTTTTCTGACTGCTGTACGTGCTATTCTTAACTGCTGTACCTGCTATTCACTTTACAGCTACATTTTCTGTTTACTGCATCTGACTGCAGGATCCACTATGTATCTGACGACCCTATTCCTTATTCATCTATCAACTGTGTCCACTATTTATCAGATCTCTGTATCCACTACTTATCTGATGGCAGTATGCACTATGTATCTGACCACCCTATCCGCTATTCATCTGAAAAATGTCCACTATTTATCAGATCTCTATATCCACTACTCATCTGACATCAGTATCCACTATGTGTCTGACCACCCTATCGACTATTCATCTGACAACTGTGTCCACTATTTATCAGATCCACTACTCATCTGACTGCAGTAACAGCTATTAACCTGTCTATATTATTTATTTGACTACTATATTATATTAACTTTTAGGGATTGCTCACATGAGCGTATAAATCAGACAAGTGCAATCTGATAAAGGGATTGCACTCCGACCAATGTTATTCTATGAGGCAGAGCAGATGTGTGCATTTTTTCTCAGCTGTATTCAGCATCCTGCAATTTCACTTCTAAATCTGATGGATGTGAGAACAAAATTGCACGTCATATGGACCATCAGTATGGCAACTTATTTTTACAGATACATTACAATTCTGTAGCATAGTAAACTATAAAAAATGGATTATATAAGCACAGCACATGGATGACAAGTGAGAAAAAAATTGTCCCACTCTCCTGAAAATGGGACCTATTTATATGCGAGTGTGAGCGAACACTTAATCTGACTGCTGTATCAACTATTTACCTTTTCCTGACTGTTGTGTTTCTTAGGGTACCGTCTCACATAACGATTTACCAACGATCATGACCAGCGATACGACCTGGCCGTGATCGTTGGTAAGTGGTTGTGTGGTCGCTGGGGAGCTGTCACACAGTCAGCTCTCCAGCGACCAACGATGCCGAAGGCCCCGGGTAACCAGGGTAAACATCGGGTTACTAAGCGCAGGGCCGCGCTTAGTAACCCGATGTTTACCGTGGTTACCAGCGTAAAAGTAAAAAAAAAAAAAACGTACATACTCACATTCCGGTGTCTGTCCCCCGGCGTTCTGCTTCTCTCCACTGTGTCTGTGCCAGCCGGAAAGCACAGCGGTGACGTCACTGCTGTGCTCGCTTTCCGGCCGGCCGGCGCTCACAGTGCAGAGAAGCAGAACGCCGGGGGACAGACACCGGAATGTGAGTATGTACTGTTTGTTTTTTTTTACTTTTACGCTGGTAACCACGGTAAACATCGGGTTACTAAGCGCGGCCCTGCGCTTAGTAACCCGATGTTTACCCTGGTTACAAGCGAACGCATCGCTGGATCGCTGTCACACACAACGATCCAGCGATGACAGCGGGAGATCCAGCGACGAAAGAAAGTTCCAAACGATCTGCTACGACGTACGATTCTCAGCAGGGTCCCTGATCGCTGCTGCGTGTCAGACACAACGATATCGTATGGATATCGCTGGAACGTCACGGATCGTACCGTCGTAGCGACCAAATTGCCACTGTGTGACGGTACCCTTACTTATCTGTCTGCCTGATTTCTGCGACTGATACGATCGGCATACTATTTATCTGGCTGCTGTAAGTGCTATATATCTGACCATCTTTGCTATAATTTAACTGACTGCTATATATTTCCTATGTATCAGACTGCTGCATCCACCAAGTACCTGACTGATATCTACTATTTATCAGATTTCATTATGGCTATTTGTCTGACTGCTGTATCAGCCATTTACAGGACTACCTTATCTAACCACTGTATCTATTTATCTTAAAGCTGTAGAAGCTATTTATTTGACTGCTGCATCTGTCATTTATGTCACTGCTGTTTCTGCCATTTAGTTGGCTGCTATATCTGCTATTTATCTCAATGCTGTATTTGCCATATATGTGACTGCTGTATAAGGGATTTATTTCACTTCTCGGTCTGCTATTTATCTTAATGCTGTATCCAGTATTTAATTGACTGCAGCTTAAGCTATTTATGTGACTACTTTATAAAATTTTTATTTTAATGTTGTACGTATTATTTATTGTAATACTGTGCCTGCAATGTATCTAACTTCTATATCTATTTATCTGAATTGTGTCTCCTTTTTTCATTTGATTGCTGTATCAGCTCTTTCTCAAACTGCTATTTAGATATCTGACTGCTGTATACTGTCTTATTTCATTGCTATATCAGATCATTATCCCACTGCTATATCTTGTTTTATTTCTATGTATCTAACTGCGTTATTTATCTGACTACTATATGAGCCATTTACCCAACCATCCCATCCCACCGTTGATCTTCTGCCATATGTATTTATCTAGTATATATACAGTGGGTACGGAAAGTATTCAGACCCCTTAAAATTTTTCACTCTTTGTTTCATTGCAGCCATTTGGTAAATTCAAAAAAGTTCATTTTTTTCTCATTAATGTACACTCTGCACCCCATCTTCACTGAAAAAAACAGAAATGCAGAAATTTTTGCAAATATATTAAAAAAGAAAAATTGAAATATCACATGGTCATAAGTATTCAGACCCTTTGCTCAGTATTGAGTAGAAGCACCTTTTGAGCTAGTACAGCCAAGAGTCTTTTTGGGAATGATGCAACAACATTTCACACCTGGATTTGGGGATCATCTGACATTCTTCCTTCCTTGCAGATCCTCTCCAGTTTCGACAGGTTGGATGGTGAACATTGGTGGACAGCCATTTTCAGGTCTCTCCAGAGATGCTCAATTGGGTTTAGGTCCGGGCTCTGGCTGGGCCAGTCAAGAATGGTCACAGAGTTGTTCTGAAGCCACTCCTGTTATTTTAGCTGTGTGCTTAGGGTCATTGTCTTGTTGGAAGGTGAACCTTCGGCCAAGTCTGAGGTCCAGAGCACTCTGGAAGAGGTTTTCATCCAGATTATCTCTGTACTTGGCTGCATTCATGTTTCCTTAAGTGGCAACCCGTCGTCCTGTCCCTGCAGCTAAGGCTCTTCTCCCACGATTGCTCAGTTTGGCTGGACGGCCAGGTCTAGGAAGACTTCTGGTGGTCCCAAACTTCTTCTATTTAAGGATTATGGAGGCCACTGTGCTCTTAGGAACCTTGAGTACTGCAGAAATTCTGTTGTAACCTTGGCCAAATCTGTGCCTTGCCACAATTGTCTCTGAGCTCCTTGGCCAGTTCCTTTGACCTCATGATTCTCATTTGGTTTTACACCAACTGTGAGCTGTGAGGTCATATATAGACAGGTGTGTGCCTTTCCAAATCAAGTCCTATCAGTTTAATTAAACACAGCTGGACTCCAATGAAGGAGTAGAACCATCTCAAGGAGGATCACAAGGAAATGTACAGCATGTGACTTAAATATGAGTGTCTGAGCAAAGGGTCTGAATACTTATGATCATGTGATATTTCAGTTTTTGTTTTTTAATAAATATGCAAAAAATTCTACATTTCTGTTTTTTTCAGTCAAGAAGGGGTGCAGACTGTACATTAATGAGAAAAAAATGAAGTTTTTTGAATTTGCCAAATGGCTGCAATGAAACAAGGAGTGAAAAATTTAAAGGGGCCTGAATACTTTCCGTACCCTCTGTATACACTTTTTTTTTTATGTGAAAGCTTTATGTGATATTTATTGCACTTCTCTGTATTCTTTGGGTCCGGATGTAGTTTAATTTGTCAATTTGCTATTTATCTAAACTCTATATAACCTATATTCCCAATTTATGACTACGCTATTCATCAGACCTGTCTTTAGTTATCTGATGTTTGTATCCACCATAGATCTGACAGCTTTACCAAGTGATTGAACATGGTATCTGCTATTTAATTGTCCATTATATCTGGCACTACTCGTGAACTACTCTATTTACAGTGGGTTTACCAAAGTGTTGAAATGACCCTGTCATTATGTATATGTTACCAGGCCTATCAGCACTGTAACAATGATTTTCTCTTCTACAACATTTGTGGATCAACATTAGATTGACCTCTCTAAATGACTAAGAAAATCAAACATCTTTATGGATGACATTGATAGTTTGGATGTTTCTATAGCACTAATCTTGGCAGTTAACCAGCGAGATAGACTCTGAAGACTTAGTTATAACCAGGCTCTGGATGATAGAAAGGCCATGGGTATTAAATCTGTTATCAATCTTTCACTAATTGCATACTGAACTTTCAAAGCCATGGTTACCCTGACATCATTTAGCAGGATTTTACCTTTGAATCATAAAAATGAGTGGGAAGATTGATTGAGGTCACAAGCGGCTTGACAGTGCATGTATTATGCTTTATTATTCACAATCAGTGTGATTCAAATGCGAAATACAATAACCTAATTAAAATGATTCAATTTTGTGCTTTGCCGGCAATAAAAAAGTATTTCTAAATATAAAGTGTTTGGAAAGAAGCTATCACATAATAATCAAGAAATATCCCACAATCACCAGAATGACTGTGTTACATTTTATGATGAAGCCCCCGAAGGATATACTTTGATTATCAAAACACTGATAGAACCATCTGGCAATGCTTGTTATCAACAGGAAGCAGGACAAGCTGCTCAGCATTCTCCAAATGTGTTCCTGTGGATTATGGGACTTAACGTTAGCCATCTTCTATGTCAACTGTAGAAAAATGTGAGCAGAATACTTGCGTTATTGGCCCTGAATTCTTAACGTATGCACAATACAGCACTCTAGTCACATAGCAGAAAGGGTTATTAGGATGTTTGTGCAAAGCAATAATTGGGTAATTCACTTTAGGCCCAATTCACATGTCGGATTTTGCAGAGATTTTGTCAAAAATATATTGTGCTAAAAATTCATGTCAAATCCAAAAACAATCTGAATCACTTAATTTGCAAAATACAACTTTCCTGGCAAATTTTTGATGCTGCCACCGAAAAAAATCTGTTTCTTACAGAAACATTATGTTACTTATTTGCATGCAGGAAAGCAGGCAAATCTGCACCAAAATTAGTGGCATATATAGCTTTCTACTCTATAGAGAATCAGCAGTAATACAGATACCCATAGACTGTACCCACTTCGTTTTTGAAGCAGAAACTACCAGTGGCAAATTTTGCTGTAGGCTACATTCCCATGATGAGCTTTTCAATTCGGGACTCTCCCTTAGGGTATGTGCACACGTTGCGGATTTCTTGCAGAAATTTCCTGAAGAAAACCGGAAATTTTCTGCAAGAAATCCGCATTTTTTTTTTTGCGTTTTTTTCCATTTTTTTCGCGTTTTTTTAGCATTCTGCAAGCGTAATTAGCTTGCAGAATGCTAAAGTTTTCCAAGCGATCTGTAGCATCGCTTGGAAAACTGACTGACAAGTTGGTCACACTTGTCAAACATACTGTTTGACAAGTGTGACCAACTTTTTACTATAGATGCAGCTTATGCAGCATCTATAGTAAAAGAGAGAATGTTTAAAAATAATAAAAAAAATAAAAAAATGCTTATACTCACCCAGACATCTCATCAGCGGCGTCCGTTCGTCTTCCTATAGCTGGTGTGTGCGCGCAGGACCTTCCGTGACGTCACGGTCACGTGAGCGGTCACATGACCGCTCACGACCAATCACAGGACAGTGACGTCATCGGCAAGGTCCTTCGCCGCACATCAGCTACAGGAACCGAAGCGGCAGCGTGCAGTGGAGGCGGGAAGACATCGAGGGTGAGTATATCGCTATTTTTTATTTTAATTCTTATTTTTTGACCACTTATATGGTGCCCAGTGCGTGGAGGAGAGTCTCCTCTCCTCCACCCTGGGTACCAACCGCACATAATCTGCTTACTTCCCGCATGGTGTGCACAGCCCCGTGCGGGAAGTAAGCAGATCAATGGACCCCTAGGTGTGCGGAATCCCCTGCAATTCCGCATATTAATGAACATGTTGCTTTTTTTTCCGCGATGCGATTTTTTCGCGGAAAAAAAGGCTACATTTGCACAAAAAATGCGGAATACACTTAAAATAATGGGAGGCATATGTAAGCGTTTTTTTCGCGTTTTTATCACGTTTTTATAGCGAAAAAACGCAAAAGAAACGCGAAAAATACTTAACGTGTGCACATGGCCTAACAAAACTAAGGTAACAGATACCTCCTGCTCTGGTGTCTCTCCAGCAATGTTGATGCCGGTTTTCCCTTGGCGTCTGGGACATTGTTATGCCAGGTGAACCCAGCAGCCAATCTCTCAGACAAATGCCAGACAAGCAGAAGTAATGAAAGTAAAGCAGCCAAATAGTGGTCGCTGATTTACTACAGGCCTCATATGGCACAATCATGACAAGTACCGTAAACCTCGGTATCAACATCACCACAATTGCACCAATGCAGAAGGTGAGTATCTTATTTTTATTTTATTGGGGAAGTACTTCATTTAAAAAGTGGTAGAGGTTTTGGATATCCCCTTTATAGAATAACACGTATTTCAATTCAATAAGTTCAAGTGAAGATAAGACATTTTGTAATAATCTAACTATGGAAAAATGCCTCTTTCCCCACTTATCAGACTCTTCTTGTCTAAATTCACTGCTAAAAAATGTCTTCAGTGAAGACAGTCTATCAGCTCACTGAGGAATCAGATTACAGTTGCAGCCTATAGAAATTTATAGAGAGTGGAGGCCAAGGATGATACAGAAATCGCAGATACAGACATGTTGCACCAAGTTCACCTAAAATGTCAGTTACAGTTTAAAGCCCCAAAATGCAGTGTCCTTATGGAGCTTTGCTGTAGTTTCCTGCATAGTGCGTGAATTAGAGCATTACTGTACAGGGAAAAGCAACAGTAGGGCTTCTATGTCTCTGATTAACATTCTTGGCAGGAGTCCAAGAGATCCCAGAGAGATCCCAACATTTCCTAACTTGGTAATACACCTTTAAAATTGGCATCACTTGATTCTGTAATAACGAGGTATACGCAAGTATTTTTTTTTTTCCTGTGTTTTTTTCCCTACAGTATATTTATAGTATTTTTCTTTTGTCATTTCATGTAAATGCAACTTACATATTTGTTGATTTTTATACTAGTCTAAACCGAATATTTCATATAGTTTAGTTACAGAATAGGACATATAGGTAAGTTACAGTTGTGCTCAAAAGATTACATACCCCGGCAGAATTTTTGCTTTCTTGGCCTTTTTTTTAGAGAATATGAATGATAACACGAAAATGTTTTCTCCACTCATGGTTAGTGGTTGGGTGAAGCCATTTATTGTCAAACTACTGTGTTTTCTCTTTTTAGATCATAATGACAACAAAAAACATCCAAATGACCCTGATCAAAAGTTCACTTACCCATTTGTTAATACCTTGTATTGCCCCCTCTAACATTAATGACAACTTGAAGACTTTTGTGGTAGTTGAGGTTGACGTTCTTTTCTCAGATGGTAAAGCTGCCCACTCTTCTTGGCAAAGCGTGAACTACACGCTTGAGATCTCCCCACAGTGGCTCAATAATATTGAGGTCAAGACAGAGACTGAGATGGTCATGCCAGAACCTTCACTTTGTTCTGCTGTAGCCTATAACAGGTCGACTCGACCTTGTGTTTTGGATCGTTGTCATGTTGGAACATCCAAACATGTCCCATGTGCAGCTTCTGGGCTGACGATTGCAAATTTGCCTCCAGTATTTGCTGGTAATGTGCTGCATTTGTACTGTCCCAGTACCTCCTGCTATCTGTTGCAAAATATAGCTGTTGGGTAGTTACCAAAAACCTATGACCTGTTATGTGGTTTATTTGATAAATTGTCCTATACTGCCATCTACTGCCCAAAATGTAAAGGTGCAGGAGTTTTGGTCATATGACACTCTCAGTCCGGTTTCCTGCAGAAGCCTCTAGAAGCTGCAGAGGGAAGAGTCGGGGAGGAGTTCCTCTCCTTCCTGTAAGGAGCGAAGGAGAAAAAAAACAGCCTGAGCGACATGAGAGGTCTACTTCCTAGGCTGCTTTGCCTTTAGTCTAGGTCCCACTTCCCTTAGTCTTCAATCGGCCAGGAAACTGCCACAGCCTATGCCAGGAGGACATCTTAAATTTCAATCTTCATAGAGACAGCAGAGATAAAGCTTCCTACGGAAGAGTCTAGAAGCTGCCAAGGGAAGAGTCGGGGAGGAGTTCATGTCCTTCCTGTAAGGAGCAAAGGAGAAAAAAAACAGCCTGAGCAATGTGAGGAGAGGTCTACTTCCTAGGCTGCTCCGCCTTTAGCCTAGGTCCTGCTTCCCTTAATCTTCAATCGGCCAGGAAACTATCACAGCCTATGCCAGGAGGACATCTTAAATTTAAATCTTCATAGAGACAGAAGAGATAAAGCTGTACAAGGGCTCTTCTGCTATACTCCAAGCCTTTAATGGTTCTGCCAGCGTGAGTGCCTCATGTTCTACTGCATCTTCTACTGTACGCCCTGCGACAGGGAAGTGTATCAGGGCTTAATCGTGAGTAAGCAGTGAACACTATTTCTACAGTAAACCAAACTGTGTAGGCCCATCCTTGGTAGTAATATAACTGAAGGACTGTGTGAGTTTAGATAGTATCCCGTTATATACCTGTAGTCAGCCGATCACTTTATTTAAGCCATTAACTGGGAAGATTCCATCTTAAACGTCATGGTGACCATCTCTCTTGCAACCTAAAATTTCAAGCTTGTATGAAAGACAAGTCCATCGCTATGGACTATGTATTTGAAGTGAATACAGTAAAGACTCCCTTTTGATTACGTTAATACCCTTGTCAGCATTCATCCTTGAAAGTGCGCACACACTAAGAGGCTGTAAGGGCTCATTGTGAGGGGCACAGGGCTAGCACGCCACAACGCCGCATGTGACATTCCTAATTTCTTTATTATTGGCTGGCTCTGGCACCTATAACATCTAGTCCCCCCCCCCCGGGGCACTGCACATTCATCTTTCCTTCAACTTTGACCAAGTTTCCTATGCCTTTGTATCTCACACATCCCTAAAACATCAGCGATTCACCTCCGTGCTTTACAGTACGAATGGTGTTCCTTTCATCATAGGTTTTGTTGACCTCTCTCCAAATGTAACGTTTATGGTTGTGTCCAAAAAGTTAAATTTTGGTCTCATCACTCCAAATTACCTTGTTACAAAAGTTTGGAGGCTTGTCTCTGTGCTGTTTTAGGTATTGAAGGTGAGATACTTTGTGGCATTTGCGCTGTAATGGCTTTCTTCTGGTGACTCGACCATGCAGCCCATTGTCTTCAAGTGCCTCCTTATTGTGCATGTTGAAACAACCACACCGCTAGTTTTCAGAGAGTCAAGTATTTCAGCTGATGTTATTTGTGGGTTTTTCTTTGTATCCCAAACAATTTTCCTGGCAGTTGTGGATGACATTTTGTTGGTCTACCTGACCGTGGTTTTGTTTTTACAGAGCCTGATTTTCCATTTGTTAATCACAGTCTGAACGCTGCTGACTGGCATTATCAATATTGGATATCTTTTTGTATCCCTTTCCTGTTTTATACAGTTCATCTACCTTTTCCCGCAGATCCGTTGACAATTCTTTTGCTTTCCCCATGACTCAAAATCTAGAAATGTCAGTGACTGGATGAAAGATGTAATGTACACACACTGATTACAAGCAAACAGGTCACAGGTGAGGATGTTACCTTTAGTAGCCAGTCAAACCCATCTGTGTCAACTTCTGTGCATGTTAACAGGCCAAAATCGCCAGGGTATGTGAGCTTTTGATCAGGGTCATTTGGATGTTTTGGGTTGTCATTATGATTTAAAAAGAGAAAACACAGTAGTTTGACAATAAATGGATTCACCCAACCACTAACCAAGAGTGGAGAAAACGTTTTGAGCACAACTGTATATGTACCGTAAGTTCTTAATAATGGAAAGTATTTTTGTATCTTTCATTTGAAAGTTATCATTGTCAGGATACTTTGTTTATTCTTTAGTTATTTCAGAGCTTGCGTTATTTCCAGTCTTTGAATACACTTCCCAGAATTTTCTTTACCAACAATTCTTGAACATTCTTCCCATACACTTCTTTCTTATCCACCACAGCCACCCCACACAGTATTATGGTCACTCTACAGTCCCCTATACAGTAGCCACCCCACACAGTATGGTGATCCCCCCAAAGCATGACGATCCCCTACAACCGCAATACAGAATGATGATTCCCCACAACCCACCATATAGTATAATGGTTTCCCCCCACACATAGCCTCATTACAGGTTATTAATATTTCATATAGTTCAAGTTATAAGTAAGTTCTTAATAATGGAAAGTATTTTTGAATCTTTCAGTTGCAATTTTATCATTGTTAGGATACTTTGTTTATTCTTCAGTTATTTCAGAGTTTGCATTATTTCCAGTCTTGAAGGTACTTCCCAGAATTTTCTTTACCAACAATTCTTGAACATTCTTCCCACTCACTTCTTTCTTATCAAAGAAACGGCTGCATGTGATGAGTAATCTTCCACTGACACCCTACATAATAATTTTCCATATACACATTACAAGAACTATGAATGAAAGATTCTGAAAAGATGGCAAGTAAAGTAATCCCTTGAGATTATGCATGGCTACAGAAAACATTTCTCTTTCCAGTATGCATCTCTATTAAGCTATATAATAGCACTTATATCAGTTCTGCTTATATTCCCAGTATTTATTTAAAATTTCAAGGTTAAGGAAATTATTGTTAAAAAGCTGACGTGATTACATTAGATGCGCTGAGAAAAACAGTAAATGATTTAATTTTTTTTTTTGCGAGGAAAAAGAACATCCCTAAAGGATCAAGTATGACAATGCCTTATAGAGAGTATCCCAAGTGATTATAAAAGGATTTGAGATGCTGAGAAATGGTTTATGGAAGAAATGGTATCATGCTTAGCTGTTACTTTACAGCTTTTTCTCTTTCTTTTTTTACCAATGTGTTTATTTGGGAACAAATAAGTATTAATTATAACTACAAAGTACACAATCTTAAATTTGCACAAAAATTGATATTTTTATTTAGTTCATTCCATATAATAAATTTGGGCATCCATTGAAGATATAATATTGTCAAAAGACCACAAAAAAACAGACATCTGGTGTGTTATAATTGCCATTTTGCACCTTTGCATCTCAGGTTTTTTTCTGTGATTTTACCCTTTAGTTGGCTTTTTTGGCAGAAATCATTTTCTGATTGCTCTTTGGCAGATTCATTTTTACAGTGTTCATGTACAAGTATAAAGCTTTCAAGAAATGAGCAATTCACTTTGGGATGCTCTGGTTCTGTGTCCAGTCCGTTCCTTTGTGGCAGCTGGTCTTCGTTCACTATCCATGGACCGGTTTCCTGGGTGCCTATGCTGCTTACTAGGCCGCAAGGCTTGATGTCACAGTAAGAGTCAAGTCAATTACCACGTATGAAGGCCTAGTGGCCAGACCTAATGAGACATCATGCTGTCATGGGGCCTAATAAGCATCAGAGGTGCCCTATATGGCAGGCGAAGAAGTGAAGACCAGCTGCCACGGAAGACTAGAATAGAAGTCAGACCAGGGCAGCGCAAATCGAATTGCTCATCTCTAATTTCAAGGCTCTTGGTTGACAAACTTTGTACAGGTGCACATGTAAAAAAAAAAAAGCTGAAGCAACCAATCCGATTTCAGTTCCTGGGCTTCATTTTAAAAAAAATTTCAGAACTTCGCATAAAAGAGTGCTGGCATCTGTGTAAAAAGTTGTATTTCACATAATATAAAATCCTGGAACATCTTTAATTAGAACTCTGTGCCATTGCTCTATTATTCCTCCTGAGCTGGCAGTGTATGGACAAGCACCTTTGACAAGGGCTGGCAATACCCAGTGTCAATTTAATTCTAAATTCCTAGAATGAATAACAGGAGAAAGACAATAGACGTTATATATCCATTGCCAGTGAAAAGTCCGTTAAAACATTTTGGATAAACTTCCGAAAAATATTTTGACATAGGCAGAAACAATACATAGCATAAATGATCTAATTCCAATATATAAAATTCATAGTTTTGATTTAGTTTAATGTGTATGTACTTGTTTATATAAGGTATTTTTACCTTTTGATCAATGTATTTATTTTCCTCAATCCCAGATCGCTTAGAGTGATCACAAGAAGAAGAGGACGCTGATGGAAGTCTTCTTAGAAGGCAACTAGTGTCTTGTTGTTGACGGTCAATAAATTGCTTCATAAAACTTTCCCTAGAGAAAACAGACATTAATAATAAATTAAAGGAGTTCTCCAGTGAAATTATATTGATGACTTGTCCTTATGTTGTACAGTACTCGTCAGCAGCCGCTACACATTGAATGGAACCGTGAAGTGCAGCTCTGTTCAATGTTTACATCCGTCTGCCATTGGGGCGAATAACAGAATCCAAGTAGATGTCTATAGAGGTGTACCACTGACTTCCATCCTACAAAGACAGGCTAAATGTAGCCAATTGCACCCTATTGTATCAGTGGAGAATTTTTGTGCAGTATGAAAACTGGCAAAACATGGTGTAAGCGCACCAGTATACTACAGGCCATAGTATGTGAAGATCAAACATGTGCAGGATGCATTACAGTGGCAGTATGTGTATCATAGCTCTGTCTTCTATGAATGAGCATACCTGTGTGTTATATGATGAGAGATTTGTATCCACTAGATATAAATAATGGAGATTTGTTTTTAACAACTACAAACAGAGGCCCTAAAAATGAAAAAAGTGAAGAAACCAATCTTACTTTAGTTCCTGACTTCCACTTCATTTTTTAAAAAGTTTTCATAACTTTGTATACAAGAGTGCTGGCAGATGACAATGTGCAAATGCTTGCATTTCCTTGAATAGAAAATTCTGGAGAAAGCACTTTATTTAAACATTTTAGTTTCCATTCATCAAATAAATTTTGCCAGAATTCTGTGATGAATTTATGACTGGATGTAGCGTTCCTTACACCAGAAATCTTACTCCATTGCATGACTGGAGTAAG
The DNA here is from genome assembly GCF_051348905.1 of Ranitomeya variabilis. Taxonomy (NCBI): domain Eukaryota; kingdom Metazoa; phylum Chordata; class Amphibia; order Anura; family Dendrobatidae; genus Ranitomeya; species Ranitomeya variabilis. Next base: position 540,841,567 of record NC_135234.1, read on the forward strand.
ATTTGCGGTGACACACAAGCCGCTAGTCAGATGATCCTGATTAAATAACAAGCATACAACTCTTAATGAATCAGAAGCATCTGACGCCAATATGTCCACTCATCAACAGAGCCTATGTCTCTACTCTGAAAAAAAGACACCAAAATGCTAGACCACCAACTAAGTGTCTTCCTTCTGTCCAAGCTGCTGTAAACTACAAGTTGACAATTGTAATCTGTTAGTCTGTGTTTATCAGATTAGATGCTGAGGCAGGTTACAAGATGATGGACAGGTGTCTTTTTGCAGCTGTCTTTTGAAGTGCACACAGGCCTAATCAGGAAAATAGTAACACCTTAAAGGGGTTTTCCCATGAATAAAGTACATTTTAATTAGTAGGTCTTGTAATAATAGGTTCCACAATAGGATGAGTTAATAAAAATATTCCTGTGCTGAGATAATTTTATAAAAGTGCCCCTGCTGTGTGCTGTGTAATGGCTGTGTCTGACCATGCAGGTACACGATATGATCATACCACATCTCCTGGGCAGGGAAAGGAGCAAAAGAGTATACGCTATTACGTTGTGTGCATTGCAATACTTCCGGACCATAGAACGTAATGGCGTATGCTGGCACATGCGCAATACTGATTTTATGCTTTGCCCACAGTTGGGCAAAGCATACTGCGCACGTACGAGAGGCCATTTGAATATGCATGCGCGGTAACTCTACGCAAGCTGTGATATTCACAGAAAATAATACATACAGCAAGCCGAGGAGGGGGGTGGAGATGGACAATAAGTCTCGCCCATCGGACCGGACTGAGCAGATTTACATACACCGCGGGAGGAATATAAACGGTATTTATGGATCAAAGGTGGGGAGTCAAGGGATATCAAAAGTACTGGTATAATGCATAGGTGACACTAAATTGAATAATATTTTTACATGATCTCCCAAAAAAGTGGTGACAGATTCCCTTTAAAGGGATTGTCCAGGTAAAAGTTTTTAATGTCGGCTGGCGCTAGTGAAAAATAATAAACACAGCTGTTACCCTACCCTGCTCCAGTGACAATTTCCCATTGCTCATCCTAGTTTTGTTGACAGATTTTTTTTTATATTCTATGGAAGCATGGTTGAAAAGCAATGTGCAACGCGTTTGGAGACAAGGGAAGAGAGTGGACCCTCTGGACCGCGGAAAAGACCTACCCCTGGGCGAGCGGACCTAATGGAGACCGACCCCTATACAGGGGCAAGCCCAGACGTGACTAAACCACAGTGGCCGTACCAAGAGGGGCGGCTCAGAAGAGAAGAAAACAAGGACTGAGGAGAAAAAACAAAGGAGGACGGAGAACAGTGGACGGGAAACCAGGAAGGCAGGACCGAACCGAAGGACCAGGAAGACGGACGTCAGACCGGAATGTTATGAGAGCCGGGACGGGAGAAGACTGCGGGAAAAAGAAAGAATTAAAGAAGGCATTGAAGGAACAGCAAAAGTACATAATAAGACAACACAGGAGAGAAGCAGGCAAGATGAAGGCAAGGGGCACGGACTTTCACAGCTCAGGAATGCCAGACTCGGAGCACAGGAAGAGCAAACAGGCCAGACGCACAAGCAGAAGCTATGCGACAATCAGGCACCGCCAAGCAGGAAGGGCAGCCTCTTATAGGAGAAGTCTTACCCGGATTGGCTGTAGGATATTACGGGATCTAACATTGCAGGAAAGGAGGAACGGGAGAGGTACGCATGTGCCCTTTGAAAAACCCAGAGCGCCTGCGCAAACACCGGGCCCCCCTAGCAGAGCAAGATACCAGCAGCAGAGAGGAGGCAAACTGAGGACGAGCGCGCCAGGACCCGGAAGAGGAGCGGCGGGGACGCGCAGCGGCAGGAACGGTAACAGTGCCCCCCTCCTTACAACTCCCCCTACCCAGACTGGAAATAAATTTGTTTAGGATACGAGGAGCATTGATATTTTCGAAAAGTTCCCAGGACCTCTCCTTAGGACCAAAACCCTTCCAATCAATTAAGAAAAAATCTTTTCCATGAACCTTTTTCTGAGCTACAATATCCTTCACCTCAAATATGTTATTAGCACAGACAGGTTGAGAAGAGGCACTAGAGGAAGGCTGGAAGCGGTTAAAGACAGCGGGTTTGAGCAGAGACACATGGAAGGTATTGGGAATACGGAGCGAGGCAGGTAACTTCAGCTTGTAGGCGACATCGTTGACTCGACTCAGAATCTCAAAGGGACCAATGTAGCGTGGACCAAGTTTGTAAGAAGGTATCTTGAGTCTGATGAACTTTGAAGAAAGCCAGACTTTGTCGAAACACATAAAAGGAGGAGAATCCAAATGCCTCTTGTCGGCATGTCTTTTCATTCTCAAAGACGCTTTATTGAGTGCTTCTTTCACTTCACCCCAAATCGTGGAAAACCTCAAAGTCAGAGAGTCGGCTGCTGGCAGCTGCCAGAGGCAGGAGAGACCGGAAGGGGCATACCAGGGTGCTGTCCAAAAACAATGAAGAAAGGAGTCTTAGCAGAGGCTTCACTGGAATGATTATTGTAAGCAAACTCAGCCCACGGAAGCAGACTGACCCAGTTATCTTGATGGACATTGGTGAAGCGTCACAGATAAGCAGCCAAAATCTGATTAGATCGCTCTGCTTGACCATTAGTTTCGGGGTGGTAAGCAGAAGAGAAATCCAGAGACACCTTCAAGAGTTTGCATAAGGCCCTCCAAAAACGAGACGTAAATTGAACTCCTCTGTCGGACACGATGTGCTGAGGGAAGCCATGGAGTCTGAAAATGATCAAGATGAAGACCACCAACTCAGGCGCAGAGGGTAACCCGGGCAGAGAAACAAAATGAGCCATTTTGGAGAACCAATCTACAACCACAAGGATGACAGTACAGCCAGAAGAACTTGGTAGGTCGGTAATGAAATCCAAGGCAATATGCTGCCACGGCGCAGACGGAACCGGAAGAGGTAGCAGAGTTCCAAAAGGTAACTGTCTGGAAACCATGTTCTTGACACACGAAGGACAAGAGGAAACAAATTCTTTGACGTTCTTTGACTTAACGTAGGCCACCAATAATAGCGAGAGATGAGAACGAAAGTCTTGTTGAATCCCGCGTGACCAGCCAATTTAGAAGAGTGGCCCCTACGTAACACCCTCTCTCTGTCACTCTTCGATACAAGGGTTTTTCCTGGTGGTGGACAAATCATCCTCAAGGGAGCCACGGAAATTACTTTGGAAGGATCCATGATGTATGCCGGTTCTTCCTCTATGTCCATCGGCTGAAAAGACCTAGACAGTGCATCTGCTTTGTCATTCCTTTTACCCAATCGGAAGCGTAACTCTAACTCAAAACGGGCAAAGAACAGGGACCATCTGGCCTGTCGAGGACTAAGTCTCTGTGCAGTTTGACAATATGCAAGATTCTTATGGTAGGAGTATATTACAAATGGATGTACGGATCCCTTTAGCAGATACCTCCACTCCTCTAAAGCCAATTTAATGGCCAGCAACTCACGTCTCCGATGGTATAGTTCTGTTCGGATGCTGAAAACGCTTTAGAGTAGAAGCCACAGGGAACCATCCGACCTTCAGAAGTCCATTGAGAGAGGACTGCTCCGGCACCCGTGGAAGATGTGTCCACTTCCAGAATGAAAGGTTTGTTAACCTCAGGATGATGCAAGACCGGAGCGGTGGAAAAAGACTGCTTTAGGAATTCAAAGGCCCTCTCTGCCTCTGGAGTCCACATTTTCGAGTTGGAACTTTTACGGGTGAGAGAGGAAAGAGGCTGGATCACAAAGGAGAAATGAGATATAAATTGCCTATAATAGTTGGCGAATCTGAGAATTCGTTGGATGGCCTTCACCCCACAGGGTCGCGGCCAATTGACAATAGCATTCACTTTTTCGGGATCCATTTTAAGGCCGGAATCCAAGACAATGTATCCAAGAAAAGGCAAAGAAGTCTGCTCGCAAATACATTTCTCATAAAGGTGATTCTCTCTCAGACGTTGCAGGACCATGTGAACACTTTTTCGATGGGACGGTAAATCTGTCGAAAAAACAAGGATGTCTTCCAGGTATAAAACTGCACAAGAGTGGAGAAGGTCTCGGAAAACATCATTAACGAATTCTTGGAATACTGCGGGGGCATTGCAGAAGCCGAAAGGCATGACCAAATATTCATAGTGGCCGCCCCGGGTGTTAAAGGCAGTCTTCCACTCGTCACCAGAGCGAATACGGACTAGGTTGTAAGCACCCCGCAGGTCAAGTTTAGTGAAGATACGAGTCAAAGAGCTCCGGGATGAGAGGTAGAGGATACCTGTTCTTGACTGTGATGTTATTTAACCCTCAGTAGTCAATACAAGGACGAAGAGTAACGTCCTTCTTCTTAACAAAGAAAAATCCTGCTCCTGCAGGGGAGGAAGATTTTCGGATCAATCCTTTGGCCAGATTCTCCTGGATATACTCGGACATAGCCTGGGTCTCCGCAGACAATAGTGGGTAGATTCTACCTCTAGGCGGTGTGCTACCGGGGAGAAGCTCAATTGGGCAATCGTAGGGACTATGTGGAGAAAGATTCTCGGCCTCTTGTTTGTTGAAGATGTCTGCGAAGGACCAATAAGGAAAAGGTAATCCTACAGGAACAGCAATGGACTGAGGAAGAACGACTGGGCAAATGGACTGTAGACACCGTTCCTGACAAGAAGATCCCCAGCGAAGCACATCTCCCGAACACCAATCAAGGGTAGGCTCATGAATACAGAGCCACGGTAACCCAAGTAATAGGGAATGGGTAAGGTTAGGCAATACGTAAAAAGCAATCCTCTCGCGATGAAGAGCCCCAATTTGTAGCTCAACTTCTTCAGTAACCATGGTGATGGCCTCTTGCAAAGGTCTCCCATCCACCGATGCAATAAGACGTGGAGTGTCCAAAGTGAGAACTGGAATGCAAAGCCTCCGAACCGCCTCAAGACTGACAAAATTACCTGCCGCGCCCGAATCCACATACGCGACTTCGGAAAAACGTCTCTGATTGAGGACCAATAAAACTGAGAGGGTCAAGGGTAGAGAGGAAACAGGGACTCCTAGGGAGGCCTCTCTTACCTGTCCTAGGCGGAGGAGTTTTCCGGCCTTTCAGGGCAGCGATGCAGCAAGTGGGAAGCTTTCCACAGTAAAAACAGAGACCCTGGGAACGTCTCTCCTTACCACACTGCTCCGCCATCTTAACTCGATCCACTTGCATGGGTTCAGGTGCAGAAGAAGTCAAGGAAGAAGAGAGTCGAGGACTACTGGACTGACGAAAGGGAGGCATGGAAAGATTAGGTCTCCTCTCTCTAGCAGACTCACGAGATCGCTCTTGAAAGCGTAGGTCGATGCGTGTGGCCAAGGAGATAAGATCCTTTAGGGACGTAGGGGTGTCTCGGCCTGCAAGCTCATCCTTAATCCGGCTCGACAGACCCAGCCAGAAAGCGCCTACTAGAGTCTCATCGTTCCACCCCAGTTCGGAGGCCAAGGTACGAAAACGGATGGCATACTGACCTACCGACAGAGAACCCTGATGAAGGTTAAAGAGGGACTCCGTTGTAGAGGCCAAACGTCCAGGTTCATCAAAAACCCTATGAAAGGTCTCGAGAAAATCCTCTAAGTGGGAGACTAAGGGATCATCGCGCTCCCACAAGGGATTAATCCAGGCCAAAGCCTCCCCCTCGACATGAGACACAACAACAGCCACCTTAGCCCGATCAGTGAGGTACTGTTTGGGGAAGAAGCTCAAAGTGGAGACAACATTGATTCAGGAACCCTCTGCAGAGTTTGGGGTCCCCACTAAATCTGGGAGGCTTACCAAGATGTGATGGTGGATGAGGTATGGAAGACAAACTGGAATCTTGGGAAGGTACCTGAGTGGAGGCTGCGAGAATGGACTGCAAATTAAACAAACGATCATCAATAGAAGCCATATAATTCAGAATATGAGCCTGAGTATCTTGCTGCTGGGTAAACTCCTGCTGAAGGCTCGCTAGTTGGGCGGCGTTAACCGGATCAGCTGCCTGTAATGAAGACACGCGGGACTCCATAGTCTTCATGAAAGACATTGTGCGCTGCTGATTATCGCGCAAGTGGGCCAACTCCTTCTGGGCTGAGAATGGGGTACTAGCGGGGTCCATGGCCTGATTGCACTGCAACGCGTTTGGAGACAAAGGAAGAGAGTGGACCCTCTGGACCGCGGAAAAGACCTACCCCTGGGTGAGCGGACCTAATGGAGACCGACGCCTTTACAGGGATCGTCAGGGGCAAGCCCAGAGGTGACTAAACCACAGTAGCCATACCAAGAGGGGCGGCAAAAAAGACAAGGACGGAGGAGACAAAACAAAGGAAGATGGAGAACAGTGGATGGGAAATCAGGAAGGCAGGACCGAAACGAAGGACCAGGAAGACGGATGTCAGACCGGAATGGCAGGAGAGCCGGGACGGGAGAAGACTGCGGGAAAAAGAAAGAATTAAAGAAGGCATGGAAGGAATGGCAAAAGTAGCAGGGAACCTAAATGAATAAGACAACACAGGAGAGAAGCAGGCAAGATGAAGGCAAAGGGCACGGACTTTCACAGCTCAGGAATGCCAGACTCGGAGCACAGGAAGAGCGAACGGGCCAGACACACAAGCAGAAACTATGCGACAATCAGGCACCCCTAAGCAGGAAGGACAGCCTATTATAGGAGAAGTCTTACCCGGATTGGCTGTAGTATATCACCGGATCTAGCGTTCCAGGGAAGGAGGAATGAAAGAGGTACGCATGCGCCCTTTGAAAAACCCAGAGCCCCTGCGCAAACACCGGGCCCCCTAGCAGAGCGAGATACCGGAAGCAGAGAGGAGGCGAACTGAGGACGAGCGCGCCGGGACCCGGAAGAGGAGCGGCAGGGACGTGCAGCAGCAGGAGGAGCAGATACCGCAACGGGAGAGGAGAAGCCGGCGCGCCAGGACCTGGAAGAGGAGCGGCGGGGACGCGCAGCGGCAGGAACGGTAACAGTATGTCTGACTTTCATTTGTTCATTTTCAGATTTTTTATTTATTATTACCGTTGTAAGATTCAAGTTATTTCCGTGACCATTGTGGTTTTTTCTGTCATTAAACAAGGAGTACCAACAATTTTGACCACGTGTGTATGTATTGCAGTGCTCTAATCCTAATTACGGATGTTATAATATAACTGAATTTAACAATTTTACCAAAGCAGATAAGTTAGGAACCTCCATATAGGTGACAAAGGATCATCAGAGGAGAGCAGTTGAAAATTGTCACTTAATGATCAGCAGTGTCTGGTAGTAGTGAGAAGATCAGACTGGAGTGATTGTGTCCACCACTTGCAGATCTTACATATACAACCTTCAGTGGAGTTGCACCCATAACATGCACAATCCAGTAAGGTGAGCACCTTATAAAACGTTTCTTTTATATTAAAAACCTGTCATGTTTGCTGCACTGAGAAAGCTCCTTTCTCTGCTTCCCTCGATTCCAATATATGCTTCGTGTATTAAGCCTGTCAGTATAAGGCTCACGGATGTTCCATTAGGCCTATGGCTGCAACAAAGATGACACCTCTTCTATGACAATGCATCAGCATGGGGATTGAAAGAGGAAACCCACTTCCTCTGTATATCCTCCTAGGTGCTATAGTCGTTATTGTCCATGACATCTATGGCAGGGGTGCATCTAGGAGGTTATGAGCAAGACATTTTTTCTGGGTATAGCCGGCTGGAAGGCACTGTTGGGTCGCTTCATGCAGCTATCCAAGGTGTCTCACCAGTGGCTACACTTTGCCACCCCCGTGCTGGGATTCAGGCGTTTTCTGAACCACTGTCAAGCTGACAGCCGGCTCAGAGAAGATGCGGCGTACCTGCTCCCAGCAGTCAATTGTACTTGTGTCTTTCAGACTGAGGGTGATGTCAGCAGACTGATGAGGTCAGCTGATCATTCTGCTGATGTCACTCTCCGCTGGTGCATAGGCATGGTCAACGCCGGTCAGGTAAGCGCTCCCCTGGAGCTGAACAGACTGAAGATTTATTGCTGGAGGAAAACAGACATTATAGGGAGCAGGGATGGGATGGCTGCAGAAACAATATGAGGAGTGGGGAAGACTGGTGTGGACAGAGTATGAAAAGTAGGGGGATTGATGTTGCGGACACAGTATGAGGAGTAGGGGAGACTGGTGCAGACACAGTATGAGGAGTGGGGGGGACTGGTGCTGCAGATAAAGTATGAGGAGCAGGGTGGATTGACATGGACACAGAATGAAGAGCAGGGGTGCCATTGGTGCAGACACAGTTTGAGGGGAAGGATAGGTGCAGAAACAGTATGAGGAATGGGGAAGATTGGAGCTGCAGACATAGTATGAGGCGTGGGGGGAGATTTGTGAGGACACAATATGAGGAGTGGGGGGACTGGTGCCGCAGATACAGTATGAGGAGCAGGGGTGGATTGATGTGGACACAGAGTGAGGAGCGGGGGATGGGATTGGTGTGGACACAGTTTGAGGGGAAGGAATGGGTGAAGGCACAGTATGGGGAGCAGGGGTGGGGGGATTGGCGCAGATTCAGTATGGCGAGGGGGACCTGTGAGCAAACAGCATGGTAATTTGGGGTGCAAGAGGGGCTTGTGATGATGCAGTATGTCAGTATGGGGAGAAGGAGGACTTGTGAGGAGACATTAGGTGAGTTTAAGCTTTTTTATTTTATTGCACCAATAATTTAGATCAAGAAGGGGTTATCCTAGTAGTGGACAACCCCTTTAAAGAGATGTTGTCAGCTGATACATGCAGCCCAGTCTGTGAGCAGCATGTATCAGACACTGGCTGTGCAATCTCAGCCAGGTATGCCTGAAGTCATACAGCCAGTGTCTGATGCATGCTGCTCACAGATTAGGCTGCATATATCCGGTGTCAGGTTCCCTTTAATATGTCTGCTCAATATTTAGCTTTATTTTTAGGATTTTTTATATCCAGAATTAACAGTCAAGTTTGTATTGGACCACTGAAATTGCTGGGCTGTAGATTGTTGAACTAAAGGAATCTTTCTATATACTACAGAACCAGACCTCCCGGGAGAGACTAGAAAACAATCTACTATATAATTGTCTAAGGGTCACTTCCGTCTTTCTGTCTGTCTGTCTGTCACGGATATTCATTGGTCGCGGCCTCTGTCTGTCATGGAAATCCAAGTCGCTGATTGGTCGCGGCAAAACGGCCACGACCAATCAGTGACGGGCACAGTCCGGCGGCAAAATGGCCGCTCCTTCCTCCCCGCAGTCAGTGCCCGCTCCATACTCCCCTCCAGTCAGCGCTCACACAGGGTTAATTGCAGCGGTAATATGACCGCGTTATGCCGCGGGTAACGCACTCCGTTACCGCTGCTATTAACCCTGTGTGACCAACTTTTAACTATTGATGCTGCCTATGCGGCATCAATAGTTAAAAGATCTAATGTTAAAAATAATTTAAAAAATAAAAAATTGTTATATACTCACCGTCCGTCGGCCCCTCGGATCCAGAACTGGCCTTTCCCGCACCTCGCGACACTCCGGTGATCGCTCCATGCATTGCGGTCTCGCGAGATGATGACGTAGCGGTCTCGCGAGACCGCTACGTCATCATCACGCGAGACCGCAATGCACTCTTGGGTCCGGAGTGCCCGAGGAGCGTTGGTAACCGCTTCGCTTGGATCCGGGGCCAACGGAAGGTGAGTATATAACTATTTTTTATTTTAATTCTTTTTAACAGGGATATGATGCCCACATTGCTATATACTACGTGGGCTGTGCAATATACTGCGTGGGCTGTGCAATATAATACGCGAGCTGTGCAATATAATATGTGGGCTGTGCAATATACTACGTGGGCTGTGCAATATAATACGTGGGCTGTGCAATATAATATGTGGGCTGTGCAATATAATACGTGGGCTGTGCAATATACTATGTGGGGTGTGCAATATACTACGTGGGCTGTGCAATATACTGCGTGGGCTGTGCAATATAATACGTGGGCTGTGCAATATACTACGTGGGCTGTGCAATATACTACGTGGGCTGTGCAATATAATATGTGGACTGTGCAATATAATATGTGGGCTGTGCAATATACTACATGGACTGCAATATAATATGTGGGCTGTGCAATATATTACGTGGGGTGTGCAATATACTACGTGGGCTGTGCAATATAATATGTGGGCTGTGCAATGAAAACGTGGGCTGCGCAATATAATACGTGGGCTGTGCAATATAATACGTGGGCTGTGCAATATACTACCAGGGCTGTGCTATATACTACGTGGGCTGTGCTATATACTACGTGGGCTGTGCAATATACTACGTGGTTGTGCAATATACTACGCGGGCTGTGCAATATACTGTGGGCTGTGCAACATACTACGTGGACTGCAATATAATACGTGGGCTGTGCAATATATTACGTGGGGTGTGCAATATACTACGTGGGCTGTGCAATATAATATGTGGGCTGTGCAATGTACTACGTGGGCTGTGCAATATAATATGTGGGCTGTGCAATATACTACGTGGACTGCAATATAATACGTGGGCTGTGCAATATATTACGTGGGGTGTGCAATATACTACGTGGGCTGTTCAATATAATATGTGGGCTGTGCAATGTACTACGTGGGCTGTGCAATATAATACGTGGGCTGTGCAATATACTACGTGGGCTGTGCTATATACTACGTGGGCTATGCAATATTCTACATGGGCTGTGCAATATAATACGCGGGCTGTGCAATATAATACATGGGCTGTGCAATATACTACGTGGGCTGCTATATACTATGTGGGCTGTGCAATATACTACGTGGGATGTGCAGTATACTATGTGGGCTGTGCAATATACTACGTAGGCTGTGCAATATACTATGTGGGCTGTGCAATATACTACGTGGGCTGTGCAATATACTACGTGGGCTGTGCAATATACTACGTGGGCTGTGCAATATAATACGTGGGCTGTGCAATATACTATGTGGGCTGTGCAATATACTACGTGGACTGCAATATAATACGTGGGCTGTGCAATATATTACGTGGGGTGTGCAATATACTACGTGGGCTGTGAAATATAATATGTGGGCTCTGCAATGTACTACGTGGGCTGTGCAATATAATATGTGGGCTGTGCAATATACTACGTGGGCTGTGCTATATACTACGTGGGCTATGCAATATACTACATGGGTTGTGCAATATAATACGTGGGATGTGCAATATAATACGTGGGCTGTGCAATATACTACGTGGGTTGCTATATACTATGTGGGCTGTGCAATATACTACGTGGGATGTGCAGTATACTATGTGGGCTGTGCAATATACTACGTAGGCTGTGCAATATACTATGTGGGCTGTGCAATATAATACGTGGGCTGTGCAATATACTACGTGGGCTGTGCAATATACTACGTGGGCTGTGCAATATAATACGTGGGCTGTACAATATACTATGTGGGCTGTGCAATATAATATGTGGGCTGTGCAATGTACTACGTGGGCTGTGCAATGTACAATGTGGGCTGTGCAATGTACAACGTGGGCTGTGCAATATACTACGTGGGCTGTGCAATATACTACATGGCTGTGCAATATACTACAGGGGCTGTGCTATATACTATGTGGGCTGTGCTATATACTACGTGGACTGTGCTATATACTACGTGGGCTGTGCAATGTACTACGTGGGATGTGCAATATACTGCTTGGGCTGTGCTATATACTACGTGGGCTGTGCAATATACTACGTGGGCTGTGCTATATACTATGTGGGCTGTGCTATATACTACGTGGGCTGTGCTATATACTACGTGGGCTGTGCAATGTACTACGTGGGCTGTGCAATATCATGCGTGGGCTGTGCTATATACTACGTGGGCTGTGCAATATACTACGTGGCCTGTGTTATACACTACGTGGCCTGTGTTATACACTACGTGGGCTGTGTTATACACTACATGGGCTGTGTTATACACTACGTGGCCTGTGTTATACACTACGTGGGCTGTGTTGTATACTGCGTGCGTGGGCTGTTATATACCATGTGAGCTGTGTTATATGCTATGTGGGCTGTTATAAACTATGTGGCTGTGTTATATGTTATGTGGGCTGTTATACACTCTGTGGGCTGTGCTATATACTATGTGGCTGTGCTATATACTCAGTGGGCTGTGCCATATACTCCGTGGGCTGTGCTATATACTACGTGGGCTGTGCTATATACTACGTGGCTGTGCAATATACTACGTGGCTGTGCTATTTACTACGTGGCCTGCTATATACTACATGGCCAGCCGCGAACAATCAGCGACAGGCGCAGTCCGGCCACAAATTGGCGTGGGATTTGAACCACGCTTTACTAATTGGTCGCGGCCGGCCGAATCCTGTGTATTCAATGTATTATTCTAAAATCTTCATAAACTACATACATATTCTAGAATACCCGATGCGTTAGAATCGGGCTACCATCTAGTATTTAATATTCAGCTGTCACTTTCAAAATGATATTTTTACTGAAGGTTGAAAAATTTTAGAAGCAAATTGTGTCTTAATGTGCAGGCACACAACTGTAGAATAAAAAAGACATTTGTGGCACTTAGAAAGACATTAAAATCCACTATCCTGAGACATATAACTAATAAATGAGTGTCAAGCAAGCATCATTTTATCATATAAAACAGAACTTTGAAAACAAACATGTTAATAATGTGTGAAATATCTTTGGTTCTTCAAGGGACATAAAGGTTACATCTATTCCTACACAATTATAAAATGTACATTATCGTTACATCATCCATAACCTTCAGTGTCACATATTAGAATATTGCTATTTGAGTGTACTTACAATAAATATTAGGGAAACTAGTGTAGTGTTAAGGTGGCCATACATGTTACATTGCAGTCGGTTGGTGGTTGAACAGTTGTTGAATGACTAATTGCTAGGTGAACGATTCACTGGGGAACAATTTTAAACATAATTTTTGTTGAATTCGATTTTTCTTCAGATTCAAACTAAAATAGGCATGCTGATTTCAAAGCTGCGGTTAGTTTTCTTCTATCACACCAGTTTTTTTTTCTCTAGAGCTTATCTCAATGTCTTTATTCTAGGCTGGATTGAGGGTAACACTAGTGCCCTCTTATTGGCTGAGAGCGAACCGCCATGGATGGGGAGAGGTGGAGGATGAGTTTGGCGACCAGCAACAGGTGAATTGCCTAAGCTATTCAGTTACATGTGAGACAGTGTGTTGAGAGGTTGTGTGCCGCATCGGCCCATATTCCTCAGTGCACCCTTGATGTGGCCAAATATTAGTAGGTGCATGTTCCCACCTACTTCTTTTGACTCCATCTCCACCTCCCCCTCTTCTTTGACAGCTTGGCTTTATAGAGCCAGGGAAGAGCAGAGAGAGATGGAAAACAAGTAGGCAGGAAGGTGCACTTAATTATTTGGCCACGCCAAGTGTACACCGAACGCCTGTAATTGGTTAGAATGGTCATTCTGTGCTGACAGATTCCTTTAATGACACCAGGCGAAGAACAATCTGGGAATATTCTAGGAATATTATTTATTCCACAGAAAAATCTTTTGTGGTCTAGCAACTATCAGACAAAAAAATAACATAGAAGTACTAGTTCTCATTAACCCCTTACCGCTGATGCCGGTTTTCACCTTCCTGGCCAGGCCTAATTTTTCAAATGTGAAATGAGTCACTTTATGTGGTAATATGTCTGTAATGCTTCCACACATCTCATTGATTCGGAGATGTTTTTTGAGACACTTTGTACTTTGTTATTGGTAAACTTAAGTCAATATGATTTGCATTTATGAAAATATCTAAAACTTGAGACATTTGGAAAAAAAATGTAACTTTGAACTTTTATGTCCTTAACACAGATATCTATCAATTATTTACCATATGTTTACTTTACATCTGGACAATTTTTGAAGCAACTGTTATTTTGTTAGAATGTTCAAAGGGTTAAAAGTTAACAAGCTTTTTTTTTCTTTTTTTTCAATGAAATGTACAAAACCTATATTTTTAGGGAATTCCCTTTTGAAGTGACTTTGAAGGGCCTATATGTCAGAAAACCTACAAACCTACAAACAAGATCCCATTTAAAAAAAGTTTACCCATCAATGTGTTCAAAACTGCATTCAGAAAGCTTCTTAATCCTTCCAATAATTAAAAGAAATACATGCACAATGGAAGAAAAAAAATACAAGCTATATTTTTCATTTGCTGTGCAATTTCTCCCTACTGACAGCAGCAACTGAGAGGTTGCAGTGCTGTGATCGGAACTTCCGACAGGTCCAATGCCAGCACAAGCAGCAGGAGCTCAGCTGTGTATTACAGTCGACTCCTACTATGGATGGCATGGGCACAACTCCTGATTGCAGTAAATAACTTACAATTTGGACATAATGTACAGCTACGCCCATTTTTGAGAGGGGATAAAATGTTATTTTCTTATCTTTTTTTTTTTTTCACATGGCTGCTGCACTCTCTCTTCCTTGAACGTCCACTGGCTGCAGGACTCATGTCACAATAGAGTCACGAGAGCCTTGGAGACTCAGAGTTGATATGGAACAATACTGGGATCGAATGGAAGCATAAGGTGGTTATATTTTTATTTTTCATTTTACATCGGGGAATCACTTCTACATACACAGATAGCATAGCTACTACTGAGCAGGTGCGGTGGGCGCCATTTTCAAAGGGATTTTTTTTTTCTTTTAATATCAGGATAACCTCAAGCACATCAATTATAAACACAGTACATATGCGATTATGCTGCAGCGCAGGTGCCAAGACCGGCGACTGCCTGCAGAAGGGGCTTTTTTTTTTTAGTATGTACAGTATTCATGATGTTAACTAGGGGCAGGTCAGTGAGGGATCAGTGACCTGTCAGCAGTCTGCATTATGAATACCTAATCAGAGCATCACATGAAGACCCCCCACAGGCCTCCCTGAAGAACGATCGTATCATAACTCAAAACCAAAAATAAAAATTAATAAAAAACCACAAGACGGATTTCATCAACCAAGGTATCACATTAATCAGTATAACGGTGCTGACCTGACACTGTCTGTAGGTTACTGTGCACAATTCTGCTGACAGGTTCCCTTTAAGAAGGGGTTGTCCAAATAGTGGACAACCATTTTAATTGGCCACATATTAATAATACTGATGATCAAAATATAAAAATGTAAATGATGATAATAATGTACAGTTTATACAATATTGTGTACTTTATATTTATAGTCTATCCATAGGATAAGTAAATGGTATCAGATTGGTGGGGGTGCGAGTCCCCTGCCAATCAGCCATTCTCGATGCCAGCAGCAGCCGGAAGTGATCAGTTATAGAGCAGAATCACACAACTCCATCAACTGTATGATGACTGCAGCGGGGTACTGCATATTCAGCCATATTCAAATAAATAGGCATGGATATGCAGTAACCCGACCGCCACCATACAGTTGACAGATCTGTGTAGTTCAACTCTGCAACTGAGCACATCTGGCTGGCGGCACAGAAAACAGCTGATCAGTGGAGGTGCCATGTGTGGCACTCCCACCAATCTGATATTGAAAGCATATCCTGTGGATGGACCATCAATATAAAGTGTTGAGCGATGCTTTAATATTTAGACCTTTGAAGCCACAACAGTCTTCTGTGGAGTTTCTTACACTTTAATTGCCTGCAAAAGATAATCAATTTATTCCAATATCCTTGCTCCTCCATCACATGTGACCCGCTTATGAATCACAGGGCATTTATATTAATTAGAAATGCAATGCAATCTCCACCTGAGTAAAATACAGCTCAAACCTAATTTTGATTTCTTGTTCTCTTTCATATAAATGGGTTTACTCAAATGAAATTTCAGTCATCTACAAGAGACACTTATTTTTGAATATTTGTTACTATGGATATTCAACTAATCGCTTGGATAGAAAAAAATAATGTGCTATAACACCATAGCACATCATAATGAGCAAACTGTGTCAGGGGAAGCTAGGGGAGCCGGAAGCTGGGATCTCTGTCAAGTGCTTTAATTCTGACAGTTTATAGTCAGGACCCAGGGGAAGGGCGAATTCTCAAACTGTAGAGGACAGAATAGGAACAGGGATATTCAGCGATTAGAACTATTATAAAACTCGGGTGCTGAGGTATCATGTACATTTTCTATAGTGGGTTAAAGAGAATCTGTCACCAGGATAGTGCACAGTAACCTACAGACAGTGTCAGGGCGGCGCCGTTATACTGATTAAAATTATACCTTGGTTGATGAAATCCACCTTGTGGTTGTTGTTTACTCTATATTTAAGCACAATTTTCTGCTAAACAAGATTTAAAACACTTGAACACAGATATTTTACTATGGTTACTGTACTATTTCTGAAGTCATGTTCCTTTAAGGACTACTTAAATCAACTTTCCCTTAATTTACACTATATGGACAAAAGCAAGTGAACATGTCATTATTAAACTCAGATATTATAGCCGCATCAATTTTACACAGGTAAATAAAGAGCTATGCGATCTTGATAAGCATTGGTAGTAGTACAGAAGAGTTCAGTGGATTTAAAAGGAATCTGCCACCAGATTTTTGCAACCCAATCTGAGAGCAGAATGATCTAGAGACAGAGACCCTGATTCCAGCGATTTGTCACTTACTGGGCTTCTTATTGTAGTTTTCATAAAACCACTGTTTTATCAGTAAGTGATTATCACTAAAGAAAAAGTAAACCTGCCGGCATGTGGTCCTCCATACTCATGAGCCCTGTATAACCCTGCCCCACCACCGATTGACAGCTTTCTGTCTATGCACAGTGTACACAGAAAGCTGTCAATCAGTATAGGTGTGTGGTGTGGAAGGGCTTATACAGAGCTCAACTTTCAGAGAACTGGTGGATTTGCAGCAGATAAAATATAGATTTTATGAAATCAACAGCAAGCAGCCCAGTAAGTGATACAGTACATGTCTGAAATCAGGGTCTCAGTCTCTACATCATGATGGTCTCAGATGAGGCAGTAAAAACTTGGCCATTGATTCCCTTTTCCCTTTTAGTGGGGCACTGTTCCAAAGTTTAAAACACAAAAATTGAGCTTGACTTCAGTTGGTACACATGCAGAACTTAAACGCATGTTAACATTGGCTTCAAAACATATAAAACCTACAAGAGAAAAAGTGAGCAAAAACCCTGCTGTAACTAAGTAAACAAAAAGCAAAAATGTGCATTTAAATAACACAGAGTTTTTAGTAATACTTTTTTTTAATAAAAAAATAGCATAAAATGCATCCTACCACGACAAGGTAACTCTGATCGGGACAGTCCTACACTGTCTAATATTAAATAAGGGCAGACAAAAGGACTGGGCACAACCAGTGGAACACCAGTCTGGGGAAGCCTTATATACAATGTCCAGGTCAGAAGAGGGTGACCACACCCTGGCTTGCACATAATGCAATAATACAAAGAAAAAAACACAAAAATTTAGCTTGATTTCAGTGACTTCACTTGACTGTTACAGAGTTTGCAGGATATCAGTCAGAGAATGTGAGTGAGTTAGAGTCACATTAAGGTTTCCTTTACAGAACTTTTGTGTAACTTTTTTAGGATTGTGAAAAACATTATGATTTTCATGCACTTTTCCCATAAAATTTCCCAGGTGTTATTTTTCTGGCACACAATTATTACCATATTTTTGTAATGAGTATTCTATGGAAAAATACAGGTTACTGCTGTGTTTAAAGAAAAAAGAAAAAGAAAATTGTCGTCTTCAAACCAGGGATTGAAGCTTGAAGAGGATAATTTGCATATTCCAGGTACCTTCTGGGAAAAGCGAAGAGTCTCCCTCAGCAAGAAGATCATTGGGTACAGCCGGGACCAGATGCTTGCAAAGCATCGCCAAACCAGGGATTGAAGCTTGAAGAAGACAATTTGTATATTGTGCCTTATGGGAGAAGCAAAAAGTCTCCCTTAGCAAGAAGATCATTGGGTACAGCCGGGACCAGCTGCTTGGAAAGCATCGCCAAACCTTACGGCGCGCAAATTTTTGCCTATAGGACATTATTGCAAGAAAGCTCGGCTGATTGAATTGATTACACAAGAAGGAAAACACTCAGTAGATTACACAAGAAGCAAGACACACAGCAAGTCAGCAGGATCTAGGAGCAACATGGCAGACGTGACAACCTACATGGTGAGCTCCAACATGTGCTACATGTTCACAGATCGACCAGAAGAAGAATCCAACTTCACCTGCCAGAAGTGTAGACTACTGGCCCTTTTAGAAGAAAAGGTGCGGGGTCTCAAAGAAAGAATTGCAACTCATCAAAGAAAATGAAAACTTCCTAGACACAACAGAAGCATCTCTACTGTCACAGAAGGTGAAAAAAGTGTCAGAGAACCTCCAAAAGCAGATGAGTGGAAGCATGTGACCAAAAGAAGCAAGAAGACCATGGAGACATCACCAACCACACAACTGAGAAACCAATACGAAGGCCTTGTGGAGGACGAAAATAGCACACCTAAGGATGAGGCACTACCAGCAAACAAAGAAGAAAAGGACACACAACAACACCCAGAAGTGACAACAAAAAGTACAGCCAAGAAGAGTGGCAGTGGTGGGAGACTCACTACTGAGAGGCACAGAAGCAGCCATCTACAGACCGGACATAACCGCAAGAAAAGTATGTTGCCTCCCAGGTGCGAAGATCAAGGATGTGACAAATAGGACACCAAAGCTCATCACTTCCAAAGCCGTCCACCCATTTCTTCTGATACATGTTGGCACCAATGACACAGCAAGGAAGGACCTAGCGACAATCTGCAAGGACTTTGAAGAGTTGGGGAAGAAAGTAAAGGAACTGGATGCATAGGTAGTTTTTTCTTCTATCCTTCCAGTAGACGGGCATGGAACCAGGAGATGGAACAGGATCCTTGATGCAAACAAATCTCTAAGACGATGGTGCAGTCAACAAGGATTTGGATTCCTGGACCATAGTGTGAATTACCTGTACGACAGGCTCCTAGCCAGAGACGGCCTACTCCTCAACAAACCTGGGCAACACAAATTTGCCAGAAGACTTGCTACACTCATCAGGAGGGAGTTAAACTAGAAGAAGAATGGGGATGGGAAGAAAAACATTAGACTCGAACATGAAGCCAGAAATTATACTGATGAAGGATATAAGGTGCGGCAAAGAAGACCCAAGACAACATACTCAGAAGGGAGTTAAGAAAATTTCTAAAACACAGGTAACTATGACATAGTGGGAATAACCGAGACATGGTTAGATGAAAGCTGTGACTGGGCAGTTAACTTACAGGGTCACAGTCTGTTTAGAAAGGATCGTAAAAATCGGAGAGGGGGTTGTCTTTATGTAATGTCTGGTCTAAAGTCCACTTTAAGGGAGGATATTAGCGAAGGGAATGAGGATGTCGAGTCCATATGGGTCGAAATACATGGAGGGAAAAATAGCAACAAAATTCTCATTGGGTCTGTTACAAACCGCCAAATATAACAGAAACATGGAAAGTCTACTACTAAGGCAGATAGATGAAGCTGCAACCCATAATGAGGTCCTTGTTATGAGGGGACTTTAACTACCCGGATATTAACTGGGAAACAGAGACCTGTGAAACCCATAAAGGCAACAGGTTTCTGCTAATAACCAAGAAAAATTATCTTTCACATTTGGTGCAGAATCCAACCAGAGGTCAAGCACTTTTAGACCTAATACTATCTAATAGACCGGACAGAATAACAAATCTACAGGTAGTCGGGCATCTAGGAAATAGCGAACACAATATTGTACAGTATCACTTGTCTTTCGCAAGGGTGACCTGTCAGGGAGTCACAAAAACACTGAACTTTACGAAGGCAAAGTTTGACCAGCTTAGAGATGCCCTTAATCTGGTTGACTGGGACAATGTCCTCAGAAATAAGAATACAGATAATAAATGGGAAATGTGTAAGAACATCCTAAATAGGCACTGTAAGTGGTTTATACTGTAACAACCCTGCCGGCATCACTGCATGGCCTCCCATTCCCCACCTGCCTTACACACCAACTTACTCACTACTCCAGGCCATGCTGTGAGTTCTATCTTCTGCTTGCTCCATGCTCTGTGCCTCCTGCCTGCTCTCTGCATACTTCCTGGCTGTGTGCATAGGGGGGCAGCTCCCTGACTCTTATTGAGACTGTGTGCATTCTCCTAAGTTGTCCCCAGCCAATTGCCAAGAGGCATCAGGTACTTATAGCATTCCCACCCCAAGGGGAATGCCTGAGCAACTTCCTTTCTCAGTTAGTGTCTTGCTCCTGAGGTACCAGGTCCTGTCTTGCTATTTCTCTTGTGTCAGCCACCCAGAGGGGCTTCGTACCCTGGCCTGTACCTGTGTTTCTCATTACTGCCACCCAGTGGGGCTTTGTACCCTGGTCTGAGTCCTTGTTTCTGTGCCTTGTCCCGTTCCTGACCCTGTCTCAACTTAGTTCTATACCTGTGTCTGTTTATATCCCTGTCTGTTGCCTTTCCTATTCAACTGTGTGTTTCTTTGTGTTCACTCATTCTGCTCTTGGCTCTGACTCCAGCGGTTCTGCTCTTGGCTCCGCCTCTTTCGGCTCTCCTCTTTGCTCTGCCTCCTTCGGCTCTGCTTTGCTCCGCACCCTGCGGCTCTGCGCCGCTCTTTGCTCCGCACCCTGCAGCTCTGCTCTGTGTTCTGCACCCTGTGGCTCTGCTCCATTCTTTGCTCTGCACCTTGCGGCTCTGCTCTTTGTTCTTCAACCTGTGGCTCTGCTACGCTCTTTGCTCTGCACCCTGCGGATCTGCACCACTCTTTGCTTTGCACCCTGCTCTTTGTTCTGCACCCTGTGGCTCTGCGCCGCTCATTGCTCTGCACCCTGAGGCTCTGTTCTTTGTTCTGCACCCTGTGGCTCTGCTCTTTGCTCTGCATCCTGCGGCTCTGCGCCACTCTTTACTCCGCACCCTGCAGCTCTGCTCTGTGTTCTGCACCCTGTGGCTCTGCTCCATTCTTTGCTCTGCACCCTGCGGTTCTGCTCTTTGTTCTTCAACCTGTGGCTCTGCTATGCTCTTTGCTCTGCACCCTGCGGATCTGCACCACTCTTTGCTTTGCACCCTGCTCTTTGTTTTGCACCCTGTGGCTCTGCGCCGCTCTTTGCTCTGCACCCTGCGGCTCTGCTCTTTGTTCTGCACCCTGTGGCTCTGCTCCGCTCTTTGCTCTGCATCCTGCGGCTCTGCTCCACTCTTTGCTCTGCACCCTGCGGCTCTGCTCCGCACCCTGTGGCTCAGCTCCACTCTTTGCTCTGCACTGCTCAGCTCTTTGCTCTGCACCCTGTGGCTCTGCGCCGCTCCTTGCTCCGCACCTTGCAGCTCTGCTGTGTTCTGCACCCTGTGGCTCTGCTCCATTCTTTGCTCTGCACCTTGCGGCTCTGCTCTTTGTTCTTCAACCTGTGGCTCTTCTATGCTCTTTGCTCTGCACCCTGCGGTCCTGCACCACTCTTTGCTTTGCACCCTGCTCTTTGTTCTGCACCCTGTGGCTCTGTGACGCTCTTTTCTCTGCACCCTGCGGCTCTGCTCCACTCTTTGCTCTGCACCCTGTGGCTCTGCTCCACTTTTTGCTCTGCACTGCTCCGCTCTTTGCTCAGCACCCTGCGGCTCTGTTCCCCTCTTTGCTCTGCACCCTGCGGCTCTGCTCCCCTTTGCTCTGCACCCTGCGGCTCTGCTCCCCTCTTTGCTCGGCACCCTGCGGCTCTGCTTCTATCTTTGCTCCGCACCTTGCGGCGCAGCTCTGCCCTTTGCTCTGCACCTTGTGGTTCTGCCCTGCACCGCACCCTGTGGTTCTGCCCTCTAGTCTGAACCGGTTCCTACCGGTTCCTGTCTGAACCGGCTCCTACCTGTTCCCATATGCCATTCATACTTGTCCGTGTTTCTGTCCTCTCAGAATCAGTTTCAGCTCATCCAGTCATTCTACTCTGTAACTCTGTCCTTCCCAAGTCAGTTCCTGCCCCTTCTGTCTCAGCCGTGCCCGCCTGCCAGTGTCTCAGCCGTGCCCACCTGCCAGTGTCTCAGCCGTGCCCGCCTGCCAGTGTCTCAGCCGTGCCCGCCTGCCAGTGTCTCAGCCGTGCCCGCCTGCCAGTGTCTCAGCCGTGCCCGCCTGCCAGTGTCTCAGCCGTGCCCGCCTGCCAGTGTCTCAGCCATGCTCATCTGCCTGTCTGCCAGTCGAGCCTGTTGCCCGCACCTGTCCTAGCGTTCCATCCCCCAGTGGGATCAGCTGCTACAGTCAGACACTGCCCTGGAGTGGTACCTGCCACACAAGCCTGACCTCACCATCAGAGGCTCTAGTGAACACCAAGGTAGCTGCTTAGTCACGCCCCTTCCAGGGTAGTCTGGTTTGTGGCACAGTGGGGCCACACCCCCACACTCCTGTCAACCAGTCAGGGCGCGAGCATTACATATACCTTGTGGGAATAAAAGGACGAGAAATAGGAAAAACCCAATGTGGCTAAACAAAGAAGTAAAAGGGGCAATTAAAAAGAAAGCATTTAAACTATTAAAGCAGGATGGCACCGTTGAAGAGAAGCACATTGCTAAGGAGAGTAAAACTAATCCCAAACTGTTCTTCAACTATATCAATAGTAAAAGTGAAAGTGTAGGCCCCTTAAAAAATTGTGAGGAAAGAATGGTTGTAGATGACGAGGAAAAAGCTAATATATTAAACGCCTTCTTCTCCACGGTATTCACGGTGGAAAATGAAATGCTAGGTGAAATGCCGAGAGACAAAGAAAACCCTATATTAAGGCTATGTGCACACGTTGCGGAAAGGGGTGCAGAATTTTCTGCACAAAATCTGCATCTCCTGGCAGAATGCGCAGGTGCAGATTTGCCGTGGATTTTATGCGGATTTTGTGCGTTTTTCATGCGGAATTGATGCGGATTTTGTGCTGATTTTCTGCGGTTTTTACCACTGCGGATTTCTGTAATGGAAGGGTGCAGAAACGCTGCAGATCCGCACAAAAGAAGTGACATGCACTTTTAAATCCGCAGCGTTTCCACGCGGATTTTTCCGCACCATCTGCACAGCTTTTTTTTTTTCACATTGATTTACATTGTACTGTAAATCACAGTGCAGATCTGCAGCGTTTCTGCGCGGAAAAATCCACTGCGGATCCGCACTAAATCCGCAACGTGTGCACATAGCCTACGGGTCACCAATCTAACCCAAAGAGAGGTGTGAAACCGGCTAAATAAGATTAAAATACATAAATCTATTTTAAATCTATTCTCTTCAACATATTTATTAACGATCTGGTAGAAGGTTTACACAGTAAAATATCGATATTTGCAGATGATACAAAACTATGTAAAGCAGTGAATACAATAGAAGATAGTATTCTGCTACAGATGAATCTGGATAAGTTGGAAACTTGGGTCGAGAGGTGGCAGATGAGGTTTAACAATGATAAATGTAAGGTTATACACATGGGAAGAAGGAATCAATATCACCATTACACACTGAATGGGAAACCACTGGGTAAATCTGACATGGAGAAGGACTTGGGGATCCTAGTTAATGATAAACTTACCTGTAGCAGCCAGTGCCAGGCAGCAGCTGCCAAGGCAAACAGGATAATGGGGTGCATTAAAAGAGGTTTGGATACACATGATGAGAGCATTATACTGCCTCTGTACAGATCCCTGGTTAGACCGCACATGGAGTACTGTGTACAGTTTTGGGCACCGGTGCTCAGGAAGGATATAATGGAACTAGAGAGAGTACAAAGGAGGGCAACAAAATTAATAAAGGGGATGGGGGAACTACAATACCCAGAGAGATTAGCAAAGCTAGGATTATTTAGTCTAGAAAAAAGACGACTGAGGGGCGATCTAATAACCATGTATAAGTACATAAGGAGACAATACAAATATCTCTCCGAGGATCTGTTTATACCAAGGAAGGTGACTGTCACAAGGGGGCATTCTCTGTGTCTGGAGAAGAGAAGGTTTTTCCACCAACATAGAAGAGGATTCTTTACTGTTAGGGCAGTGGGAACCTGGAATTCCTTGCCTGAGGAGGTGGTGATGGCGAACTCAGTCGAGGGGTTCAATAGAGGCCTAGATGTCTTCCTAGAGCATAACAATATTGTATCTTACAGTTATTAGGTTCTTTAGAAAGACGTAGATCTGGGGATTTAGTCTTGTTTCAAGCATGTGATGCTCATTCAAACTCACCTGTGGCAAGTAACAGGTGTGGGTAATATGAAAATCACACCTGAAACCAGATAAAAAGGGGAGAAGTTGTCTCAATCTTTGCATTGTGTGTCTGTGTGTGCCTCACTAAGCATGGAGAACAGAATGAGGAGAAGAGATCTGTCTGAGGACTTGAGAACCACAATTGAAAAATATCAACAATCTGAATAATTTGTAATTTGGGAGTACCTTGAATGCGGATATCACCGGATTGATGGCTAAGATGCAGAATAATGAATAAAATTAATTCAATAAGGAAAAAAAATTACCTTATTTTTGGGACAGTAAAATCTGAAGGCAATTTGGAGATCTTCACCATTTGAGGTCTGTTGGGGAATTTTTCAAAGATCCGTAGACGCAGGGGTAGTTTTTCTTTGGTGTCAGCATTTGCTTCACTTTGTTTCAACTAAACAGACAGAAATGAAAAATGCTTAAGCAGAGACCACAACAGCCAGCAGATGGCAGCATAGGAACATTGCTTTCTTCAGCCTACACTAGAAATCCATTAGGATTCCGAATGATTACAGTACTAGAATAAAAGGACATTGCCAATAAAATACTGCATTTATTTCAAAATGTCATGCACTATTCACTGAGTTCACAATATGTGTTTGTGGTTTATTTAAATAGATGGCTGTTGAAAAACCATTACTAGACGTTTAGATATGCAATTTGAAGATAATTCTTGTGTGGATTGTGTTCTAGACTAAATTTATATCTTTTGCCCCCCTAGACTGTTTTTTTCCCCATATGTCGTCCAACAATATAAATTTTCTTTGTTCCAAACTACTACTGTGACCTTTAGAATTAAATAAGGCATGTATGTAAATGATTCAGTCCTAAATACCTCATATATCAAAAAGACATTCTTACAACACAGTAAGTAACAAAAACCACAACCATGCATTTTGCTGTGTTTTTGGTAAGTAAAACTATTTTTTTTAATATTGTAAATAAATGACACGTACAATCTACAAAAAAAGCAGCATAAATGCACCAATGCCTTTTTATAATTAGCCTCTTTACTGCCAAGAGAGTAGGTTTTGCCTGCAGAAAAAAAATGCTGCAAAAATACAACGTGTGAATACAGCCTCAGCAAAAGTTTGTCAATCTGGCCATTTTGATTAAGCATAGAAAACAACTAAACTCTTTACATCCAATGCTAATTAAACTGCTTATAAAAGTATGAAGGGGTAGTGGGCTTCGGTGCACCATTGGTGTGGCCAAGGGCTCAGTCCACGGCTATGTCTCCTCAATTTGCACTCACATCTTGATTGACCGCCTTCAAGAGAGCGCTGCCTGGGCATAAATCAACTCTCTGCACCTCAGCATGGACACTGCAAGAGTCAATCCGTGCTCACATTGAAGGCTCTTATCGCTGGCGCCTGTCTGCATAATGCATTACAGTACCAAGAAGCAGCCATAGAACTAAGGAGACAATGAGAGTCAGCAATGACACTAAGTGAGCTTGGATGCATGGTCCGTGCAGAGTTACTGATTGAGTACAAGCTTGAGTGATGTCAACCAAGAAGTGACAAAGGCCCTGACTTATCAAGACCAATGTTGTTCACATCAGTCTTGGGTGCGTGGTGAAGTAAGAGGAGCTTGATTGATTAATTAAAAGGCGCATGTGAGCCTTAAAATTGTCCAGCCCCTATGTG